>NC_081841.1:19782799-20106155 GCF_963259705.1 Myotis daubentonii
TGTGTCAAATTCCAGTCTACAGTGTCATAAAGAGTCCTCCCTAGAGGACTCACGTCCTTGTACTCAGCAAGTTCTATTCTAGCTAGTAGATCAAAAACCTCTACGGGGAAGAATTGCCAAATTAGATCTGCTATAGGAATACATCCCACTTCCAAACATCCTGCTATTCTAACAGGGATATCAGACTCTATGTGACAGGCAGTCTTCCATGTAGTAACTCATTTACTCTTGTATTTTAGGTCCATGGTGTGGCGAATGACACAATAGCGTTTGTGAAGAAACTAATTACCACAGAACTAAACAGCGCAACAGATAATCCTGTATCTTTTGACGTTTACTAAACTATAGTCATAGAATTTCAGCTGGTAACTTTAAGATCTGAAGTGATCACTGTCCAGAAGCTCTGTCCCGTCTCTGGTCACTTCATTTCATAAACTGAGCACCTGAGGTTCAGAAGTTAAGGGACTTTGTCCAGATCCGAGCTGGGAGGTGGCAGAGGTAGGTCTCCGAACCTAATCTCAGGTTCAGAGTGGAACACGCCGAAGCTTCAAAATTGACCCATTAACGATGAAATGGGGTGGATTTCCAGCATTGACTGAGAGGTTTTATGAAGACATTTTCCCTAAAACCCACTGCTGGGGCTGTTGGTAGAAGGAGGAAGACCTACGTGCCAGGTGTGATTGTGGAGACCGGGGTAGGTGGCATGTATGTACACCTTCCTGGTTCCAGTAATGCCATGATGCTTTAGATAGAAGCAACCTTTAACATTTCCCAAAGTGTTGGTCAAAGAGGCATGGTTTTCCATATCCCGAGGTTTTATTTCTGACAGGGACTTGACTCAAATCGGTGTTTTCTGTGTTTGTACAAAGAAGAGTAAGAACACTTCCATTTCTCAAAGACGGGGCCCGACTCCCTTTCCTGGTGTGGGTATCTCAGAGCCATCTTGTTTCTGCCATGGAATGCGATCACTCAGGGGTCACACTGGCAAAGTCTCCACAGAGACAATACTGCCTGTGAAGACCACCAAACCCTGTAGAAATCTGTTTCTCCTATCCCACGTCTGCCTCAAGTCTCAGCCCTGGGGAGAGTGCTGGATCAGCATCCCTGAAAGCAGCTCGCAGCCTGGGCTAGCACACGGGTCCGCAGTAGCTGTGTGAGGTTTCTCTGGAGAGCTTACTTCAGGATGCGGGTTTTGCGTCCTCTCGGATAGTTTCACAGTTAAGTCAAACCCACACTAAATAATCCTCAACTCACTAACCCACCTGTACACCATCCCACCTCCCAAAGGGAGTAGTTTTCCTGAACTCCAGGTAGTCGTATCTCATCTATCTGTCCTGTAGAGCAGACATATCCATTAGACACTTACATAATGTAGGTTGAAAGGATATCTTAGAGAGTTAAAAAAAAAAACAAACCATTAAGTTATTGGAAATGGGAGAGGAAATAATTCTGTACTAAATTCTCCCCCCCACACTTACCTCAGCAAAAATTTCAGCCAAAAGTTCTTTATTTAATGAAAGGGTTTTAATCCCTGATGAATTTCCAATTGCCTACTCTTTGGGAGTTCTCCTGCAATACTGGTGTTACCTGAAATAATGTTTTCCTAAGGTTTCTTTTGCAGACAGAGCACCTATTACCTAGTTACTAGATATGATGGAAGTTAACTTCTAATTGCTATAATCGAATAGTCAACCAACAAATTTGGAGCTAAAGAACAATAGAACATGCTTATGTTCTAAATTGGTGCAGAGATCACTTGCTATAAGGATTCAGAGAATGGAGAGAAGGCCAAAGGCCTATGGTTGGGGTGGGTTCATGGAGAAGAACAGGCGTGCGGTTATAATACATGGAAAAGGGCAACTCCAGACTTGATGAAGATCATGTAACACGTGCATCTCCAGCTCTTTGGAAGTCAGAACCCTTCTCACACAGAATGAGTCCCTGGTTGATATAATAGGTAGCAAATATTCTTTAGCCCAGTAGGTAAAAATTAGCTCTTTGGAACTTGGAAGAAGGGTCTATTACTGCCTTTGTCTGTTGGTTTAAGTAAAGTGCATGATGGAATGCAAAGATCCCTGAGAATATGAATATTCGGTGAGTCCGAAGTTGCCTCAGACCTAAGTGAGTTTACAATGATTTCTTGGCTGCCCTTTGCTGAGAATGCTGACACAGATCACTGCGTTAGAGAGTTTGCTTGGAAGTTTTCCCAAAATTGATTATTCCAGACAATTTGCTGGTTGGGCAGCAGCAATGTCTTCCAGTCAGCAGGTTTTCTATGGAGCACAAGCTCACAGGGCCCATTGAAGAAACAGAATTTGCTTTTACACTGGTATCTGGTCTCTGCTCTTAGTTTCAGGTTATAAACTTTTCAAGAGCAACTACTACCCACTAAGATTAGCACAGTTATGATACTTGAGAATCTCTAATCTCAAGAGAAAACAGCATTTTTATGCCTTGTGTTTCTTTGGCCTTGACTTGGGTATACACAATTCTTCTTCAAGATTGTGTGTGTGTGTGTGTGTGTGTGTGTGTGTGTGTGTGTGTGTCCCTTTATGTCAACAACTGCTTGGGGACTCTCTCTCCACATTTTACAAGGGCTGCCACCTCAGGGTGCTCAAACCTTAACCTATTTTGAAAGATGGTCTTTGCCAGCCGGGGAGAGACCATTTCCGGAGGAAACTTCCATGGTGAATACCCAGCCAAAGTAAGCTATTTTTAGAGTTGCTGCTGCCCCTGAAAGCATATTACAATACAGGCCAACTGAATTGAGACGCTCTTTCAGGCCCTGGACTATTTGGCCATCGGTGTCCATGAACTTGCTGCGATTAGCGAAAGAAGAATTGAAAGGCTCTGTAACCCCTCCCTCAGCGAGCTGCCTGCCTTCCTGGTGGCTGAAGGCGGTCTGAACTCTGGATTCATGATAGCCCACTGCACAGCCGCAGCCCTGGGTAAGGACACTGCCCTTTGCCCATTGAAGGGCCCCTCCATTTTACCTGAAAATATCGAATGTTATCTTTGAATGAGATCTAACTTTCTCAACACCTTCATCTGCGTCCTACCTCTCTTCATACAAACACAGCAGGTTGTCTCTTTAATATTTTTAAGAAAAACATATAAGACAAAACCTAAGCAATATTATACTGACACATAATAATACACAAGTGAGATTGTAAACAATGAGGTTTCCACAACTTCTCTGCAGGAAACAATTTGTCATCATATGAACTTTATTTTTGTAACTTTTCCCCCAATCTCAATTTGAAGACCATCAGAAAGAAAAAGATGTTCATAGTTAATGATGAAATGTGAACTGATCTAAAATAATAAAACGTTGGATACATTTCATTAGGTATACCAACCGCTACACATGTGGTTACAACATGCAACAAGGAAGTGCTATGGGCTTCACTTATAGTCACTCTCTTAATCGTCACAACAATATCATGGGGCAGGTACTTATTACACCTCCATTTTACAGATGAATACCTGGAAATCCGAGAAGTTAAGTGTCTTACCCGCACTTGCACAGCTAGTAAGAAGCAGAGGATTCAAAGACAGGCATTTTGGCTCTCAAATCTGTGCTCTCATTTCAATTATAGAGGTTCTCATTTTAATCAATACTTAATCCTAAAATGTGGCTGCCAAATTTAACAAATAGGAATGCAGGATATCCAGTTAAATTTGAATTTTGGGGGGACATAATTGTACTAAAACTTATATTTTTTTAATCTGAAATTTGATTTGACTGAACATCCTGTATTGCTATCTGGCAAACCTGCCCAAGAGGCAGGATAGCATGTAGCTCACTGAGAGCATGGAGTCTGGGTTCGAATCCTGGCTCTGCCATTTACGGTGTGACAAGGAACAAGTCTCAGTCCTGTTGCCCTCAGTTTACTCCTGTGTAAAATGGGCATGATAAATTTCCCTAGTGGGGCCATTTTGAGGATTAAATGAATTAATGCAGGTAAAACTTTAGAACTAATATAGCTGCTATTCCTCCTAATCCCTTCATCACCTAAGCCTCACACTAAAACTCAACACAAAGAACCAACAAAGGGCCACTGAATTCATTTTCTCCTCTGTCCGATATCTTCTACTTGCTCACTTACCTGCGTATTAAAATATCCTTTCAAAGGGCAACCGGTTCTCCTATTAATCTGGTGGGAGGGGGGGAGGTAGTTGATTTCTAGAGAATATGATAGACCTTTGGAAGCCCCGTATGAATGTTAGCTTCCCAAGCTGCCTAATGACATTGCTCAGCTTGCTTTCGTTATAATGAACCTTTTTCTTTGTTCGGCCCCTTGTACGTTATGTTTCTGAACAAAACAGCCTGCTGATCCATGTAGCAGGTTTAGAGGTCTTGGGTTGCATGCTGGGACCTGAGAGTCTTGGGCAAGCCCATTTATAGCTAGATTATCTCGGGTAGGCTCCTTATAGCATGCAGAACAGTGACACTTCACTCAGAGCCACTCTCAGCATCATAGAAAGCGGGGGTGGGGTTGGAGGGGGGGGGGACTGGCTCTGAATTTGACCTCTCCTGCTGGAGAGAAGGAATTCTGTAACCTAGGTCCTTGCTACTTAAAGTATCATCCTTGGACCAAAAGCAGAGCCATTACCTGCGAGTTTGTGAGAATAATAGCACCTCAAGCCCCACCTGAAATGCAACATTTGCATTTTAATGAGATCTAGTGATTCATATGCTTGATAAAGTTTGAGAGACATCAATCTAGTTAATTTCTAGGATCTCCTCACCTCCCTAATATATGTATCTCTGGTGACACAACCAGTCAAATTGTCCTCAGGTACCTGGAAGTGAGCACGTATCTCCCTGACATGCTAAATGCTTTCATTGTTTTCAACTTGGCGTTGTGATATTTGGGTTCCCATCCGGTGTTAGAACTCATGATAGCTTTAGAGCCTTTCTCATGTTAGGGAAAACACAACATGGTTCCTTCCCCAAAGTAACTTTGGACCATGTGGTGCTTGGATAACCACCAAAAGCTCCTGGAGTGGGTGCCATGGAGCACTTTGGGGAAATATGTGTCATCTGGGCAGTTTTTCCCGTTCGAACATAATTAACTAGCGCTGACCTCTTGCAGTTTCTGAGAGCAAGGCTCTGTGCCACCCCTCGTCTGTGGACTCGCTCTCCACCAGCGCTGCCACAGAGGACCACGTCTCCATGGGAGGATGGGCAGCCAGGAAGGCCCTCAGGGTCATCGAGCACGTGGAGCAAGGTAACCCCAGCCATGCCGGGATCCTGGGCCTCACTCACAGTGGTCCTCAAAGTGGGGTCCCCACCGGCAGCATCAGCATGACCTGGATCTTGTTAGAAAGGCAAATCCTCAAAGCCCCTCCCAGCTCTGCAGGGTGAGAAACTCTAGGGAGCAGGGCAGAGGAATCCGGAGGTAGCCAGTCCTCCAGGTGATTCTCATGCTGGAGATTCAGAACCGCTCTTGCTGCCCAAACTGGTTCACCTGCTGGCTTTTAAAACAGCAACACAAGACTTTCAGAACATATTCAAAGTGGGGAGATTAGTGCCATGAACCTCATACACACCTCACTGATTCAACAGTACATTTGCTTTATTTTTTCTCTTCTCAACCTATTTTCAAAGAAATTCATTATATAATTTTCTTCCTGCATACTTTAATTCTTAACGCCAAGTTGAAAACAATGAAAGCATTTAGCATGTCAGGGAGATACGCGCTCACTTCCAGGTACCTGAGGACAATTTGACTGGTTGTGTCACCAGAGGAGGCTTGATGTATGCCAGAGATACATATCTTAGGGAGGTGAGGAGATCCTAGAAATTACCTAGATAGATGTCTCTCAAACTTTATCAAGCATATGAATCACTAGATCTCATTAAAATGCAAATGTTGCATTTCAGGTGGGGCTTGAGATGCTATTGTTCTCACAAACTCTGATGCCACCAGAATGCCATCATCACAGCCTGTCTTGGTATCACCATTGAGTACACATTCAAATTCTCCCAATTATCTCAGTGTCTGTACAGTGGGTTTGTTCAAATCAGGATGCAAGAGCCACATTTTAAATTTGGTGGTCAAGGTTTTAAGCTTCTTTTCATCCAGAGCTGTCCCATCTTCCTCCTCCCCCCACTTCGGCCCCCCCCACCCCACTTCATTCCACTGACCAGCTGAAAAAAACAGGTCAGTTTTCTGATAGAGACCGGGATTGTGGACTCACCTGTTAGCTTCCTTGTGGTGTTACATTTAACTTGCTCTCTGTCCTATGCGTTTCCTCTGCGTGGCGGTTGGCCCTTAAAGGCTTGGCAAGCCTGAGATCCCACCATTTTGGCAAAGGTACTTCACAGGATGTTAGGCCCTCTGCTCCCTGACCTCTTAATTACTGCTTGTTTTTGTTTTTTTAAAGAGAAATTGCCTTCCTTTAGGACTTATGTTCTAAGTTCCTCAGTTTTTGCAACTGTATTTAAAGTAGTTGGCTGATAAAAGAATATCTCTATTCTAAGATGAGAGAGTTAAATATTCTTTTTTTTTGTAACAGCTGTATTGATATATAATTTATAAATTTTCCCAATTATCTCAGTGTCTGTACAGTGGGTTTGTCCAAATCAGGCCTCAATCACATCCCCAGATGGATCTAGAATACCTAGAAGTGTGTTTGGCACAGACATGGTGCTCGGATATTTACATGACAATAAAGTTGGCCTGGAGGTCCAAATTATAGATCTAGCTCATCTGATGCAGTTCTATACATTTATATCAGGTGCAGTTTAGAAAAAGAATTGGTATTTTCAAGCATGTTTACCGTCAGTTAAGTTTGCTTCGATTCAGATCTTAAACAAATACCTACAAATCTTGGAACCCAGTGGTGCTGGATATAAACTCGCAAGATAAGGATCTGCTTTATTACAGCGCCTAGTGATTCCTCATTGCATAAGGGGCACAGAAAGAGGAGGATTCTGCCTGGATTAACCCATGAAGGAGATATTCTTCCTCTCTGCCAGCTTGGAAATTACAGTGAGGCAGACATTGGACAACAACTTGGCAACTTTTTGTAGCACGTAACAAAATTCCGACCAAATACTAGAGTCTGAAGCCATGAGAGAAGGCATCTCCAAAGAAGTATTTAAGATGAGGACCTGAACAACAAGTAGGGACTGCAAAGTGGGAGAAGTGCAATGGTAGTTTCGTAAGGAAAGGGGTGTGCACAAAATAAACCAATCTGAGATGCATGGAGATGAGAGTGCAAGACATCTAAGTCCCAATTTCTAGAATTTCAGTTGTAGTGGACTTGGTAGCTTTTGAGTTTGAAAGCTCGAAAGGGACATTACTTAGGGTGGGGCCAAAGTAGGTTTACAGTTGGGAGTACACAAAACATGAAGTTTATTCTTGTATTATTATTGATTAATAATTGTATTAGTTTCCATACAAACAACTGTAGACTCAGTCCCAGGGCAACCAAAGATTCATTTGCTCCTTCGTTGGCTCCTTCAATCCTTTGATGAAGTTCTGCGTGCCAAGTATTTCAGGCCAAAGGGATCAGCAAGACTAACTACAAAAGGAAACTTACACAAAGGTGGAAATAGCGAACAGATTTTCCCATCGCTATTAGAAGAGGTGAGAAGGGGAAAACAGAGTTTACCTGGACTCTTTCCCCCTTCTCACCATTAAAGATGCATCCAAGATGGCCATCCACTTCTGTCATTCACAGCCCTCAAGCAGGAGGTCGGACTTTCACCAGTCACCCCTCCTCCTTTCTCGTTTCAGTGCTGGCCATCGAGCTGCTGGCAGCCTGCCAGGGCATCGAGTTTCTACGCCCCCTGAGGACAACCACTCCCCTGGAGAAGGTCTATGACCTGGTGCGCTCGGTTGTCAGGTAAAGTCTGTCGTCATGGAAGTGACACGGTCTCAGAACCGTGAGCCCTGGCAGTGCTCATGTCTGGCTGATGACTTGGTTTGCGTTCTCTGCAGGCCCTGGATAAAAGATCGCTTCATGGCTCCAGACATCGAGGCAGCGCACAGACTGCTTGTCGACCAACAGGCAAGCTGACTATTCGGCTTCTTTCTTGGTTTGGGGTCATTACGGGAAAGTAAAGTGGGGTGGGTCCTGGAGAAACCTTGTCTTATTCATTCATTTTCTGGCTATTCCCTGGAATGAACAAAAGGGTACTTACGCAATTTGCAAGGCCACCAAGAAGCTATTGGATAAACTCTTAGGTGTCCCATGTGGCACCCAAACATTGAGTGTCTAAGGATTGGAAGCAAAAATAAATTTTAAACGGAACTTTGGAACAAGTATTTGCGGGGAGAAAATGAGATGAAAGGTTCATGGATCCCCTTCACCAAGAATGTACTCTTTCATTCAAAAGTACTTTCTCATTTTTTAAAAAATATCTTTTTATTGATTTCAGAGAGGAAGTGGGGGGGAGAGAGAGAGAGAGAGAGAGAGAGAGAGAGAGAGAGAGAGAAACATCAATGATGAGAATCATTATTCAGCTGCCTCCTGCGCACCCTCCACTGGGGACCAAGCCTGCAACCTGGGCATGTGCCCTTGACCAGAATTGAACCTGGGACCCTTCAGTCCCCAGGCCGAAGCTCTAGTGGCTAGAGCCAAACCAGATAGGGCACTGTCTCTTCTTATAATGCCATTACCACCACCACCTGGTCCAATGCCTGCATAGATCTGGAGAGAAAACAAAGTCCCAGGTTTTTGCTTCAAAGGGCTGTGAGTCTGTCTGGTGCTCTGGTGTGTCCCACCCATCACCCTGGTGACATACGGTTCCCTTCACTACTGATTTCCTCTGGCTGCATTGACTATAAACTCATCTGATAAAGACAGTTGCCTAGCATGCTGACTCATTTTTTAAAGTTCTTTAAACCTTTTGTAGTAATTTGTGAATATCCTGTTGCTTAGAATTGCTTGATTTCCCCTGAAATCATTGCTCTGCTCTTGGGGAAGGATTTTTCCCTTTGATCTTCATACATTTTCTAAGGTGATACAAAAGAAGAGGCGGGGGGGGGGGGGGCAGTGGAGGGAAAGGCCCCTTGGCTGTCAGCAGCAATCAGGTAAAAAACAACAAGTAGCTATAAACCAAGAACAGGGCCTTCATTTGAGAAGGTGCTATGCTTGAAAGAGAACAGATTGCTGGGCCTGAGGCAGTGCTTCTCAAACTGTAGTGTGCCTGTGGATCTCCTGGAAATTGGGTGAAAATGCAGATTTGGACACAGTGGGGCTGACATTCCGACTTGTCCCCAGTGATGCTGGTGCTGCTGGTCCAGGGGCCACTTTGAGGGTCTCAGAGACAGAGCACACGAGGCAGGGAAATAGAGCAGATGAGGAAATCCACTGCTTTTTATCATTCGAGGTTTGCTTGAGAAAACACACAGTCAGACCCTGAGCAATTTTCCTTAATTCTGTCCACACCGAATTCTCTAGGTTTTGTTTGTTTTTTTGGCTTGTTTGGCTTTAGAAGAGCAAGCAGCTGAAAGCCTTCATGGTAACTTCAGAGAAGTTTTGGAATTTGTGTTTTAAAAGTTTTGAATGCAACCAGAGACCAGTCGACACTGATCGTGTGCTAAATGCCTTATCATAAAAGCAAGCAACAGCTGCAACAACTGTCTTCATCAGATAATGTTTTGTCTTCAGGTGAGGTTGATGTTTAATGACATATGAAAACAATGTTGTCAACATTTCGGTCTCATCCTTGTTTCTCAGGTGTGGGAAGTAGCTTCACCATACATCGAAAAATACAGGAGGGAGCATATTCCTGAATCGAGACCTGTTTCTCCGACGGCCTTTTCCCTGGAGTCTCTGCGCAGGAAGTCCAGCAGTATACCAGAGTCAGCGGAGCTTTAACAGGCTTTGCCGTGGGATGTAGATCAGATGGTATTTAGTTTGACAGCAAGCAGCACTGTGCTGAAGGAGAGGCCTGAGAACTTGGTTTAGGTAGATCAATTCATTACATAATTCAGTTCTTCTAAAACCTACTTTGGCTAGACCGGTGGCAGCAATACGGTTGCTAACTCTCACTCTGCATTCTTGTTGGTCTGGTCTGAGGTGCAGCAGGGATTATAGGAGTTTTTGTTTTTTGTTTTTTCCTTTAATGCTATCTCACTCTTAAGGGTGAGAAGAGCACCCACACTGCATAGGTCTTTTACTCTTAACATTAGAGCAACACATCTTGAAACAGATTGATGGCATTTTTCTGAAAACATTAGACTTTGGAAAATCTTATTTGTTTGTTTGTTTGTTTGCTTTGACAAGTTCTCCACTAGTTAACTCTGGCTGATTGTACTATGCTATGACTAGTGTTCCTTAATACATCTTCATAAACAACCCTTTTTAAATCTTAATTTGTCTTTAAGTTGCTCTTTCTTCTAATAATGGAATCATAGTAAAGAATAGTTGATAGGTCAACAAGAGGTCTGTGTAAAGGGATTAAGGATATAAAGATTGCTATTGGAGTGTCTCTTACTGAACTGCATATTTCATATTTATCAATTATCACTACACACATCCAAAAAGGACTCGATGCTTAAACTAGAGTTGGAAGTTAGTATGATCACTTTTTTGCTATATGTTAGCACTCAAGTCACATTATTTATTTTTGTTTTATTTTTATTAAATTTATTGAGATGATATTTATACAATTATATAGGTTTCAGGTGTACAATTCTATAACACATCATCTGTATATTGTATTGTGTGCTCACCACCCCAAGCCAAGTCTCCTTCTTGATTCACATTCTTATAATAACCCTGTGTTAAGCCTCCTTGTTTCACAGACAAAGAATCTGTTGTTCAGAAGTTAACCAACCCCTCTCTGTAATGGTGACCATTAACATGAAGCTCCATTGACAAAAATCAGATGGGGCCCTAGGATGTATTACCCAATATGTTTCTTCCCCAAAAAAGGACCTTCTAGGAAGGCGAAAGTATAATTTCCCAGATGAAGGATAGGTCAGATGCCCTCTAGGTTTCTAAGATCTGTGACTTTGCACCCCTCCCATGCAAATGTTGAAAGAACATCTAGTGCAGGAATCTGAAACTATAGCTTTAAAACCTACAGCTGGTTAAGCAAGGACAGACACACTTGCCAGATTTCCAAGCCGATTACAGCCTAAAATGGGACCACCAGCATATTTCACAATAGTTTTCACTCTAGATTGCAGCCTGTCCAGAGGAAGGTGGAGACAGAAGTCAGAACTACTGCCTACAGCAATTCAGAGAACAGAAAAGGCTGAGGAACCTGTTCTTGATGCTGTTCTTGGTAAAATGTGAACACACACACACACACACACACACACACACACACACAAAGTTTATTGATTCTTACCCAGGAGCAGCAGCTGAGCCAGCTGTCTGATGGCTGTTTTTCACTCCTGTTTGGGGGGTGCTGGATCCCAAATATCCCCAGGGTCTTCAGGGGCCCTTTTTCATTGAGCTTTTTAAAAAATATTTTTAATTGATTTTTTTTTTTTTTTTTTTTTTTTTTTTTTTTTAGAGAGAGAGAGAGGAAGGGAGAGGGAGAAAGAAACATCCATGTGAGAGGGGAACATCTATGGGCTGCCTCCTGCACGCCCCCTACTGGAGATCAGGCCCATAACCCAGGTATGTGCCCAGGATTCAAACTGGCAGCCTTCTTTGTACAGGACAATGCCCAACCAACTGAGCCACACCAGCCAGGGCTGTCATTGAGCTCTTTCAGTAACTGACATCACATGCCTTCAAGAGAATGTCAAGGTATATATAGAATAAACTCATTGTCTCATGTTATCACTGGATTCTTAGATTTTTTAAATGGTTTACCACCTCTTTAGGGAAAGGCTATTCTAACTGTGGTTAATCAAGTTTCTGAAAGATGTAGTCGATGAATGTTTGCCCATGAAAAAGTATCTTTAGAAAATGTGATTGACTGGGTCTTTCTCTTTCCCTTTGAGTAGCAGCAAAAGAGTTAGAGTCACTGTGATGTCCTCCCCAGCAGGCTCACCTGGCTTCTTCACCTGCTGACAGAGGGGAAACCTCAAAGTACAAGGACTTTTCCAGCTTCTGCTGTTTCTGTTGGTCAGAGCAAGTCAAGGTCAACTTGGGAGAGAAGTACTCAAGGGCATGAACATATGATTTGGGGCTCATTACTCTATCAATCTACCACATACATAAAATCCCGTACATGACCTGAAATTTGTGGAGGAGAAAAAAAAAAGATAATTTTCATACTACTTTAAACTTGTACCTCATTTCTGGATCTGGTCACTGGATGATTATATTTTTTACTAGTGGCATGGTGCATGAAATTCGTGCTGGGGGGTGGGGATGTCCCTCAGCCAGGCCTGCACCCTCTCCAATCTGGGACCCCTCAAGGGATGTCCAACTGCCGGCTTATGGGATCGGACCTAAACCAGCAGTCAGACATCCCTCTCGCAATCCGGGACCGCTGGTTCCTAACCACTCACCTGCCTGCCTGCCTGATCACCCCCAACTACCCCCTCCACCAGCCTGATCGCCCCCAACTACCCTCCCTGTCGACCTGCTCACCCCCAACTGCCCTCCACTCCTGGCCTGATTGCCCCTAACCACCTCTGCCTCGGCCCTGCCACCATTACTTTGTCCAGAAGGTCTCCCGGAAGGTCTCCCAGTCTAATTAGCATATTATCCTTTTATTAGTATAGATTAAGCCTTCTAATTACCTCATAAGTCACATGATCACTGCATTTGGGGGGTTACTTCTGTTGAAGGTATTTATTAAATTTAAACATTGACAACACACACACACACACACACACACACACACACACACACACACACACCTGCCTGACAAGTATGGCTCATTGGTTGAGCATCGACCTATGATCCAGGAGGTCACAGTTTGATTCCTGGTCAGAGCACATGCCCAGTTTGTGGGCTCAATCCCCAGTGTGGGGCATGCAAGAGGCAGCCAATCAATGAATGATTCTCTCTCATCATTGATGTTTCTATCTCTCCCTTCCTCTCTGAAACCAATAAAAATATATTTAAAAAACAACAGCACATAAACCAACAACAACAAAAAAGAGTTGGTGGAAATTCATTTCAGCTCAGGGCATAGGCCTGGTGTGTCTCAAGGTATTCCATTCTCTTTGCTTAGTGATCAGTGCAAGGAAGGGCTGAGGTTGCAATTTGGGCCAATGAGACAGAGAAGAGTTTTACTAGAGTCTTCAAGAATTTGTTTTCTCTCCTGAGAACCACAACAGCCATCCTTTCTCACCCTCCTGCTGGATCTTAATGGGAGGCATAGAGCACCCATGCTGTGGGTAGCCATCCTGACTCAAGGGAGAAGATACTAGTAGCCGTGGGGTGACACCAACACCAGATGGCAGAGCAGAGGGAAGGAAGGAATCTGGGTCTTTAGCATTATTGAGCTTCCAGATAAACCAGTCCTCAGCCTGCTCTTCCTGTGAAATTTCCAAGGGTGAACCAATGAACTTCCTCATTCCCTAAGCCAGTTTTGGTCAGATTTTGGTACTTGTAGCTGTTAGCATTCCACCTTCCATGGCCACTGTTTGGGAGGTACTGTACCAGAGCTGTGGTGCGTCAATATAGCATGTGGCCCAATGAGGAGCACAGAGTAGAGTGTTCACATCTCACTTTCACCTGGACATCTAGCCCAGAAGGTCTCCTACTCTCTCTGCCAAGGGGCTTGTTCAAAGTATCTTGCCAGAGTCCACTCGCACAACAAATATTTGAGTGCCTGCTATGCACACGGAAGCCAGATTACTCTTTCTACAACAACACTCTTGGCCTGGTCCTAACCTACTCAAAAATGCCCGGTGGCTTCCCCTGACTTTACAATGAAGTTCTGGCCAGTGAGCCTGATACTCAAAGCCCTGTGAAAGCTGACCTCACCTTCTAGTCTCAGCTCCCCCCTGAGCTCCCTACTGTAGGAGGATTCATCACCTGTCTTCTGAACACTTCATGATGTTCCATCTTGGACCTTTCCCTCTCATCATAATCCTCCCAACCTCCAAAGCTGAGGATGGCAATCCCACCCCCATCCAACCTTGAAACTGTCTCTTCGCTTGGTTTTACTTTAACACTTGACTCCCCCATGAGCATCATCCTTTGACATTATATCAAGGAACTCATATGTTCTTTCCTATCAATAGATTAACTGCATCCCGAGGTTGGCCTGCTTAGTGTATTTTAACAAGTAATTTTTACTATGATGATCTGTATGCTTGTGCAGCCATTCATTAGTTCATTTATTGATCACCTGCTATGAACCAATCCCACATACTATATCCTGGGGTCACAACGAGGTCCCTGCCCTCTACTAACTCACTCCTCAAGAGAAAGACAGTTATTACAATGACATAATGACTGTATTTGAGGTACGGGAGCATGGTGGGGTGGGGGGGGCGACTAGTTCTGATTTCCCACCTAGAGAAGAGAGGAACAGCATTCCAGGCAGAGGGAACAGTGCTCCAAGGCAGATGGTGTTTGTGAGGAACAGGGTGGAAGTTTGTTTGGCTGGGGTCTTAGGCTGCAGCACTTCTCAGACTTCAAGGGGCACACAAATCACCAGGGGGCTTCCGCAGGCCTGGGTTGGGGCTGATGTTCTGCATTTGTAGACAGATCCCTTGAGTTGCAAGGCCTGGGAGGACTACGACAGTTCCTGGTGGGTACCCTCTTCTGCTTTCCTTCAAAAAAGACATGAATGCTATTTGTTTCGAGTGAGTGTCTCCTAGAGGGAAATAGGATGTGTGTCTTGGGTTCCAGGGCAGACCTAATATTTAATATTGGTTCTTACATCTCTCTCATTCATCCCAAATTCCAACCATTGACTAGGATCAGCGGTTTTCAACCTGTGGGTCGCCTAAGACCATCGGAAAACACATATATAATTACATATTGTTTTTGTGATTAATCACCGCTTTAATTATGTTCAATTTGTAACAATGAAATTGGGGGTCACCACAACATGAGGAACTGTATTAAAGGGTCGCGGCATTAGGAAGGTTGAGAACCACTGGACTAGGTGATCCCATACCCCCTCAAGACCCTTCTCCAAGCCTAGGAGGGATAGTGCCAGTGACCCCAGGCTGCTAGGTGGTGACAGTGATGTACCCTGTTACCCTTAACATTCCAACAAGGGGTAGGTTAATTTGATTTATACTGAATGTGGTAAAATCCTCACTCATTAACCTGAAACGGGTAATAATTTGGATAGTCATTGTTTATTCCTCAAATCATTTCTTCATAAGTAGGATAAAGTTTCATAACACAGTTATGATCATAAAGATGATTAAAACATTTTAAAAAGATTTCAACTAAACTTACATGAAGCAACTACAGGGTGTCCCAAAACAATGCATACACACTTTAACAGCTCAATTTTGAAAATGAACTGTATTTTAATAAACACTGACTTTATAATTATTCAGTGTCTGTGAGGTTGCGTTGGTGGTATAGTGGTGAGCATAGCTGCCTTCCAAAGTGTCTGTGTACATTTTGGGGGGACACTTATATATATAAGTAATCATCTACTCTTTATAAGTAATTCTGTAATTTTTTTATTTCCTAAAAAGCTCTAATAGATAAGGCGCTGATCTACATCCGGGGCTATAAGGAAACAACAACAATAATCATGACAGCACATATTTATTAAAGCTATGACATCTTTTCTATACAATTGTGATGTGAAGAATCAAAAACTTAAAAGCAATTTTTAAGAAATTACATTATTGGATTTTTGGTAAAAAAAAAAAAAAGCATCCATTACAAGAAGGCCCCAGTACCTGTGTGTAAAATGATGAGCCTTGAACTGTGCTGTGAAGTCTATTTTGAGCTAAGGTCGAAGGGAAACTAGAAATGGAAGGACACTCTCCCTCAGGGGACACTGATGCATTTCATTTGATGAACTTCTAGAAAGAACAAACTGGGTGGGGAAAGGAAAAACTACTTGCTATTCTAGAAGGCTGTATTTTAGCTTAATCTGGGGCATCTCACTTGGATTTCCTTCCATCCCCCAATTTTCACTAAATATTGTTAAAAAACTGAAATTTGAAAAGCGGAAACAAAATGGGATTTTCAAGCTGTGTCTACCTGATTGTCAATCTGCTTTTACCCACAAATGCGTTCTTGTGATCATTCATCATATTAATCTTCAGAATATTTATGACAAATATTTGTGACATAATGTAATGTTTTGAGATTATCATCACAATTGGTTTACCTGTTTCTATGTCCAGGTGCATATTAAATTAAAATAAGTTAATCCCTTGGGTTTTACAAGTGGATTAACAAAACAATGAAATGCATTTAGGTTTAAGTGACATCATTTTGGTAAACAGCTAAGGTATTTTAACTTCTAACATACTGTATTGATGCATTTTATACAATTAAAGTCTTCTCTTTCCTTTAAGATCTGTCATTTTTTATAGATGACTTTTCCTTTAGCTATAACATACTCGATTAATTCGTTATGGCCTCCAAACTGGTAAATCAAATGCTCCCATCTAGAAAGAAATCAAACATTACTTCAATACATACAAGTCAAAATTATCACTATCCTTAAATGCTAATTTAAAAATACATCCTCTAAAAAAAAAAAAAAATACATCCTCTAAAAATTTCTTTATACCTAGTCATTGATATTTGGGCTTTAAAAAAATGGCATATTACTTACTAACTAGCCTATGACAAATCAAATAATGTTTAATAATACCATTTAAGTATTTGAACTTAAAATATTTGATTCAATTAAGTAATGCACAAATGGTAACAACATCAACATTGTTTTCAGGAGAGAGAGTGGCCATGGCTGGCGTGGCTCAGGTGGTTGGAGTGTTGTCCTGTACGCCAAAAGTTGGCTGGTTCAATTCCTGGTCAGGGCACATACCCAGTTTGCAGGTTAGATCCCCATTCAGGGTATGTACAGGAGGTGGCCGATCAATGCTTCTCTCTCTCTCTGTCTCTCTGTCTCTCTCTCATTCTCTTTCCAAAAAAGTAATAATAATAAACTTTTTTAAGAAAAAAAAATGAGGGTGATTTATGACCACAGAGAGTAGAATTACAGAGCCACTCTCTTCTGTTGAAGGTGAGGTCCAAGCTGGGATAGGCTCACTAGAAGTGAGGGATCGAAGATTTAGAACAAGAAGACTCAAACTGTCACGTGGGAGACCCAGATGGCAGCAGACTGCGGGTCAGTAATTAGAAACCAGGACAGGAACACTGATGTGAGGATTTGGGGATCCAGAATCAGGGTGACAAGCTGAAGTTGGGACCTGTGTGGCCCAGTGTAAGCAGAAGGTCAGAAGCCAAACAGAAAAACAAAAACATATGCCAGAGGACACAAGTCCAAAGTCCGGGTAGAAGAGTAGAAGCCTAGGGATCTATGAAAGATCTAAGGTGGATGAAGAGACCGGAAAAGGGAGTCTACCCTGCGGTTTAGGACTTGTAGAGAGACTTTGTTGTAAAAGGATGAAGATGGATGGACTGGGTAGCTTCTGAGCCTACACTAATAGAGCCTGACACTAATAATTCATGGAAAAGGGTTTTAAACCAGGTCTATATCCCACAAGAGGCTTAAAACAGCTTAGTTGGGGATTCACTCACCTGGATGAATTGATGATAATGAGATCTCCCTGTTTGCCAACTTCCAAAGATCCATGTGTGTGCGATTTTCCCAGTGCATAAGCAGCATTGATGGTGGCTGCGGCCAAGGCCTCGGGCATGGACATTCTCATGTTTACACAGGCCAGATGCATGACCATTGGCTGAGATGGAAGAGAAAAGCGTCAGAGGAAAGTAACAAGAGGGCAACTGCTACCTGGGACATTTCTCCAACACAGCACAACAAATAATGGTGATTAAATGTGTAGGTGGAAATGGCTTGATTGATATGGGAACATTTAAACTTGCACATAAAGGTTCTTATGCTTTTGAAAAAAAATCCTTTATTATCAAGATTAGCCCCATGTGTATTTAATAGTTATTTACAACTTTTCAAGACCACTTAGTGTAGAAAATAAAGCTCCCCTCCATGCTTACTCACTAAAACTTCTTTGAGCTTATTCTATTCTCCAAGGGGAAAAATGGCTTATTATAAAACCACAATGCCCAAGGCTACCAGAAAACAATGCAAACAGTGTTTTCTCCTTTCTCTCTGCAGAAAAATCCAATTACACTACTATCTATATCTTTTTTTCTTGTTACACAGGAAAATATTTTTTGATGTTTGATACATTTGAAAAGAAGTATTTTAAAATAATTTATATGCTTGGTAGAAGTTTGATACTCTGCTCTGAAAGGCATATTGGAAATAATTACCATTGAAAAGCAATAGGCATTAGGGTTGAAGTCACTGCCCAAAGCAACTATTACTCCTTCATCTAACATCTTCCTGGCTCGAGGTTGCTTCAGCCTAAGGGAGGGGGAAAAAGACATCAGTATCCAGAATGGGAGCTTTTGCAGAATAAATGTTCCAAATAGAAGGAGACTTAGGATATCCAACCCTTATTTCTCCTGGGAGAAGAAACAGAAACTCAAGGTTAAGTGATCATTGATTGATATTTCCTGATTGTAGTCTACGTTAATGTATGTGTATAAGATCATAATAAGTTTCAGGAAAGCACTGACATAGTTCTTTCTTCTCCCTTATAACCATTACTCAAAGCTTTGTTTTTCAATTCCTAAGACAGCATTTTTCAACCTTAGCACAATTCATTTCTTGGGCTGGATAATTCTTTGTTGTGGAGTTGTTCTGTGCATTGTAGGATGTGTAGCAGAATCACTGGCTTCTATTCATCAGAGGTCAGTAGCACCACTTAGTTGTAACAAACAAAAAATGTCTCCAGACATTGACAAATGTCCCCTGAGGGGCAAAAATCACTCCAGGTCGATAACCACTGTGCTAAGGCCATACCTGCTGAATCACCTCCTTGAAAACCAGGTATCCCAACCTCACAGAAAGCACCTGGCTGTAAGAGGATAAAACTTCTCTTGAATGCTGGCCTCCCTGACCACAAACTTGTGGTCGTTATGCAGGTGGCACAAAGGAAAGGGTCAGAAGGGTCTCAGATTTGGTAGAGTTAGAGCAATGGCAGTTACACAAGATGGAGTAAATGTATTCAATCCACAGAGGGCACACAGCACAGTTCCTGGAGAGATTTTTACAGAATAGACATCTCCTCTTTCCTCTCACCCCCAGGATTTATGAGGATTCTGGTACACAATTGTGCACCCACACTCAACTTCTCAGAAAACAGCTCATGCAGATTCTGAATACTGTTAAGTATCCTTAAGATCTTATGCATGTTTTTTGTTTGTTTTGTTAGAGAGGAGAGAGAGGGAGAGAGAGAGAGAGATAGAGATGAGAGAGAGAGAGAGAGAGAGAGAGAGAGAGAGAGAGAGAGAGAGAAGAGAAAACATCAATTAGTTGCCTCCCTTAAGTGCCCTGACCAGGGATCAAGTCTGCAACCTTTGGGTGTATGGGACAACACTCCAAGCATCTAAGCCACCCAGTCAAGGCTTAGGCATATTTTTTAAAGTATAAAGCTTACTTCATTTTTTTTCTAATTATAAAGGTAATGCATACTGATTTTTCTTTAAATTAGAAACTCCAAAACTAGTTAAAAGAAAAGAAAAAGAAAGAGCCACCATCCCCAACACGCCCACCACTGAAGGTCAATTTAGTTCTGAGCTCCTTCCTCAGGAGAATTCATTTCTGAACATCATTCCAGAATTGGCACCTTCCATGAGCTAAGTTTTCTTGATCTGCATTAAGGGATTTGGAAGGGCAATGAGATTAGTTAGGCATCTTGGAGGTCTGTGTGTCCACAACGTGTACGTGCAGCTCTTGTGTGGGGGTGAGGTCGACCTCACCTGAGCATATAGGCCGTGGTGGGCAGAAGAACCGCGGAGCACCCAGCCGTTGCCATGGCAGCAATGCCTTCGTCACTCACTTCTTCCAGGTGACTGATTGCCCGGGCTCCCAGCTCAGCCCCGAGCTAAGCAGAATGAACAGAGAGAAAAAGATTTAACCAATAGCAACAACAAATTAATAGAGTGCCATGAGACTGCTTTTCCTGCCAAGATAAACAGCACTCTCTTAGGAAGATTTCCTGTCGACTGCCTTTCACAAGCACAAGCCCCGAAATGCATAAAATGTTTGTGATGGACATTCATTTGAAAAGTAGCTAGTGTGCTGCTTTAACAACCATTTGCCGACACAAATGCTTACTGACATTCTTCAGACATTTGCTAAAAGAGAAAATGTTATGGATCTTATGAATCAGAATAATACACTGAGTAATACTGATAACAAAATCTATGATAGCATCATAAAATCACAAGAAAAATGTATCTTGGGATGGCATTGCTCTCAGTGAAAGCAGATAATCAGTTAAGAAAACAAACTTTAAAAATGTGGATCATGTGTGTAATTTGAGAATACTCCTTGAGCTTGAGTTCTCTCCAGATGGAAAGTTTGGCTACATTGTCAGAAAAAAAACAAGAAGAGGCAATGCTGTGAGGATCATGGAACCACTAACGTGGATTACTTCTCATCTTGACAATTTTACTCCCTCTCGCTGCCCAGGATGAAAAGAGGTATGTTAAGAAGACATATTCCAAGGAGAGGAGAGGAGACAATATTTGACATTGCTCTGCAGCCCAGGGCAGTTGCAGTCCCCCCAACACCAGGGCAGGGAAGGCCCCTCATCAGCAGCTGGCTCAGGTCTAAGAGTGTCTGGACCACAGGACAGACTATGCTCCCCCAGAAGAGTTCCTTTCTGACCTTGGAATCACCCTCACTTTTCCAAACTTGATTTGCTCATCCCGGGTGTTGACCTCTATTGATTTAATTCACCAGTCACTCTCTACGGCCAAAGGTATCTTGTTGACCACCCCTTTCAGGTGTCACTTAACAAATATTCAACAACTATTTACTTAGTAAAGGCCATGGGTATGCCAGGCACTGCACTAAGCTCCAGGGACAGGGCTGTGTAAGACATGGGTGCAGTCCTCAATGTTTGCAGTCCAGCAGGGATCACAGAGGCAATTTCAACACAGTGGGATAAGTGCAGGAGGAGCTGTAACCCACTGCTGGAGAGCTTTGGGGGGGACCCCAGAGAAGCTGAGGCTAAGATGAAACATGGAAGGGAGTTAGAACTAATTGGACAAGGGGGAGTTCAGATTAGAGAAACAGTATGTGCAGGGCTGGTAGTTTAATGTGGCTGGTCCACCATAGACAGGGTGAAGGTGGTGAAAATAGGGAGGAGAGAGAAAGGAAGATAGAGAAGTAAACTAAGGCTGGATCCTGGCAAGTCTACATATAAGGAGTTTGGAATTCACCCTATGAGCAATCGTAAGCCTTTAGGTGGTTTTAAGCAATAGAAAGGACCGATAGATACACTACGAGGATGGATTACAGAAACAGATTCAAGTGGAGGCAAGCTTGGAGGCAAGAGCAGTTGTTACAGGAAACCAGGTGAGAGCTGATGGTGGTTGGACCCAGGCAGTGGGGTGAAGAGATGTGGACCTAGAGATATGCAGGAGGAAATTGGCAGAACTTGTTGGTTGGTTGAAATGTGGTAGGTGAAGGGGAGGGAGGAGTCAAATGATCGGGTTTTTGATTTAGGCAATAGATAATGGTGTCATTCACTGGGGCAGGAAACACAGGGCACAATTTGGAAGTGATTTTAAAAGCTCAAGCAGGACATGTGGTTAAGACACATGTGGGGTATCTACATCTGTATTTATACCCAAGGGAAGTTGTCCATTTAGTGCCTCACCCCACTCAAGAGCTGTCTTATTCACTGATGAATTCTCCGTGCCTTCAACAGTGCCTGGCACACACTAGACACTCAAATATTTGTTGAAAGCATAAATAAATGAATCTGGGTAAGACTTATAGATTTGAAAATCATGTCCTCGCTATTAATGGTGTGCTTCACTCACGTTCATCTGAATGATGCCACGGAAAACCCTAGGAGCTGCATGTGAAATTAATAGACTCTGCTAGTATGGCTTTCTGTACCAACCAAAATAGGTTGTGGATTTAATCAGTGAGATCACAAAGGTACTTCTTTCCTACTAACATCACCAGCAGGTGATAATAAAAGTAAATTACCAGCCCGGACGGAGTGGCGTCGACCTGTGAACCAGGAGGTCACGGTTCAATTCCCGTTCAGGGCACATGCCTGAGTTTCGGACTTGCTCCCCAGTAAGGGGCATGTGGGAGGCAGCCGATCAATGGTTCTCTCCCTCTCCCTTCCCTTTGTCTCTGAAATTTAAAAAACAAAAACAAACAAACAAAACAGCAAAAAAGTAAATTTCTAATAGAGGTCAGGAATTCCAAGGCTCAACCTGAGCAATCTGCACATTGTTCAAACAAATTTTCCCACCCTCTATCTTTTCAGAAGGCTACTCCTGTCTTTGAATAAACTAGGTAAGTTTTCCATAACCTGAGTGTTGACAAAGGAAAAGCCAAAAGTCAACTGTACCTCTGCAGCCTTCATCGGGTGGAGTTCATCCCCATGGAAGTTAATCTGTAACCCTATATCTTTTCCACCTTGAAGAATCCTTCTGGTAGAATCCAGGTCAAAGACACCCTTCTCACAGAACACATCTATATTGTCAACGTGAATCTGCCCATTTCTGCCAAGTTCCTTCAGTTTTGGGAGGTGGTTATTGATTATGTCATCAGCAGCTTCAGTAGCAGTTTTTCCTCTGAGGGAAGAAAAGAACATTTCCATTGGCAAATATATTTTTTAACTAGAAGAAGGGTTTTTTGGTGCTTGGAGAATCTGAGAAACTGTAGGTAAATGACCTCAAGCCTCAGAAAAGTACAGAAAGAATCAAAGCTATTAACAATTGTGACATGCCTACACAGCAGAGGTGTTGATAAGACTTCTATATGCTCTGACCCTATTCACAGAGACTCAAATGGCTCATCCATTCTGGCACACCAGTGTTGCCTTTGGGAATGCCAGCAACTTCATCTGGCTGAAAAAACAGAATCTACTTGTCAAGGGCACCTAGAGGGCATCCTGAAGGCGTCCCTGACAACCCAACTGCAGGCCTCTTACCTGGGCCCCAGCTATCACCCTGTCTTTTTCTTCCTCTACACCAGTGATGGCGAACCTTATGAGCTTAGTGTGTCAGCATTTTGAAAAACCCTAACTTAACTCTGATGCCATGTCACATATAGAAATTTTTTGATATTTGCAACCATAGTAAAACAAAAACTTATATTTTTGATATTTATTTTATATATTTAAATGCCATTTAACGAAGAAAAATCAACCAAAAACTGAGTTTGCGTGTCACCTCTGACATGCGTGTCATAGGTTCACCATCACTGCTCTACACTATTTCTAGAAGCATCTGCCTAAGGCTTCCTGTCTCACCATTTGGGGACATGGAAGAAGAGGCTAGTAGAAGGCCCCAAAATTCTCAATGAGATTCTGGGGTAGTTATATATTAGGAAGGGCTGGGCTTTTGAAGTCAAATACACACAGAGCTCTACCGCTTGCTAGCTACCTAACTCTTTGGACACGTGATTTAGCTGTCCTTTGGCATACTCTGAGCCTCAGGCTTTATCACTGGGCACCAAGGTGCAGACCTCAGAGGCTCATTGGCAGATGGAGAAACCTCTAAAACTTTAGTCCCATAATTGGCACATAGAAGCCTCTCACTCAGTGAAAACCATTCAGGTAGGTAGATAGAGGAGATGGGCACTTACATATAATTCTCAAGATAATCGTATAAAATAGGGTGTTATGTAGCTATTTTATAGATTAGTAATTCATGTTCAAAAAGTTAGAAGATACCTCAAAATCACCCAACTGGAAGTAGTTAAGCTGGATTCAGACCCAGGTCTGCTACCACTCCAAAGTTTGAGTCTTTTCTACCATGTTACACTGTCCTTTTATCAAAAAAACCCACAAAAAACAGGCCATCACACACCTTATATTCCATTTGAAAAAAAAATCTGTTTCTATAAACATGCTCTTCCCAGAAGTCTTAGGGCAGTTTCAAGCTTTAATAATTTCAGAAATGTAAATGCTAAAGACATACAATAAACGTAATTGGAAATATGAAGTATGTACTTGTGCTTCTTTTCTACATAATTCGTTTTCACCTTTTAATAATAAATTTCAATGTTAATTTCTTTAGTTCCTCTGAAGATGGTAATCACAAAATTACCATGAAAATGTTCTGTTTTAGAGTTCTCGAAACGAAATACATTTTATAAAATATATAAATTCTTTTTTCAAATAATTTTTTGCAAGCCTGTAGCATTTATATATCTAAGTTGTCAAAACCTAAAACTGCACTGAGACAATGGAGTAGCTTGTGAATTTCCAAGTCCTGGATTTCTTTGGGATCTTTTAGTTCCGGGCCTGCCTTCCAGTCTAGAAATTCCAGGACACAAGATGCAGCAGGAGACAGCCATCCTCATCTCTCTTTTTCAACCCAAAGAGTTGTGAGCATCTCTTCTTCCTTCACCATCAGGGGACTAGCAAAGTGATGGGTCTGGTGGGGGTCACCTTCCTAGAACCATGTGTGAGATGACTGACTGACCATCAGACTCAGAACACCTTCCCAAGGACTTCTACAGATCTCTCTGCAAGAGCTAAAGCTGTGAGCCGCCCTTGGGAAAGCGGCCCCTTCAATGCCCAACCGAGTTAAACGCCGGTCCCATCGGCTGCGGTTACTTTGGCACTGAGTGAGCCCCGCAGTACGTGGCCGAGATGCCGATGGCCATCTGCCGCCGGGCGCGCTCGATCACGCGGAGCATCTTGAGCTCGGTCTCCAGGTTGAGGCCGTAGCCGCTCTTGCACTCCACCAGCGTGGTCCCCGCCCTCATCATGCACTGCAGCCGCTGCTGCAAGGAGCCGAACAGCTCCTCCTCCGAGGCCTGGCGCGTGCGCTCCACCGTGAAGTTGATCCCTCCTCCGGCCTGGTGGATTTCCATGTAGGTGGCTCCTGCCAACTGAACACAACGCTCAGCTCACCGTTAGGCAGAGCAAATGCAGGGAGGTTGCAGGCAGGTCTGCAGAACCTACCTGCGGTGGGGGAGGGGAAGGGTATTCAAAACGATTCACAATCTATATGCTAGTAGTGACTAGCCAATCAGAAAAGGGGTGGGTGCAGGCAATTCCCAGGGAAATACTGGGATGGCAGAGATGGGAGATGTGGTGGAGACTTCTGGTCTCAGGGCAGCGGCAATTTACTACGCGGTACAAAAGTATTTCAGTTTTTTAACAATCCAGTCTACCCAGTGTATACCAGTTAAATCTCTGCCCATGTCTCAGCACCTTTAAGGAAACAAAGGCCCCAGGGGAAGGCCCCGCTGCAGCCATTCAAATCTCCACCAAAGAGACCTCAGTATTTGGCCACAAGAGTTTGGGACCTGACCTCTGTGGCTCAAGCAAATGAAGAGGCTCTTTGTGGGATCCCACTGGGCTCCTGTTACTCTGGGCAGCAGGAGTGTGGTGCAAACGCAGTCTGCCTGCGGGGGTCTCCGCCATGTTCATCTGGGTTCTGCCATGGTGAGCTGGTGAAGGCAACGGACACCCTTCCCTCTGTGGGCCCCACTTTCCACGTCTATGCAATGAGAGAACTGGATTGCAAAGCTCTACGGTTGCTTTTTAGAAACCTGGCTCTGAAAAGTTGGCTCTGAAATCCTGTGATTTAATAAAGAAGTCTTAAAAGCAGCTCTAGTGTGTTGAGGAAGGTACACAATATCTGAGAATTTTTTCTTTTCCTAAATAATGCAATTTAGCTGTTAGCATACAGACATTCTCAGAAACAAAGTGAAGAAAAGGTATGGAGAAAACTCAAGTGGGTATCACCAAAAGGAAAAAGCCAACCTGGAAAGGCTACATGCTGTATAATTCCAACTATATGGAGACAGTATAAAGATCGGTGGTTGCCAGGGGTGGGCGGAAGAAAGGAATGAACAGGCGGAGTGCAGAGGATTTTGAGGGCAGTGTAACTACTCTGTATGATCCCACAATGGTGGGTACATGTCATTGTACATTTGTCCAAACCCAAGGTAATGTAAACTACGGGCTCTGGGTGATAATGTGTGTCAGTGTAGGTTCACCCATTGTAGCAAATGTACCACTCTGCTGGAGGATGTTGAAAATGGGGAAGACTGGGGCGGTGGATGGAAGGTATGCGGAAAATTTCTGTAGCTTCCGCTCAGTCTTGCTGTGAACCTAAAACTGCTCTAAAAGCTAAATTCTGCTAAAAACAAACAACGTAAAATTGGCTCCAACTAGCGATTTGCGGGTCTACATCTTATCAATGACTGATATTTTTATGTTTCTTAATAAATCTCATTTTTCTTCTGGAAAAAATGAGAACAATATGAGACGTATTTTATTTTTGTTATGAGCAATATATTTTTCCTGGTTTGACCCTAATGAATGGTGATTTTCAAACTGTTTCCTGGAGCCTTTTCAAAGGCTCCCAGAGCTGGTGGGATGGGTTGGGGGAAGGAAAAGAGAGGAGAAATTAGTGAGCAAGGCAGCTCAGCGCTGTTAGAATGAAGATTCTACAGTTAAAATTTTTTGAAAACTATTATACTTAAAGCGATTGTTATCCCTGTGCATAGTATAAAGATTTGGGACAGTTATAAAATAGTTAGTTTTGTTCTAATTTATTTTCCATAGTCCAGGCCAGTAAAAATATCCTTAAAAAGACACATAAGCAAAGACACAATGTCAAATCTATGTTGCAAAGCCTGACAGCCCACAGACTCTTTAGAAAAAGACTTGTCTGTTTGTTTATGCTTCATTTTGATTTGCATTCATTGCAATTACCTTCATTGCAAACTCGTGAACTCTCTCACCAGCCCATACTGGATGTGTGTGTGCATCCACCAAACCTGTAATCAAGAAATCAAATCATTTTTAAAGTTAAGAATCAGAAAGCCCTTAGGTAGCAGGCCCAATACACATCCTGCTCTTTGGAAAGCATGAGGGTGGTCAGCCATCTTGGAGGGGGTGGAAGAGGAAGAATTTGTCTATTAGAGGCCAGCTCTAAAAGAGGAGGGTGACTCAACATGATGCAAATATTCCTTTAAAAAAATACAGCTCCTTTTGCCCATTAAGCTCATGCTCACCAAGCGAGCTTTTGAAATAGGATGTCAACCCTGAGTTGAGCAAAACCAATGACCATATCACCAAGGTGATAGTCTGGGTGTGAAAACAGAATCATACAATCCCTACTGTCAACCTTGAGAAAGAAAAATATGAAATCAGAAAGATAAACCTTTCTTCAAGAAAGAAATATATTTTAATTAAAGAGAAACTATAAAGCAATCACTTGGAACTTTTGTTTACCCTGGTACAATTCAGAAAAGTGTGTCTTTCCAGGTTATGTAAAATACCTAATGGATCAAGTGGCTGATGAGTGGGTTCTGATTTGGAGTAAAATCAAAAGTCCTTATTCAGATCACTTTCTATTGTATTCTGTGCTTTCTCATAAGGTTTCACCCTGGCTTTATCTTCTATCTCCCAAGAGCCAAAAGGTAGAAGCTCTATCAGATATACACAATACACACTTGAAATGGATAAATATTAGCTTCTAAGTTTGCACAGAACTCAGAGTTTGTGAAACTTGTTTCAGATCATTACACAAAGCCACAAAACATAGATCATATAGGAGGGAATGGTAAATAAGCTGATTCTGTTGTCAATCTCCAAAGATACATCGTCAGTGAAATCTCTAGGGATTTTTCTTTCCTTTTCCCATCTAGAGATGGGTCCTTTGTTGCATATTCTATTGTTATTTAAAGTATATTCTGGTAGTGGAAGTAGCAGTTTTCCCTGTTTGCCTTCCCTACACAACACATTAATAAAATTCTTCTCACAGTTTTTTAACCTAAACACAACACACCTGGTCTCTCTGCGTTATGTGAATGGGAAGAAGTGGAATGGATGGATGAGTCCGAGTCCCAGCTTGCCCTTTACCTGTGTAGCAATCAAGGGTAAGATATTTCACCCCTGAACTTCAGTGTTCTAACCTGTAACATGCCCATAATGATCTTACCTTACAGGGCAGTTAAAGGATTCAATGTGAAAATATGTTTGTAAAGCAGCTAGCCATTTAATAGTAGAAATTAGATAAATTATAATTATTATATTTTAATATCATTGTAGGACCCTCTTTAAAACAAGCTACTACTCTTCTTTTTTATTTTACTAAAAATGAATTCGGGGTTTTACTGAAAAGAGGTTGATACCTGGCAAGATGCATTTCCCAGAACAGTCAATTCTTTCTTCAAACGTGTCTTCAGAAAACTGTTCTTGAATAACATCAGCAGGACCGATGGCTTTTATCAACCCATCCCTGAAGAAAAATCAAGGAATAATTACTAGTGTTTGGGGAACTATTGTGAGAAATCTGACTAATGATTTAAAATATGTTATCGATGTCTCTTGGTGTCAGTCAATATTTACTGTATTTCTTTTTTGAAGTTCTGTCTTTCGGAAAGTGGCTCTAGCCACCTGTAAGGCAAAAGGTCAACTCATGTGTAGCAGAGAATGCTAGTTGTTCTCTGAGACCAATGTTCCCTTTTCTCAAGGTGCTAGATTCCTAAAATTTAGCTGGACACATGATCACCCAGAATAAAGATACATTTCCCAGTCTCTTGGCAACCTGGCGTGGCCATGTGACTAATTTTAGCCAATAGGATTGCTTTCTCTTCCTCTTTCCTAGTGGAAATATAGACACCATGAGAGATTGAGCAGCCCCCTGGGATGATGGAGTGACTGGAGCAAAAGGGTCTTGCACAACAGAGCAAGATAGTGGGGGGCCTGAATCCTCAGGACTCCAGATTGTGGCCATCAGCTAGCCTTGGATTCTTACTTTTGTGCAATTCCGCTAACTGATTTTAACAGATTTTGACAGTAACTCTGGAAATGGTTGGATCCCTTTGTTAATTAGAAACACACAGTCCCTAAAAGTTGAACTCTTACACAACCCTAAGCAGCTCAGCTACGAGGTGATACTGACTGACTGCTCTTGCACAAGCCCTGCCACGTAGCTCTCCAATTCAAACTGGTGTCCAACCCTTATTCCCACCCCAGGCCCGCCCTCCCAAACGGGCTGTTCTGTTATTCACTTCTAGCAGGAAGTGCAGAAGGTTTAAGGAAAATAATTGAAAATGCCCTTGTTTTCTGGTGGCTGAACCGTAATTTCCTATTACCCCCAAACCATCACCATCTAAACCAGCGGTTCTCAACCTGTGGGTCGCAACCCCTTTGGGGGTCCAATGACCCTTTCACAAGGGTCGCCTAAGACCATCCTTCATATCAGATATTTACATTACAATGCATAACAGTAGGAACATTACAGTTATGAAGTAGTAACGAAAGTAATTTTATGGTTGGGTCACAACATGAGGAACCGTATTTAAAGGGCCAGAAGGTTGAGAACCACTGAAACGTTTGCCTAACGTTTGCCGTATAGTTTCCAAGCTTTAGTGCACAGAAGAAAGGAGTGGAAGAGGTATTTATAAAAATTCAGGTCTCAGAACTCCACCCACGGAGATGCTGGGGATGAAAAGAAAAAATGGATCTGGAGATGAAGGTAGCGGGGAGGTGGCCGGTCTGAAATCTGTCTTTTTATTTATTTATTTATTTATTTATTTATTTATTTATTTATTTATTTATTTATTTATTTATTTATTTAATCTCAGGCCCATCTGACGCAGGTGGCCCCTTGGCCACACTACAAGAAGCCCTGGAAGGAGCCCCAACCCCTTCTGATTGCTGGACAATGATATTTTATCAGCAGAGGCGTCCCAGTGCCATGTGCAGCTTGAGTGCCGTTTTTTTCCACCGAATGACAACCCGAGACCGTCAAACCTGTTAGCAACAGGCTCCTAAAAGGCAGTCCAGCCAATGTCTCGCCGGGTTCGGGAAAGCTTTTACCCGGTTTCCCTCCACAGCGCACACATTCTAGAAAAAGCGGCCAGCTAGGACCCGTCGGACGGGTCCCTCCAACCCGCAGCCACTTACGTGCCCACCACCAGGCTGGCGCCCTCCAGCACCGCCAGGCTGCGCAGCGCGTCCCGCGCCAGGAAGCGCTCCCCGCGGGCGCACACCAGCACCACCTGCCGCGCGTTCTCCAGCAGGAGGCGGTGGTCGCCCGCCATGTCGCCGCGCGCCGCGGCTCGCGAGACGGTCAGCAGGCAGTGGCCGCGGGAGGGACAGCGGAGGAGGGTGCAGGCCCGCAGGCGGCGCCGCCCGCCGGGGCCGGAGGGTGGAGCAGGGGCGGGCGCTCGCAGCCCTTCCAAACCCAGGACGAACGCGCGCTTCCCCCACTCCCCCAAACCTTGGCGATGGCAATAATAGTACCAATGATCAGAATGTTGATTAATAGTCAATGGTATAGCCCTGGCCGGTTTGGTTCAGTGGATAGAGGCTCGGTCTGCGGACTGAAGGATCCCGGGTTTGATTCCGGTCAAGGGCACATGTCCAGGTTGCGGGCTGGATCCCCAGTAGGGGGCGTGCAGGAGTCAGCCCATGAATGATTCTCATTATTGATGTTTCTCTCTCCCTCTCCCTTCCTCTCTAAAATCAATAAAAATATATTTTTTAAAAATAATCAACGTTATAATGAACCTCCTCTTTTTTTGGTCGCCTTGCCACGTTCGGGTAAATGTGGTGCAGATTATTTCCCCTACTTAACCGACAAAGAAACCGAAGTTCGGTCGCCGGGAGAGAGAGAGGTGGGCTGCGACGACAATCGCGTGGCCGGGTGGAAGGGAGTCGCCGTGGGCGAGGGCACCGGAGTGGGTAAAGTGGGGAGAAACCTGGTGGAGGCAGGTGCGGGAACCTGGGACGGGGCCCCGGGAGGGGACGGGATGCGGGGAACCGCTGCCCAGGGGGCTGGGGGCTGTCCGGGACGCGGAGGGCCGCCGCAGAGGAACCTGGGGGCGGAGAGGAGGAGGTGCAGTGGGGGGTCGCTCCTGGGTCCGCGCGGCCGCGAAGCGTGAAGCGGGGTGGCGGGTGCCAGGCACTTTTCGGTTGGCCAGCTCCAGTCCGGGATCCCTCCAGACGGTCCCCAGATGAAGGGGGACCAGGATGAGGGAGGACAGAGCGGAGACTAGAGAATCGATTGGCACCTCCGCCCACCTTCCTCCCCGCCCGCGCCCCCCGAAATCTTTTCTAGAAGGATTGGTTGAACAGGCTCCTGGATCCGAACTCCTTGAGGTGAGTCGGGTTTCAGCTCTGTGTCCCCCGCACTCCGAACTGTATCGGGTCGGGCTAACCCCTCGATTTGCATCCAAGGTTGGAGACAGAATCAAGCTTGTTTAAGGAAGGTGGTCTGTAATTCTCATCTACGTCTCAGACTTCCCGCCTGTCAGTTGCTGTGAAAACAGTTGGCGGGGTTTTTAAAGGTTTGGAGTTTCTTAATTACTTTGCTGACGCATATTCTTTTAGTAGAAGCTTGTGTTAGGCCTGCAAGGGCACTTTCCCTGACCAGCACAAACCACAACCAAAAGGAAGACACTTTAGGTTTGCACTAACATACCCTGAGAGCAGGCAGAGACTGTAAAACAAACTATAAAAGTCACTTTAGTGTCACTTTAAGGCACAAAGTACATAAAGTAAAAATTCCTTTAGATGAACGCAATACATAAGATTATACTTTAGCTTCATATTGTTTTTATAAAAGAGAGACCAGTCTGGTAGAAAAGAGAGAATAAAGCAAGCAAGAAAAAAAAAAGCGGGGAGGGAATAACCCAGTAGACAATGTGGGTAAAAGAGACCCAAAAGGGAAAAAAATCCATAGATCATTTATAATAGCTCAGACACAAACAGATATGTGTGTCTATATACATTTTAAAAAGAAAGGTAGAATATATAGAGAGAGACATAGAGAAAAGTAGAAATAGTGGAAAATAGAAACACAGAGACACGAATTCATAGAAAAATATTAAAATTTTATATTATAAAATTTCTGCTAAAGGCTCAAATGTAACGTTTTGCAATTATAAGTAATATTTGCAGATTTATGCAATTATAAAGGATGGAATGAAATCATAGGAGAATATAGAAGACTTTGGGGTTCAATAAACTTGTCTTAATCCCATTTCTGTTTCTTATGTGCTATTTGACTTTGGAAAATTAATTTCCCTGAGCCTCAGTTTGCTCATCCATATCATGGGGATCATTGTTTCTACTTCATGGACTTGTTTGAGCTTTAAATACGATGGAATGTAAGTCACTTAGCCCAGTGCCTCTCTCTAAATAAGTCATAGCTATTATTATTATTACTATTAGTTTATTTTAATCCTGCCCTTTGTCTTCTGGTAAATTAAGTTAAAGATTAGATTTCAATAGTAGTAGGTTCTCTCCTGACTTCACAGAACGCACCAGGTACTTAAAGCTTACAAATTCTTGGCAAGTCTAAAATAAACTGTACTTTTTTTTTTTAAGGGGATTTATATCTTTGGGTGAACTGCAGGCACCCAATTACAGTCAAGATAAACAGTATGGCCTGAAAAGCCCTTGCAAATAAGAGAGTTGCAGAAGCAAAAAGGAAGAGAGTGCACTGTCGTTCTCCCTGGTCGCTGTTAATTATAGAGGTAAGATCAGGTTCCTCCCTAGTAATAATCAACATCCGTATAGCACCTGTTGGTTTACAGCGTCCTTTTCACGTCATCTGACTCACATGGGCTGATTTCTTTTCCCCCATCTTCCTTCCACTTGACCTCCAGTCATTTTTGTTTTTTTCAGTTTGCAAAAGGGGCAGTCAGAAATGTCAATAGAAAAGTCCATGCTAAATAGCTAGCGTGACGCCAGCGGGGCCTTAAAGGTCAAGCTGAAGGTAATTGCCTCATCACTGTGACCTGCTTCTGACCTGATCACACAGGATGGTCATCCGGCAGGCCAAGGACCTGTGGCTCCGAGCTCTCGGGTAAACAAAAAAGTGCTAGGTCTGATCTAGAGAGAGGACACAGTTCACAGCCCTTTCTCTTAGTATTTGTCCAAGTGGGTGGGAAGGAGGTGGAATAAAATTGAAAGATCTGAGAGAATCTGTCTAAATTTTCACTTGCATCTGGGAGATAAAATTCTTTATCTCATATTGAGGGAATCTGGAAATCCTTTTTTTTTTTTTTTTTTTTTTGAGTTTGTAAGAGTTGTTGAGAAATTCAAACCCAAACTTCATCGAATAATATCTGGCCGATATTGTTATCGCTCCATTTATGTAGCGTTGGTCTAGGACTTAGGGTCAGGCATTACAAAACTCCACTCCTCTTTCTCTGCTTCCCAGAAGCTTGGAATGATAAGGATCTGCACTAAGTTGTGTCAGATTCCCCAAATTGCATTGACATTGCAATGACCCTGGTTTCAAGAACTTTAATGCAGAGTTTCTCACAAAGGCTAGTTGTCAGTTATCCCTTCTATTCTTTTCAAATGCTGGTAGTTATTCACAAGACAAGAAAGAGGACACCCCCAGATACCTACCTTGAAGACCATGTGAGCAATTATATTTCCCTATCAGCCTGCTATGACTAAGCACTTTGCATACATTATCTGTGTTTGAAAATTGCAACAAGCCTGTAGGAAAGGTGGTAGAATCCATACTTGACAGAAGAACCTAAGGTGCGCTGAGTTCACTGGAGAGGCTTTAAGAAACAAAGAGCTGATAAGAATCAAAGGCAGGATTCAAAGCTGACTGCAAAGGCCAGGTTCTTTCCACAGATGCTGCTCCTGTTATGATACCTATCAAAGGACCTGACTCAGTGACCACATATAATTGCATAATGTTAGAGGAATACAAAAATTTTAAAAAATCAACCTGCATGGTACTTGCAGGAAAGAACAGTGTACTTTACACTTAGGTTCCTGAGATGTCTAATAAATATCTTAGATTTAGCAAGTTCCAAACTGAAGCTTTGATCCTGCCAGCTGTTCCTTTCCCCACAGCCTTCTCTGTCTCTATTGGTGGCAACTCCATCCTTTCTTTCCTGGGCTCTTTATCTCATACCTCACATCCAAACCATCAGCCAATTCTGTAGGTCTAATTTCCAGATTTATCTAGAATCTGACCACCTCTCACCACTTCCACAACTATCCTGAGACCCCATTATCTCTTGCCTTCCCTACTGGACTCCCATCTCCTTCTATAGTCTTTTCTCAGCTCAGCAGTCAGAGTGATTCATTTTACAATTCTCATTTCCCTGAATCAGGGGTTCTCAAACTTTTTAAACAGGGGGCCAGTTCACTGTCCCTCAGACCGTTGGAGGGCCAGACTATAGTTTTAAAAAAAAACTATGAACAAATTCCTATGCACACTGCACATATCTTATTTTGAAGTAAAAAAACAAAACGGAAACAAATACAATATTTGTATTTGTATGTGGCCCGTGGGCCGTAGTTTGAGGACCCCTGCCCTGAATAAATGACCCTCAGGACCCTTGCTATCTCTCTCACCTCATCTCTCACTCCCCTTCATTCACTGTGCTTCTGTGGCACTAGTGTCCTTGCTATTTCTCAAACACACCGGGCACCGCCCCTCCTTAGCATGCTTTCTCCTTGGCACCTGATGCTGTCCACGGGGCGGGGCATATGTGAACTCACCTAACAGTCCCAGCAGGAACGGAAGTGTGAGGATTAAGGAGCAGAATGAGTGTCCATGCTTTTAGACACTAGCCTATGCCATGTCTAAAAGTGATGGTTTGCAACCACACAGCAGCAGTTTAAATCCCTGATTGTTCTAAGCTCTTTATCTTCTTCAGCTGACGGAAGGTGGACTTGAATATGTGTTTTAGATGTGAATTTTCAGTCATGTGCTATGGAGTTCAACATTTTCCCTCTCCTTTGATACTGAGCCATTGCGTAGTCACCATGCTATTTTTATTTTGCACAACAAAGACACTCACCAGCTTTGACTTTTTTTTTTTTCCACTGGCTGGTACATCATATTGGTTTAGTTCAGAGCACTTTATCATCCCTTCCTAGGAATAGCTGATTCTCTTCTTCTCTCATATATTCTTCGCCAATCAGTTCATTAATCAGTAGGAGGGTTAACATATATAGAAGTACAGAAATATAACAATTTTTAGAGACTATTCATCCTATTTACATGTTCTATGAATTACTGGAGAGGTGGCATTAGAACAGATACCTGCTATTAACAGTTGGCGAAGAGGAATGGGAACATCCACTTTTTCTATGAGTGAAAAAGTGTCAGAACCCATGATAAGGTGCTTATTGCAGATAGACTTAATGAATAAATGGAACAGGAGTGAGGATGGGGAGGAGAGTGAATTCAGATGGACGGAAGGATTGGAGGAGCAAAAGTAGGGTAAGAAAGAGGTGAGCAGAATCTTAGGAGTGGAGATAGGTGCAAAGTGGAAATTTAAGAAAATCTCCTACAAGACTCAACCCAACAGATTGTCAGTCAATTTTTCTCACCAACCCTTTTTACTCACATCAATATTTCCCTCTCTCTTCCACTCTCTCTAAAAATCAATGAAAAAATATCCTTGGGTGAGGGTTAAAAAGAATAAATAAATAGCATTGCAATAAACATTATTGTACATACTTTTTGCCCACTGATCTGATTATTTTCTTGCGATAAGTTCCTAGAAGTAGAATTGCTGGGTCAAAGACTTTGTGTATGCCCTGCTTTTAAAAGCAATAAAGCCTATGCCCTGGCCAATGTTGCTAAGTGGTTAGAGCATTGGCCCACACACTGAAGGGTCTCAAGTTTGATTTCTGGTCGAGGGCACATACCTGGATTGTAGGTTCGGTGTTTGTGTAGGAGGCAACCAATCCATGTGTCTTTCTCACATTGATGTTTCTCTCCCTCTCTCCCTCCCTCTCTTCCACTCTCTGAAAATCAATGGAAAAAATATCCTTGGGGGAGGATGAAGCAGAAAATAAATAAATAAATAAATAAATAAATAAATAAATAAATAAATAAATAAATAAATACGATAAAGCCTATTTGGGAGTTACTGGCAGTTGAATTTAGTGACTTTATGCAAAGCTTATAGAATTTTTAAATGTATTTTCTTTTCTTGGACAGGGCCAGGAGACAAAATGTCATCATACCTTTGGCCGATATCGCTGATTTCTGAAGGTGAGGAAAAAATCAGTCCATGGGTTCTTGCTTTGTGCCTAGTACAGTTAGTCTCCATAGCGGGCTGGGAGAGTAAGAAAAGGAGTGTGCTACCCAGTAATCGTCAGACATGGTCTCTACGCAAAGAACTTATAAACTACCTGCTAAGAAAGTTCTCTTCTACTTCTCAATACTCAAGCCACATTAAACTGCTGCATTTAGCAAAATCGCCAGTCTTTCATGACATAAAACCATTAATTTAATTATTTGTTACTAGAGGCCCGGTGCACCTGGGCCTGTGGGGATCGGGCCCCAGCTCGTGCCCCTAGCCTCGCAGCCCCGCAGCCCCATATCCCTGCCTGGCACCCCACCCTGGCACAGCCCGTTCACTTGCTCCACCATCCCACCCTCATCCGGGTCCATTGGGGCTGGCAGTGCCTCCACTGCCACTCGCAGCCAGTGCCGCGTCACCAAGGCCAGCCATGTTACGCACCACCCCCTGTTGGTCAGCACATGTCATAGCGAGTGGTCGAACTCCCGGTCAAACAACCACCTGAGGGGACAATTTGCATATTAGGCTTTTATTATATAGGATGATAAATGAAATGCATAGCAATGCTTTATGAAAATCTGTCCTCTTCTTTCCTTCCCCAACCTTTCCCTTCTTACCCTTCCACTTCTTTACAAGTATTCAAGGAATTAGTATTTATCAGTATATAATCATAACTTTTTTCACTTATAAATTTGTCAAAGATTTTAAAATTGGGTAACAACAAGTTTGTTATGGGTAACAGGCCCCCTATAGGAATTCTCTTTGGAGGAAATTTGGCCCGATCTGTATTTAGAATGCAAAGATTTGGCTGCAAATGACAGAAAATATGAGAAACAACAGGGTTTAAACATGATAGAAGTTTATTTCTCTCTTAGGTAGCAAAGCCTGCACCTAAGCATCCCAGGGTCCATATTGCTCTCATCAGGGCTGGGCATCTTCAAGCTGTCACTGGCCTGTATCCTTGATCCTGGGTGGCTGCTTCTGTGCCAACGATCACACCCACCCATATTCCCGCCAGCCAGGAGGAGAAAAGGGGAGGGGAGGAGCATGTCTCTCCCTTTTAGGACACTTCCTAGAAGTTGCACTCACCACTTCTCCTGACATCCCCTTGCCCAGAACTTGGTCTGATATGGCTATATCGAGCCCCAAGGGAGATTGAAATATATAGTCTCTACTCTGGGTGCCCATGTGCCAAGTTAGAATTATGGGCTCTATTCCTATAGAATAGACCACCAAATTATTATTTTTAAAATATATTTTTTATTGATTTCAGAGAAGAAGGGAGAGGAAGAGAGAGATAGAAACATCAATGATGAGAGAGAATCATTGATTGGCTGCCTCCTGTATGTCTCCTACTGGGGATGGAGCCCACAACCTGGGCATGTGCCCTGACTGGGAATTGAACCGTAACCTTCTGGTTCATAGGTCAATGCTCAACCACTGAGCCACACTGGTCAGGCCCACCAAATTATTTGAAAAGAATTTCAATAGAGTGTTGGAAAATTTCCTAAGGTATATTGGAACCGATCTCCCAAGGAGGACAGGCTAAGATTAAAAATAGAGGCTGACGCCCTAACTGGTTTGGCTCAGCATTGGCCTGCGGACTCAAGGGTCCCGGGTTCGATTCCAGTCAAGGGCAGGTACCTTGGTTGCAGGCACATCCCCAGTAGGGGGCGTGCAGGAGGCAGCTGATAGATGTTTCTCTCATCGATGTTTTTAACTATCCCTCTCCCTTCCTCTCTGTAAAAAAAATCAATAAAAAATATTTTTTAAAAATAGAGGCTGACAACTCCAGAATTAAACAGTTTATTAAGGGAACTTATGGACAGAAAAGAGTCTTGGGCATCAGCAAAAAGATGGATCTCTGCACCCAGAAGGGGATGGGGGCTTGATGTATGCAGCCTCCAGGAACCCAGGTGGTTTGTAGCTAAGTGACTTGTGCTTGTTATAAGATGTATTTTCCAAAGCATTAAACAACTTAAGGGACCTACTTAGTGGACCTTCCAGATGATGAAGGCGAACCCCCTCCAGGGTGAACTGTTGTTTTCTGAGAGCAAGTTGCTTCTTAAGATGGCCTTGGGCATGGCAAGCACCAGAAACCACTTTGCCTAACATAGGGCCACGTTGGCAATTTAGTCTGCAGATGTGTTTGCATAAGTACTTAAAGGTGTGTACAAGAATAGTCATCTCAGCATTGTTTATAATAGCAAAAGGCCAGGATCAACCATATTGGTATGGGATTAGTTATATAAAGTATGATGCATCCAAGAAGTGGGGTACTAGATAGCTATTCCTTTTTTAAAAATATATTTTTTATTGATTTCAGAAAGAAAGAGAGAGGGAGAGAGAGATAGAAACATCAATGATGAGAGAGAATTATTGCTTGGCTGCCTCCTGCAAACCCCACACTGGGGATCAAGCCCGCAACTTGGACATGTGCCCTTGACAGGAATCAAACCTAGGACCATTCAGTCTGCAGGCCAATGCTCTATCACAGTGAGCCAAACTGACCAGGGCACTATTCCTTTTTAATGAGAAAAATATATAAATGCTGATGTAAAAAGAACTCCTAAATATATTCCTAACTAAAACAAACACAAGTTTCAGAACAGTAGAATACATGTATTGAACAATCTCTGTTTTCCTAAAGAATTTATATTTCTTTGCCAAGAACTGTGAATGATTTAGCAAAGTTAACTGTTGTAAACCTTGATGTACACATTTTTGGGGGGACAAATGTTTTGACTTCTCTTGGGTATATACTAGTAGCTAGGAGGGGAATGGTTAGAGCATATGGCAGCTCTGTGTTCAACTTTTTGGGAAACTGCCAGACTCTTTTCCAAAGTGGCTGCACGATTTTGCACTCCCACCAGCAGTGTATGAGGGTCCAAGTCCTCCACATCCTCGCCAACACTCGTTATCTTTGACTTTTTTTAGGACTCTGGTCTAGCCTGAGGATCTCTATAAGGGTTTTGGATATGTCTATTGTGGCAGAAATAGTGGTGCAAGGGTAATGGTGGGTGTATTTGTAGGGATGGGAAGAATCAACATGATAATATCTCAAAATATGATCCCACCATCCTGTAACAGGCCCCCTATCTACTCACACCACAAATATAGTCTCATGCCCCATGAATCGCTAAGCACTGTGCTCACTGCCATGGGAAACAGACAGATGGGCTATGGCTCCTGCTCCCCAGATCCAGGCCCCACATCCAGTTGAGAGGCGACTGGCTGATTAGACCGTCCTCCCATGGATCCCACTCTCTCCCCTGGTTGGTGGGAGCCAGATGGTTAGCAGAGGAGAGATGACAGAAGTTTTTCCTTCTTTCTTCTTTTTTTTCTTAATAGATAGAGGAACCGATCAGTCAATCAAAAAGGGAAGGCCATATAAGATCTTTTTCAAAGATCTCTTTCTTTTCAAAGAAAATGAAATAGAAGCAAGGAGGAAGGTAAGGTTTTTATTAAAATCTCAACTAGGATTTTAAAAGGTAATTTTAGAAACATATCCTCTTATCCATCCCTTTTATGAACTTTGCTGGGTCAGATGTTGACACGTGCACCACACAGTGCTGGGGGTACACACACACACACATGACAGAACAGCATCCAGTCCATGGTGGGGACCTAATGATCACCCCCTATGGTGGAAGACAGACACACCACTACAATCCACTGTGACAGGTATGGCTATACCCTACTTCCTTGATTTTTAAATTTATTTTTTTATAGAAAATCATTGATCTGCCAATAATAACAGTTTGGTGTAATCCTTTTCCTTTCCTTTTCTTTTCTATTTTTTTTTAAATCCTCACCTGAAGATACTTTTTCATTGATTTTTTAGAGAGAGTGAAAGAGAGAGGGAAAGACAGAGAGAAATATCGATGTGAGAGAAACACTGATTAATTGCCACCAGGTGATGTTAGGTGTTTTCACTGTAGTAATGGTCTGAACACCAGATTTATGCCAAAGGCATAGTCCACAATTAAGCATGCTTTCGGCTTTTTAAAAAATCTTCACCAAGGATATTTTTAGAGAGAGTGGAAGAGAGAGGGAAAGACAGACAGAAATATCAATGTGAGAGAAAGACATTGATTGGTTACGTCCTGCACATGAGATTGTCACAAAAAGCCAGAGCAATGTTTTCCAGTTTCATATTTGTCATGCACACGTTTATATTATAGTCAAGGTTGAATGTTTTTACACTTGTGCTCTGCTTCATGCAAGAAGGAACTGAAAACTAAACACAGTTCTTCAGAGGTAAGAACTTGAGATTGCTTGTTCAATGTACCAGTAGTGAGAAAGGGACTTGTTGCAAATGGTATTTTTATATATGATCACTAATTTAAGACAATGTTATTTTCGTATGTTAGAAACCTTTTTAAATTTTCCCACTTGGGCAGGAAAAAGACCTGAACCGCAGGAGGAAATTGCACCAAAAGTCGACGTTTTCATCTCGAATGAAGAGTCGTTCACACCTGAGTGAAATAGCATTCGCTGATGCAGCTGCTTCCTCGTTTGAAAAGTTTGGGCTGGACCCCACTCTTGTTGTCAGAATAACAGAAGGTAAGTCTAAATGATTGTTGGTTTAAAAACATTGTTCTGAATATTTCCCACTCGTATCAGGTTTTGTGGCTTTTCTGGAGGTGAGAGACACAAAGGGTGCTGTCTCCTAATACGGTGGTGGGGGTTGTACATGAGGGCTAAGTCCAGAGAAAAAAATTTATTTTAAATGAGAAAGCATACTTTCCCAAGACATAGACCGTTACTCATTTTCATGGCTCTAAGGAAGGAAGTCACTGCCAACATCACATAGTGTTAAATAGCTCTGACTATTTAAATTCAGGTCTACATCTACATCTAGAACCAAATTTAAGAGAAGTCTTTCTAAAGAGAAGTTTTGATGGTCTGGGCCATACAACTCACATATCCAGAATCAGTAAGCTAATAGAATTAAATAGCTTGCCTCTTGTTGCAAAGACATAACCTGTTTTAATGGTGAACCCTGAGTCATCAAGAGCATTTTAAATGACACATGACATGTTTCAGAAAGAGTTCTGCACAAAATGGCTCACTTCAAAAATCCCCGCCACGCTCACAGCTCTGAGATAGCAGCTAGGAGGTGTGATGTTGCAGATGACTCACAGGGCGACTGGTCACTTAAGGTCAATGGGGTAGGGCAGGCTTTAGAAAGGAAATAGTAAACTCGTTTGGTATTATCCAAGGCAATCTGGGCTCTGTCGGCAATGGAAATCAGGTTGTCAGTTTCTGCTGATTTTACAGATAAGGTATTTGGGCATTTTCATTTAAAAGATAGTCCTCCTCAACTGTGGACTCTTGGACAAGCACCTTTACATCTCTGAGCTTCAGGACCTCCCATACAGGGTGCGGATAGGACCTGATTGGGGTTATTGTTAGGATTAAATAAAACGATGACTTGAAGTGTCTAAGAAAACTCCTGGAATAATATGGACCCAAAATAAATGGTAGTTACCCTTATTAACTTCGTTTTTAAGTCCAGATACATAATGCATGCAATAATTTAATTGCATAGCTTTCATTTGATACATCTTTGAGGGAAAATGAACTAAACCTAAGTCAATTTCAATTTTCTTTAAAGGTGCAGACACGAGGAGGTCTCTCCATGAATTTATTAATGACCAGAAAGACAGGTTTCTGCTCCAGGTAGTACAAATAATTTTTCTCCCCGAGTCAAATAGAAGACTTGTTGCATAACATTGCCAAATGTTCACCTCGACCTTTTATTTTTCCATCACATGCCCAGAACTATTGCCCTTCCTAACCTCTCCTAAGCCCACTTCAGCTAGGCTTTGGCCGTCATCATTCCACCAAAACCACTTTTGTCATCGTTGCCAATGACCGTTCTACGGCCCGATTTGAATTGTGGCCCGTTGGATCACTAGACACTTTCTTCAGCTGGGGTCTCTTGGTTCTTCCAGGTCATTGGCTGCTCACTCCTTCACAGTATTCTTTCCTTGTTCCTCTCTCCATCTTGATCTCTAAATGTTGGGAGGGTCCAGTGCTCACTTCTCACCCTATGCGCCATCTGCCCTCCTCCAGGCTCAACTTTAAATTCCACTTCCATGTTAGCAACTTCCAATGGATTTCTCCAGCCTGACCCTCTTCCCTGAATTTCAGACTCACAAATGCAACTTGTGAGTAGTTCTTAATATCTCCACTTACTAGTAGATGCTCACCAGGCAGCTCAGACGCCACGTTTCTAAACTGTGGCCCCTGCTATACCCTTCGCTGTCCTTGAAAACTGCATCTCATGTGGTGCTCCCTGTCTCGGTAAACAACAATTCCACCGCTGCAGCTGCTTGGGCCCAATATAGTGGCATTATCCTCAACTCCACCTCCTTACAGCCCATACCCAAATATACTTTTACATATTTGCTTCTGAATATATCCACGATCACACACCACTGCTGCCACTGTCGTCCATAGCACCAATATCTCTTGCATGAATTCTTAATAATTTCAAAACACTGGTCTCCTGCTTCCACTTTTCGCCCCCTATGGTCAGTCTGTTCTCCACACAGCATTAGAAGTCTATTCTCACCCACACCCCTCCTCTGCGGAAGACCATGAACAACTTATCTGGTGTCCAGCTCGCTCTCTCTCTCTCATCTCATTTCTGATTTCTCTTTTGCTTCCTCTGCTCCAAACACACGGGCCTCCTTGCTGTTCCGGGGACACATCAGCCATGCTGTGGCCTCAGGGCCTTAACACAGAGGCTCTTTCTTCTGGGAGAACATTCCTTCCTCCAATGTCTGCATGATTTGTTCTACTTCCTTCCAGTCTCTGTTTAATTTTCACCATATCAGGGAGGCTTTCTTTGGCTATACTAGTACATAATGGCAACCCCTGCCCTTGCCCACTGGACTCCTCATCCCCTTTAATAGACTCCCCCCATCTATTGGCATGTATGCCCCGCAAAAGCAACTTTATCTATTTTGTTCATTGCTCTAGTAACACCACTGAAAACAGTCCTGGCATGCAGTAGTCACTCAATACTTGGTGAAAAAAGTAATAAATGAAATATGTTTTTTTTATAAAGATGGAGTATCTAATTATTGGTTATGTTTCTTTAAAATTATTTCATTTACATAGTTTTAGTTAATTTATATTATAATGTATGTGGCTTTGTTTATTTATAGTTTTTTTTCCATGCGTGGCATTAAAAGCCCAACTGGATCCTTCTATTCTGTACTTAAAAAAAATAGAAGCGTTGCCCTAACCAGCTTGGCTCAGTGGATAGAGCGTCGGCCTGCCGACTGAAGGGTCCCAGGTTCGATTCCGGTCAAGGGCATGTACCTTGGTTGCAAGCACATCCCCAGTAGGGGGTGTGCAGGAGACAACTGATCGATGTTTCTCTCTCATCGATGTTTCTAATTCTCTATCCCTCTCCCTTCCTCTCTGTAAAAAATTAATAAAATATATTTTAAAAAAATAGAAGCGTGATGTCAAAGTTAGATCCGGGGATCTGAATGGGGCTCTTTGAGGCTGAGTGCCGCCACTCTCGCTTAGAGGAATCTGATTCTCCCTTGGTACTTCCTGTGGGAGGAGCCTTGAGGCTGCAGACAGCCGGGTTTCCAATGCTCAGAGAGAATAGGAAGGACACTGTGGGTAACACCAGGTGGGCCTGTTCTTTGGGGCAACATGTAGCTATTTTTTGATTCGTGGGGCCCAGCCATTTTGGAGCAATATTGAGCCTCTTCATAAAAGTGAGAAAGGAATTAGTCTCCCTTCTATGATTTCCCAATTAAGGCCATCGCCCCACCATTTGGGCATCCCATTCTTTCTAACCCAAATGCCCACTTAGAAGGCAGGTTATTTCCCCCTCTCTTAGACTGTTGGCGTGTGCCAGAAATGTGACTACTGTTCCCGACGCACTTCTGTTTCCACTATTCCCAGTATGCTGTGTCAAACAAAAGGAATACAATCACCAGGTATGATAAGCACATATTGACGAAGGAACGGCAAATCAACAGGGCAGAAATAAAGCTCCAAGAAGACGCCATTGCCTTTGAAGAGTTCCTTCGAGAAAACGACCAGAGATCCGTAGACGCCCTTAAAATGTTCGTGTTTTCACTCTAGCCACATCGCTTTCCGCCTCCCTCTTTCTTCTTTCCCATTTCTCAGAACACAACACAAAACAAACTAACAAATGTGTTCCTTTTCAGTGCAGCACATGAAACTATAAACAAACTCCAAATGACGGCAGAGCTCAAGAAAGCAACCATGGAGGTGCAGGCGGTGAAAAGGTGAGGCCGCACACCAGCTTTTTCCTATCGAGTGTGCACAGCCCATTCAGTCCTGTTTGTGCCTAGCAAGACCTGAGTGGAAATAACTCTTCTCAGTGATGATGTCATACACTTGACCACATTTTTAAAATGAGCAATCTGTTGATTGCGGATCGTCTCTGACTGTGTGTCGGGAAAGTACAGTGATCTCTGGCGGAAACCTTTCTCTAACTTATCAATACAGAAGCCAAGAAATTTTTTGAAAAGAAGAAAACCAATGTTGGGAGTAAACAAATTATTGTCTAAGTGTCCTTTCTCTTTCACTCTAAGATGCATTTCTTCACACATTTTAACATTTCCGCCATGGGGATTCATTTTACAATATGTTACAATGACAATTGGCAGTATTGTGTATATTTATCCTCACACTTAGATGAACCTAGCATTGATATTAAAAACCAAGATCATAATGACAAAAAAAAAGGAATTGAGATAAAATTATGACACCACCTGCCACACTCTCAGTATTTAGTTTTTTCAAACCTGGATGCTTTCTTCCATGGTCACATAGATCTCATTTTAAATATCTTAAAGAAGCTTCCTTCTGTCATCATCCGTGGGCAGTCATTTCAATGATTCAGGAGACTCTGTAGTCTTGGAATCAAAGCACGCTAGAACTTTTTTCTTTTTGAGAATGGTTAGCACTGCTCTACAACCAGGTCCTAGACTTGAACTTATGTCCCAGCTTTTTGGGGAGAAGGACAACAGCTTGTCTAAAATGCAGCAAATGGCCTGGAGGGCAGCTTCTTTGAAAACAGTTGTTTCTAACAAAATGTATGTTTCAAACACATTCTGGCCACAGTAGCCTCATCTATGTTAGGAGCTAGTTGATGGCGCTCCCAAGGGGGAGAATTCCCCTCTCTCCTTCGCTCTGTCTATTCATAGAACTAGAGTAGCAGCCTGTGGTTGAATAAAGTACTGTATTTATGCACAGTGGCCCTTCTGAAGCGAACTGGCTAGTTGTTTTCGAGTCTCATCATCTCAGCAAGGTGCGGAAGGTAACGCAAAACTAGCTGGTAACAGAGCCAGGGATGCAAGTGCCTGCTATCTATTTCCTTCTCTATGGCACACAGAGGCCCTCCACTGCAGGGAGAGCTGGAAATCTGTTTACAAAGGGAAAGGGGGCTGGCTCTGAAGCTTTTGCTTGGAAGCTGGGCAATTCTAGCCAAAATTAGCTCTCTCTCTCTCTCTCTCTCTCTCTCTCTCTCTCTCTCTCTCTATATATATATATATATATATATATATATATATATATATATAATGTATTTTTATCGATTTCAGAGAGGAAGGGAGAAGGGAGAGAGAGGGAGAGAGAATTAGAAACATGGCTGCCTCCTGCACACCTCCTACTGGGACTGAGCCTGCAACCCAAGTTATGTGCCCTGACTGGGAATTGAACCAGCAACTTTTCGGTGCACGGGTAGATGCCCAACCAACTGAGCTACAGCAGCCAGGGTGAAAACATCCAGGTTTGACTCTTGAATATCTCTCACACACCGGGGCTTTAGGATACTTCTGTCCCAAAGAAGTACTAAAGCTGAAGATACTGATATAGGAGTAATATCGATAAGGGTATTGAAGAGTGTGTGTGTGTGTGAATAAGGAAGGCTTAGAAGGATAAGGGTAGAGGCCCGGTGCACAAAATTCATGCACTCTTGCAGTCCAGGACCCCTCGAGGGATGTCTGCCTGCTGGCTTAGGCCCCAGCCCCTGGGGCTGGGGCCTAAGCCAGCAGGCAGACATCCCTCTTGCAGTCTGGGGCTCTCGCAGTCCAGGACCCCTCACTCCTTACTGCCCGCCTAAAGCAGAGGTGGGAGAGGCTCCCGTCACCGCCACTGTGCTCGCCAGCCATGAGCTCCTGTGTTGAGCATCTGCCCCCTGATGGTCAGTGCATGTCACAGCAACCAGTTGTTCCACTGTTCGGTTAATTTGCATATTAGGGTTTTATTATATAGGATTCCTTTTGAGGATGAAATTGTATCTGTAGCATGTCCTGAGTAGTGCCCAGTACATAGTAGGTGCTCTTTGAGTGGTAGTGTCCTTTGTTCTCCTCACACAAGTACCATCTTTTGCTACCTTCTATGTCTCCCTATGTCTAACATGTAATACAACATTTCCCTTGGAAAAAAATAAATAAGTAGAGTAAAGCTATCATCAGTCTACCCTACCTGTGCATATCCTGGGGCATGTGTTATTCAAATAAATTTCCTACTGGTTATTTCTTCTTATGTCATATTTTATTGATGCTCCTATTTTTATGGCCATACTTAGAATTATTGTTAAGTCAATACATAATCAAGACAATGAACTTTGTAAAATCTTTTTATAAACAGTGAATATGCTTTCACATAGATCTATCTAATTATATTTTTGTTTCCTTTGAGTAGTGAAATATCAAAAACAGAATTCCTCCTTAGAGAGTACATTAAATATGGACTTTTTCTGCTGAAATTGTCTCCAAAACATTGGCAAATCAGGCAAGCGCTGAGAAGGGTGAAGCTGTCAAAAAACAGAGAACATATAGAGGAAAATCTTTCCAAAATATTAACAAGTGAGTCACATTCTTCATTTCAATGTAAGTACGTGTCCATAATTCTAAAATGTTCAGTTTCAATGTTTATTTGCTGATTATTAATAGTCAGAATTTCTATTTCAAGCACAACCTGAACAAGGAGTCTCACTCTCTCTGTTATTATATATTGTTAATTTGGAAACTCAGGTTACTTTCAGATATAAAGCCGTAAAAATATATACATGGAGCCATAGAAAATATATTATTTACAGATGATAAGATAGCATACCTAGAACCTCCCATCCATAAAAACCTAAAAAAACCATTTGAGAAAATGGACACAAAGTCAATTACATTTATTAACCTAACATATCAACCTAAATAAGCTAACTTCATTAATTAGAAAACATGCAAGGAAATGAAATCCAAGAAAGCAAATAACCTTAATTGTGTGACCTGGAGATTTGACAAATAGAGAAATATGTCATGTTTCTAGAGAGAAAGATTTACATTGTAAAGCTGCCAAATTTTTGCAACGAATGTATACCTTTTATGAAATTATAATAAAACTGTGACCAAAAATTTGTCAGGGACTTGAGTGTTGGGTTGGGGAGAACTTTATACAGTGATTCTGAGGTTCATCTCGAGAAATAAATACTTTTGACGGACAGAGGTAATTATATATCTTATTAATCCTTTAAGATATAATATATTATGACAGTGTCTTAGGAATTAACACAGTATGGTACTAATGTTTGGGAGTCAGCTTAATGGACCAGAAATAGGTGCTATTATATATAAGAATTTTTTTAAAAAATATATGTTTTTATTGATTTTAGAGAGAGAGGAAGGCAAAGGGAGAGAGAGAGACATCGATTGGCTGCTTCCTGCATACCCCTGACTGGGAATTGAGCCTGAAACCTGAGCATGTGCCCTGACTGGAAATTGAACCGGCAACTTTTTGGTGCATGGGATGATGCTCAACCAAACTGAGCCACACCAGCCAGGGCTATAGACAATAATTTAATAAGTGATCAAAGTGGGGTCACAAGGAAAGACTTCTATTTCTAGTAACTTTGAGGTAACAAGAACCAGACACCTTCCTGCCTGAAAAGTCTGAAAAACGTACGAAGCAACAGTTTTCAGTCATTGGACATCAGGAAAGATGCAAAGGAGCCCCTCAGAGAGAGGCAACAAATGAGATGGGCCCCGTGAGGGCCTCCGGGTGCTGCTGGGGACAGAATGCAGCTCTGGAAGGGGGAGCCCAGGTGGGCCCAGCAGTCCCCATGAGATGAAAAGACAGAGCTGGGGTCCAGGGAGGGCGCAGAGCAGAGCACTGGAGAGGAGGGGGCTACTCAGAGAGCCGATTCTGAGACTCTGGGGTGAGAACATTGACATCACAGAAATCGGTCAACAACAAATGAGGGAGGATTTTTCCCCAGAGAGCTGGTTGTTAAGCATTTACCAGTACATCTCAGATGGCCTTTCTGCTCAGCTCCCCTGTGTCTTTCACTCCTGAGTTTAAGTTAGACACATGTGTATGAAATATTGAGTGAGCACAGTGATGACACTTGGTTAAACTCTGTACATGATGTTTGACAAGAGGAAAAACAAGTGGAAAGAAAAAGTGAGAAGCATTTGCATCTCACAGCTTAAGGTTCAGTGCTCCCAGACTTGCCATCTAACTAGAGAATGCTCAGGCAGCAATGAGTCCAGAGCAGTGAATGGCTCACATTGCGATTTTAGAGGTTATGACCGACTGATGCAGGAGATAGAGACCGCCTCGTGCCCTCGAGGAGGTCTGCCTGCTCCAGAGACCGGCCCTTGCTGTCTACATCATACGTTTATTGGTTACGATGTCCCCATCTTATATTTCTGTCCCTGGAAGCTTTTACAATAATGCTACTTTCACTCGAAAACAAAGTTCTCATTTTCAGAAGTGGGTCCTCCCTCTTTCTTTTCCATTTCTAGGATTCAGGAAAATAAACCACAGTGAGAAATGGACTACATCAGATTTAGAAGAAAGTTCCCGGGGGAAAAGGAGCTCAGGTAACACAAGAGATCTGAGACTTCACTCACAAAAGTAAAACCAGAGAAGGTGCCCATCTCCAAGTGGAGATCAAGGACCTATTAACCTGGAAAAGAGGGCGGGAGAGTGAGGACTGCTGTGGTTTCAAGTCAGAATAGGAGAAAGAGTGACTGAAAGTCCTAAGAGTGCGGGTGTAAGGAAAGATGATCTGGGGGGACCTGGGAGACACAGGATGAAAAGACTTGAGACCATTTTTGCCACTGCTCAGTTCCAAATCAGGATCAGATGTGGACATAATATGTGGGGAACAAGTGCATGTAGACATGGCGGGAACAATTGCATGTAGATGTGGGGGGAACAAATGCATGTAGATGTGGGGGGAACAAGTGCATGTAGATGTGGGGGGAACAAGTGCATGTAGATGTGGGGGGAACAAGTGCATGTAGATGTGGGGGGAATAAATGCATGTAGATGTGGGGGGAACAAGTGCATGTAGACATGGGGGGAACAAATGCATGTAGACGTGGGGGGAATAAATGCATGTAGATGTGGGGGGAACAAGTGCATGTAGATGTGGGGGGAATAAATGCATGTAGATGTGGGGGGAACAAATGCATGTAGATGTGGGGGGAACAAGTGCATGTAGATGTGGGGGGAACAAGTGCATGTAGATGTGGGGAGAACAAGTGCATGTAGATGTGGGGGGAACAAGTGCATGTAGATGTGGGGGGAATAAATGCATGTAGATGTGGGGGGAACAAATGCATGTAGATGTGGGGGGAACAAATGCATGTAGATGTGGGGGGAACAAACGCATGTAGACGTGGGGGGAACAAGTGCATGTAGACATGGGGGGAATAAATGCATGTAGATGTGGGGGGAACAAATGCATGTAGATGTGGGGGGAACAAATGCATGTAGATGTGGGGGGAACAAACACATGTAGATATGGGGGGAATAAATGCATGTAGATGTGGGGGGAACAAACGCATGTAGATGTGGGGGGAACAAGTGCATGTAGATGTGGGGGGAATAAATGCATGTAGATGTGGGGGGAACAAACGCATGTAGATGTGGGGGGAACAAGTGCATGTAGATGTGGGGGGAATAAATGCATGTAGATGTGGGGGGAACAAGTGCATGTAGATGTGGGGGGAACAAATGCATGTAGGTGTGGGGGGAAAACGTGCATGTAGATGTGGGGGGAACAAGTGCATGTAGATGTGGAGGGAACAAACGCATGTAGATATGGGGGGAACAGGTGCATGTAGACATGGGGGAACAAGTGCATGAAGATGTGGGGGGAACACGTGCATGTAGATGTGGGGGGAACACATGCATGTAGACATGGGGGAACAAGTGCATGAAGATATGGGGGGAACAAGTGCACGTAAATGTGGGGAACAAGTGCACGGGTGACTTGTATGTGTCAACAGTAGGTTTCTCCACCAATGTAACAATTGAAGTGTCCAACATTTTTTTCCCTTCAATTAAAAAAACCCTGTGATTAGAAACATATATGATTAGGTAAAAATAGAACCATGACTCTTATTTCACAATTTATGTCTCTGAGTTGTGACATGTATCATTTTGGGCAAATGCCCCCCGCCCCCCCCCCCCACCAGTTTGCCTTTGATTTTATTCTTATGCTTGAAATCCAATTTCAGTAGAATAAAAGAGCTTCATTTTCTATTATTATAATTCTAATTTTTTTAAGTAATGGGCATATCAACGCAGAACAATGAGTATCTTGAACCAAATAATAAGAATTAATTTCTAATTATATGTTATTTCTTTCACCTCCACTATCACCAATGACATGGACTTCACCTGGACATTTTGAGCAGGAAAACAACGCAAGAAGCCCCCTTCCAACGTAGAGAATGGCGAATCACCCTTATCAGAGTATAGTACTTACTTGATGAACTCTCTTGGAAACAGTGTTTTTCACCAAATATCTCCCTTATCCTTTCTTTAACATATACTACCACGTAGTCACACCCATTATAACAGATATTGGAGTTCGTGGTTGCCATTTCTGTGTGCTCCTGAGGTGACTGAGTTCTTACAGGCCTCCCTGCGTTCTCTGAGAAGTGCCTGCAGCTGCTGTTTGCAGAAAATGCCTGTCACCTGCATCTTGGGTCTTTGTCTCTCAGAGTCTACTGCCCAACTGTTTATATGTTACTCTGCTGGCCTATGTGTTTGCAATTCACCACATCATTCAAAACTGAGGTAGTAGAACCATACAGCATTGTTGTTTGTTTCAACCCTGGCTACCACAAGGGAGCTTTAAGAAAATATATTGATGGCCAAGTTGGGTAACCCCAGCCCCAAGGAAAGGATCTGAGCCAGTACCACAGAATCCACGACAGTCATACATGACAAAAGTCAACACAGGCACTGTGCTCTGAATTCCAGAGGCACTACGGCATTTAGCAGTCACTTTTGTTTTTAATTACATGTTTATTTTGAGGTAATTGTAGATTTGCATGTGGTTATAAGAAATAATATAGAAACACGCTATGTCCCCTTTACCCAGATTCCCTCAATGGTGACATCTTGCAATTGTAGTACAATATCACAACCAGGATATTGCCATTAATAAAGTCGAGAGACAATCAAATACAGAACATACCCAAAAGGATTCTTCATGTTGCCTCTTTATAGTCACATTCACTTCCCTCTCTCCACCTCCTCTAACCCCTGGCAACCACTAAAGTGTTCTCTATTTCTATAATTTTTATAATTTTAAGAATGTTATATAAATGGAATCACACAGTATGTAACCTTTTGGGATTGGATGTTTTACTAAGTATAATTCTCTGAGGATTGATCCAAGCTGTTGGGTATATCAATAATTGGTTCCTTTTTTTTTTTTTTTTTTTTTTTTTTTTTTTTGCTGAGTAGTATGGACACACTACAATTTAATTATTCACTCACTGAGAGAGCAGAGTTGCGCAGCGGAAGCATGCTGGGCCCATAATTATTCACTCACTGGAGAACATCTAGATTGGTTCCAATTTGGGGCTATAATGAATAAAATTACTGTAAATATATTTATACAACTTTTTGTGTAACATAGTTCATTTCTCTAGGATAAATGCCTAGAATACAATTGCTGAGATGATAGTAAATGCAAGTTTAGTTTTTAAAGAAACTGCCAAATTATTCCCCAGAGTGGCTGTACCATTTTATATTCCCACCAGCAATGTATGAGGGATCCAGTTTCTTTACCTCTTCACCAGTACTTGGTATTTTCACTGTTTTCGTACTTTAGCTATTTTGATAGATGTGTATAACTTACTGTGCTTTTGATTTGCATTTCCCTAGTAGCTGATGGTGTTGAACATCTTTTCATGAGCTTGTTTGCATCTTTATATCCTCTTAGGTGAAATGTTCATTCATGTCTTTTGCTCATTTTCCAACTGGATTAACTGTTGGGTTTTGAGAATTCTTTTTTTTTTTTTTGAATAGAAATCATTTATTTATTTATTTATTTTAATTAAATCTTTATTGTTCAGATTATTACAGTTGTTTCTCTTTTTTTCCCCCCATAGCTCTCCTCCACCCAGTTCCCACCCCACCCTCTGCCCTTACCCCTCCCACTGTCCTCATCCATAGGTGTACGATTTTTGTCCAGTCTCTTCCTGCACCCCCACACCCCTTTCCCCCCAAGAATTGTCAGTCCACTCCCTTTCCATGCCCCTGGTTCTATTATACTCACCAATTTACTCTGTTCATCAGATTTTTTATTCATTTGATTTTTAGATTCACTTGTTGATAGATACGTATTTGCTGTTCACAATTTTTATCTTTACCTTTTTCTTCTTCCTCTTCTTAAAGAATACCTTTCAGCATTTCATATAATGCTGGTTTGATGGTCATGAACTCCTTTAGCTTTTTCTTATCTGTGAAGCTCTTTATCTGACCTTCAATTCTGGATGATAGCTTTGCTGGATAAAGTAATCTTAGTTGTAGGTTCTTGCTATTCATCACTTTGAATATTTCTTGCCACTCTCTTCTGGCCTGCATTGTTTCTGTTGAGAAATCTGCTGACAGTCCTATGGGTACTCCCTTGTAGGTAACTGGCTTTCTTTCTCTTGCTGCTTTTAAGATTCTCTCTTTGTGTTTTGCTCTTGGCATTTTAATTATGATATGTCATGGTGTGGTCCTCTTTGGATTCCTTTTGTTTGGGGTTCACTACGCTTCCTGGACTTGTAAGTCTATTTCTTTCACCAGGTAGGGGAAGTTTTCTGTCATTATTTCTTCAAATGGGTTTTCAATATCTTGCCCTCTCTCTTCTTCTGGAACCCCTATAATTCGGATGTTGGCACGCTTGAAGTTGTCCCAGAGGCTCCTTACACTATCTTCATATTTTTGGATTCTTTTTTATTTTTGTTTTTCCAGTTGGGTGATTTTTGCTTCTTCGTATTTCAAATCTTTGACTTGATTCTTGGGATCCTCTTGTCTGTTGTTGGATCTCTGCATATTATTCTTTATTTCAGTCAGTGTATGCTTAATTTCTAGTTGGTCTTTTTTCATATCCTCCAGGGTCTCACTAAATTTATCAACGTTTTCCAGAAAATTCTTGAAAACCCTTATAACCGTGGTTTTGAACTCTATATCCAGTAGTTTGCTTTCCTCCATTTCTGTCATTTGTGACCTGTTTCTTGTCTCCGCATTTTTTATGCTTCCCTGTGTTGGTAGAGTAGCTTTGTGTGCTAGGTGTCCTATAGGGCCCAGTGGCTCAGCCTCCCCAATTTCCTGAGGTGGACACTCTTGGTGCACCCCTTTGTGGGCTTTGTGCACAGTCTTGTTGTAGTTATGCTTTGATTGTTGTAGGTATCACTGGGAGGAATTGAACTCCAGGCCAATTGGCTGTGAGAATCAGCTGTGTCTGCAGTGGGAGAACTTCTGTGCTGAAGACACCCTTTTGGGGCCAAACTTGCTTCAGTGGGGCTTTGGTGCTCACTGAGTCTGCCCCCTGAGTGTGTCCCTTATGGATCTGAGGAGTTGTAATTGGATGGTTCCACTCTGACCACTGGGTACACTGGCTCTTGGATTTAAGGAGGTGCTAATTTAGCCTCTGCCTGAGGCTACTCAGCAGGAGCTACAAAGAGATCTGCAGATTCCCCTTCCTTTTTGGGGGGTTTGGAGGTGCCCAGATGAGGCCCAGCTGTGAAGCAATGTAAGCTGCTGTGGGGCCTTGGGCCTTCTCTTGGAAGTTCTGGGTCTGTCTGGCCCAGCTGCAATTTGTTAGGTAATTTTCAGGTTGCAAAGGGCCAGAGCATTCATATGCAAAAGCCTCTGCCGCAGCCTGGGTGGGGCGGGGTCTCAGGAAATCAGCAGGGCGGAGCAAGCAGCTATGGCGGATCCTCAGCCCTGCCCTAAGGAGCCCCGTGTCTCAGTGTCCCGGTAATTGCTGCAAGCACCTCTGAGGGAAAGCCGCCCTGGAGTTCCAAGTTCTGCCCGCTGCAAGACAGTCCAGTTTCTCCCCGTATGAGTCCTGGGTCCCCAGGGACTTCCCAGAACTGGAGTTCAGAGCAGTCGGGAGCTTGTGACTCCCTCCTGATTCAAAAAGACAGCCGCGTCCTCAGGTGCCAGCCCCTTTCCGCACGCTCTCGAGCCTCTGTACCTCTACACTTTACTTCCGCACCTCCTCTGAGTCTCAGTGTGCTTTTCTCTTTCCTTCTAGTTGTAGAATTTCCACTCAGCCAGCCTTCCTGTAGTTCTGGATGATGTCCGTTTTGTCTTTTCGTTGTATTTTTGAAGTTGTTGTGGGAGGCAGAAATTTCCAGTGTTTACCTATGCTGCCATCTTGGTTTTTCAAGAATTCTTTACATATTTAGATACTAGTACTTTGTGACTTTGTGGTTTGCAAATATTTCCTCTCAATCTGTAGACTGTCCTTTCATCCTTTCTAATCTTGGTTTCCATGATTTCATTCTTTCATGTATCTCTAACTGTCCTCCCTCCTCCAACCCATTTACTCACTTTCCCCATCATCACTGACCTCTACTTGAAAGTTCCTACTTCTTTAATATTGCAATTATTTTCAATATATCCTTCTTAAAGAGTTTTGCCAGAGCCACATAATTATTCTTTAATGATGTAAATTATCACTCTGGAGCCCACATTTTCTCATTGGAAGATATTTTTAAAAATAAAAGCTGCTCTTTAAAAAGCAAATATGGTATCACTCAGGGGTACAAGCTTGGTTTTGAGCACTAAGGCACATTCAGTTTTTCAAGAAGGCTGAGTTAAAGTGAACAAAATGGATGTGCAATGTAGGTTGTCATGTGTTTCTCTAAGAAAATTACCTCACTCTATAGATGCACCTCAAATAATTGGTACTGTCTGGGATAGCTCTTCCTGGTGGTCTCATTGTTTGCATATGTCACCCTTGTCTGGGTGAATCTAGTTTTCTTTGACACACTCATGGAATCCGTTGCTTCCTGAAGTAAGCAGTCCCCTAAAAGGCTAAGCAGGCTATTGAACAAAAATTAGGTTTGAGGTTCCAAAGAAAATTTAGAAGTGAAAGCAAACCTGTTGACAGAAAATGACTCAGAAATCAGGCATCTTTTTTTTTTTTTTCTTTTACAGCCAATCTGAAAGTTCAGAAGACAGTTTGGAATGCTTGATAGATGATGAAATGGACTTTGAAATGGTAACCAGATTATATTTCTTGATTTAAATATTGTGTTGGGTAAAATATTCATTTCTTCTTTTGAAATTAAAATTTTCTATTCCAAATATTCCATAACTTTCCAGAAGAAAAATATGATTTTGATACTGCTCCTCAGTTGTATATATAGTTCATCTTTGTCATGAGACATTTTATGAAAAAGAAAATGCTAAAGTAGGCAATAATTTGGGAGACATATTACCTACAGTTTTCCTGTAAAAAATAGCCACTTCCTGGCTGCTCATCATTTCATTAGAACTTGAGATATATTGAGGAGCTGAACTGTAAGATAAATGGACCTTCAACAAAATAGCCCTTCATGGCTATAAGATTGACTCTGAGCTAACCCCCACCCTAAATATGACTACAGAAACTCAAAAGGAGCACAAAACACTTTATTTTTTTAAATATGTTTTTATTGATTTCAGAGAGGAAGGGAGAGGGAGAGAGAAACATTGATGATGACAGAGAATCACTGATCAGCTGCCTCCTGTGCACCCCCCTCCTGGAGATCAAGCCCGCATCCCGGCCATTTGTCCTTGACTGGAATCAAACCCGGGACCCTTCAGTTCACAGGCCGACACTCTATCCACTGAGCTAAACCAGCCAGGGCCAAAAAACACTTTAAAACACCATCTATTATTATATAAAACACACCTTACCCAAGGCATTTTTTTTCTCGTGGCGGTAAAAAAAAATCACAAAATTTACCATCGTAACTATTTTTAAGTGTATGGTAGTGTTAACTATATGCACACGCTTGTGCAATAGATCCCTATAATTTTTCATATTGCAAAACTGAAACTCCATACTCATTGAACAACTCTTCTAACCCTCTCCCTCTAGCTCCTGGCTACCACTGTTGTAAGAGTTTTATTACTTTAGATAACTCATAAAAGTGGAGTCATGCAGTATTTGTCCTTTTGTGACTGGTTTCACTTAGCGTATCTTCCATGTTCATCCATGTTGTAGCATGCGACAGGCTTTCCTTCTTTTTATGGTTAACATTCCATTGTATGGATATACTACATTTTCTTTATCCATTCATTCATTGATAGCCATTTAGGTTGTTTTCACCCCCTGGCTATAGGAAAATATGATTAATACGGGTGTATAAAAATTAAATTTACTTAAAATAATGCATACTTACACATAAAATTTTGGAAAATGTAAAATAATTAAAATTAGGGGAGAAAATGGCCTTCATGTAGCCTCCTATCTTTATATTCCTTCTGTTTCTTCTCCCTTGCCTTTCTCTAGACCCCTTTCCCTTTTTCCTGCCCTCCCTCTTCTGCTTCGTCCTTGCTTCTTTTTCCTCACCCTCTGCTTCCACTTTCCCCACGCCTTTCATCTCCCCTACCACCTCCAAAGCCCCTTCCTGAGGCCAGCTCTCCTGTGGAAAGGCTCCTCTGCCATCTCCACCCACGTCTCCCTCACAGTCAGCCTGGTATTCCAGAATGCGTTTTTCTAGGAAGTCACGTGTACCTAGGCAGCATGGTGTTACGTGAATTATATTCTTCATTATTGATTCACTAGGAGCCAGAGCTGTATTTCAAAGAACCAGAAGAGCTACTTCAGGTCCTCACGGAGCTGGAGGAGCAGAATCTGACCTTGGTACAGTATTCCCAAGATGTAGATGAAAACCTTGAAGAAGTGAATAAAAGAGAAAAATTTTTACAGGATAAAATGTAAGTCATTGAAAACAAGTAGATTTATCCTATTACGCGAATTCTAACCAGAGACAGAGTCCAACTTATTCACGAGTGGTGCTTCCTGATGGTCTCTCTGGATTTAAGGTGAAATGTTTATGAACGATATTTACATAGTCTTGTATGAAAAGCTGAAGTTATATGTACACAGAATAGACTGGCTTTAGTTTCATTTTAGTCCCTACTTCCTTTCGCATGTCAAAATATCTTCCTAACTAGCAATAATAAAAGAGTCAAAAGAACGGAAGGGTCACTTACTGCCTTAGTTTTTGTTCACACCCATTTTCGCCCTATCATCTGGCTAATCAAACCATGGCTTGGAATTAGTGCTAACAAATGCATTTTCCTTGGCTGTGACTCTCCTCAGCAAAATAGCTTTTTTTGGTGACTTAAATATTGTATCATTTTGTAATGTGATATCAACATATCAGGGCTGTGATAAAAGGGACTTCTGTCAGGGGAAGGAGGCTGATTTGATGACTCACAACACTCCTTCCTATTGTAAAATTTCATATTATTACCATTTTGGTAAACAGCTCCGAGTCGCAGAGAACAGATCTTTGTATCTACCTATTCTAAAACTGTGTAGAAGCTTTTTCAGAACAGTCGTCTGGGCCAGAAGGTGGCAATCTTCTTAAACATTCAACTTCATTGAACTTTGGGACAGATTAACTTGTTCAGAAGTTATGAACCTAAAAATCATATTCTCACAGCCACCTGTTACCACTCACGTATCCTTTTAATCCATGTCTCCTCTCTCCCTGTCCTTACAGCTCTGGTGCCCCTATGATTTTGAGGGACGGTGGGTGGGGTTGGGCAGGAAAAGGGGACCCATGTCCGAACCCATCTCCAGATCTCTATCAGAATGTCTAGGTGAGGGAGTCAGGGGTCTCTATTTGGAACCCTAGTTTGGCAACACAGACAACAAGATCTCACCACAACTTGAATTCCTGACACCTCAGCTTTGCTGCTCTCTGCTGGGAGAGTCAGGGAAGTAGGAGAGGGGAAGAAAATGCTTCCGGAAGGTGGTTCAAAACAGCCCCTGGGCATTCTTCTCATTTCCACCTGAGAAGTTGCGTGTGTGTTGGCAATGTCTTCACATATAATCTCGGGTTTGGCTTGCTGGACGTAGGCTGCTAACACATGATCTGGAAGAGTGCCGATGCTCCTGAGTGATGGTTTATTGCATCAAACCACACATTACAGACAAGCCTCTTCCTTTTGTCATAGAAATTCAAACATCGAGTTCCTTTTGGAGCAGAAGGAAGTGCTTAGAGATAACTGCGTGAGAGAAGAGGAAAAAGCAGCAGAGCTGGAGTTAAGGTCCAGGCTATTTAGTTTTGGAGAATTTAATTCAGATGCCCAGGTAAGCATTCTTTGCCTATCGCAATCTTATTTTGGCTCATGACAAGAATTTGCAGTTACCTCAGTCCTAAGCACTGGAATGGGAGAATGAACAGTAAACCACAAGCCTCAAGTTGATGACACAGGCAGAAAACCAGCTTGGAATAATCTTGCCAGTGCGTAACAGTCCACTTACATAGTAAGACACAAAGCATTCAAATCGGCATTGGGGTTCTCTTAAAATGTTGCTCTAATTATGACCAAGTATGATGTTGAGATTTTTCCCCCATAAAAACATTTCTTTTGGGCAGAGTGTATACTAGTACACTCATATTGTACATATGAAGTAGCTCACTGCCTGTGATCATTTTGGTAGAAATTTAAGGAGTAAATAATTGACAGGGGAAGGACTGAATCAACACAGTGGAATATCTGACCAACACTGAGCGTATGATAAATTTTGGCCCCCTGGGGCTTGTGTAGTTAGTCATTATGGGAGGACCTGTAACACACGCTAATGTACTCACTTATTTACATGTTAGTCTCTCCTAGCTGGATGCAAACGCCTCGAGGGCAGGGATTTCTTACCCTTCTTGGCTAAGCTTAGTGTCCCTACAGGAGGTGCTCAATAAATGTTTGTTGAATGAATGATTAGGTTAGTTTCTAGACCCACAACTCCAACTAGCATTGGTTTTCTTGTAAAAATCACAAGATAAAAATTCATGCTGATATGTGAGGTTAACATCACATTTATGGTTATGAACTTGATTTTCAAGCAGAAGTAGATTTGGGGGAACTGTATCAGTCGATGATTGTCCTTCCCTACCCGTTGGTAGGCAGGGTTACCAAAGGCACCCCTTCCCCACACACACATGTGGGGATATGGTCGGGTCGCACACTGATAGAACAAGAAGTGTGGTGCTAGCTACCTTTTAGTTCTTCAATGCTGGTTTTTAAACCATTTTTTAAAATTGTGATAAAATATACATAACATAAAATTTACCATTTATCCATTTTAAGTATTACAATTCAATGGCATTAAATATATTCACAATATTGTGTAACCTTCACCACTATTTATAGAATTTTCCATCATCCCAAATAGAAACTCTGTATCCACTAAGCCATGATAGTATTTCCCCATTCCTCTATCTTCCCAGTCTACTTTCTTCCTCTATAAATCCGCCTACTTTAGGTACCGCATATAAACAAAATCACACAATAGCTGTCCTTTTATGCCTGGCTTATTCACTTAGCATGTTTTCAAGGTTCATCCATGTTGTAGTGTGTATCAGAATTCCTTTGATGACTGAAAAACATTCTATTGTATTTATTTACCATGTTATTTATCCATTCATCTGCTGATGGATGCTTGGGTTGTTTCCACCCTTCAATTTTGCTTAAATAATTCTGAAGCCGATTGACAGGAAAAATGTCAGATAATGTGATAGTGGCCCTCCTTCCCACCAAGCTCCTCTCATCCAAGTTTAGGGCAGCTATAAAAAAATGTAGCATTTTCAGTACTCTTAAACTTTGAGGCAACCTTGTACAGTTTATCTGAAAATTACTTTTAAAAGACTGAGATTGTTTGGCATTCATGTATTACCCTCTCTGGGAAAAAGCACTCTCTCTTAGGGATGTAAAATGCTGGGTGGGAAGGGGGAAGAGAGCAAACAAACTGTCAGGGGAAAGTATTATTTTCTTAGAATTTTCTTGCTTTCCCATTCCCATTCTTTCAGATCTCAACACTTGCAAAACATAATTTTTTATGAGTAAATAAACAGTTGCACCTAATTTTGAAATTCACAAAATTATCAGTTACTTTGGCACTATAGTCAATTATGATCTGTGAAATCAATTTTATTCTTTCAAAACTTCCACACTCCTAACTGTACTTAATCCCCTAAAAAACACTTTTCATTAATTCAATATATTACTTTGAGAGTAATATTTTAAATTCAGGCATAGATTTGATGGAATATTCAAATGTGCACAAATCATAAGTGTACCTCTCAGAGAATTTTCTCAAAGTAAGCACAGCCCTGTACCACTCCCTAGATCAGGGAAGACACCATGATCAGCACTCCCAGAAGCCTCTTGCCATCCCTTGAAGGTGACCACTATCCTCACTTCTCCCTCACTTCCATGCTTTTGAAGGTGACCACTGAGCTTGAGATAGATGGAACCGTGTAACATGCCTGGCTTGCCTGGCTTCTTTCTCTCAACATTATGTTTGAGATTCATCCATTTTGTGTAGCAGCTGTTTGCTCACTTTCATTGGACATGAAATGGAATGTAAGCTATTCCATCGTTTAATTTGCAGAATGTGGTCACCTCTTGGTTTAATTTTCCTTTCGACAGGGCACCGATCCAGTTCAATTGGGAGTTGTTTACATTAAGCACGCAGTAGAATGTGACATGGATAAGGCTTACAGAATCCTTGAGTTGGAAAGGAACTTTAAATGACATTTAGACATCTCCCCATTCCTATCCAGTTTTGATAACAATGATTCCTTCTATCTATTGCTCTGGTCGGATCACTTCCCATTCTGTTGGAAGGCATCCAATGTTCTTATCCTGGGAGTCTTCCGCCATCCTGCCCCACTGGACCTCAGGAAGCAGGCACACCTCCCCCTGCAGCCCCGCCTCCTCCGAGCTCTGGGCTGGGCCTGCCACCTTGTGGCAGCTCCAGGGATTGAACTGACTTTTGGTTTCTCTGTCAAGAGTAGGCCTGCATCTTTTTATTATTATTATTATTCAACATTTATATTTGCATCAGAACTTAATAATCCCATAAATAAATAGAGCTCTCAATTATTTTTTTAAAAAATCAAGGGATATCGTATGTATTTAGACATATTAGCAGCGTAAAGATGTATGCTTCAACACACTTATTGGGAAAACGTCTGAAAATATTACTACACTGAAGTAATCCGCAGGAACCTGACATAAAAGTTCTCTAGAATACCAACAGTTCAGTTCAGGAAATTCCAAAAAAGGAAAAGGGGTCAAATAGGAAATAGCCTCAAATTAATTGACAAAGTTCAGTGCTTAATCCAACTTGATTTTTCTCTCCATTGCAAAAAAAACAACGACAACAAAACAAAACAACCGAGTCTCAGGGATGGGTGGGTGAGTCACTTAGGTGAAAGTTCATCTACTGGAATAAATGGAGAGGCCGCCTGGGCAGGTGACTCCGGGGAGACGGTGGTAGCGCTGACTTTGGAGTTACAGGAAGAGCCAGTACTGCTGCTGTTTCCATCCAGGGCATCAGAAGATACACACACACACCAGGATCTGACAGCTGCGCGACGTCAGAAGACAGCATGTTGGTGATGCCCTGGAAAAATCTCTTTGGCTGATAATGAGTCTCCATTTCACATTTTCTTTTCAATGGTCCAAGAACACTTGGTCTAATGCCATTAATGGGACTCTGGCTTCTTCGAGGAGCAAATCGGGTCGTTGGCTGGGAATCGGACTTGGAGGCAATCCGTGGCTACTCACAAAACTTTGCAAGGATGGTGAAAAGCACTGCTTCCCGACTCCCCGGGTGGGGGCAGATGGTGCTTGGTGACACCGGAATGCAACCGATGCGCTTCGGGGAGGCGGATTTCTCCACATCGCTGTCACTCAGGCTGAAACTTTCCTCCCAGGAGTGGCTTATCTGCACGGCGTTCTGCACCTCGGTCTCTCGGTTAAGTCCATGCCCTCCTCCTGTTGGATCTGCTGCAATGGGCGGCTGTGCCTGCGGACCGGGAGGCTGGGAGCAGCAGGCCAGGGCGGTTCGGGAACATGGTGCTGTTGCGCCTGGCGCGCGGCGCCCCGGCCGGGAACACCCGCCAAGTGTCACTGAGGCTGTGGATCAGAGGGGCGCTGTTAGACCTCCGGGGGGTGGGGGTGGGGGGGCGCCGCCCTCCGCCCGGCTCCCGCCCGTGCCCCGAGGCAGCTCCAGGTCTAGCTCCATCTTCTCCTGTTCCTGTCGGGGGCCAGGGAGGCGGGGCGGTGCTCAGAGAGCTGGGGCTCCGGTTCCCGCAGTCCAGGGCCGCCGCCGGCGCCACCGCGGAGAATCTGTCAGCGGTCTCGATGCAGGCCTGCACCTGGAGCTTCCCTTTTCTTTGCCCTCGTGCTCGTTCGAGCCAGGCCCTCAATCGCTTTTTCATGAGTATTTTCTTTACCCTCGCCCCCTGCTTCTATTTCTCACGCCGTTCTTACCTTGAGAAAACATCTTTCCTTGTCTTTTCCTCTCGTTTGACAGGAGGAACTTAAAAAAAAAAAAAACAAAAAAAGGCTACTGCCCATCCGTCTCTAAAAGGCTTAAGTGTTCAAGAAGTCTCCAGAAATTTCCTCCAGTTAACCATTCTCATGTCAAAGGTGCCTTTTCTGAGAACTAGTGTTCAATGTATTTTTGAAATGACTCACATTGCAGCAATATTGTTTTTTCACATCCAATGTATACTTCCGTCCTTTGATGGGTTACTTTACCTTTCATTGTTCTGTGTTTCTGAAGTTTTCTAAAGAAATGTGCTGTTGATATAAATGGGAAATACAATAGGTGTTATTTAGAAAGGGAGAGGGAATAAAAGAAGCTGAATGGCAAATAGGACTTTTGCTTTGTTCTTTTCCTTGTTCCTTTTATATTATTTCAGACTTCCCTAAGTTTTCTTTAAAAAGCATATTTTAATATAAATAGGAAATAGAAAAAATTTTGAAAAACGGGGGCTTTATGGTAAATAGAACCATTGGAAAGGTGGTTGAAGCAGGAGGTGGGAGAAACAGGCTGTTGGAAGTCGCCTCCTGGTAATAGATCTTGACCTGTAACTGTTGGTGGCTCTGTAAGGAGTCCCACGACTCCAGGAGCCACATCTGTCTTGAGTGTTATTTTTCCTCCTTGGCTTCATGGTGATTCTCATCTTCTTGAGCAGAAGCAGGCATTCGGGCAGAATGCTCTCTGGAGACACCTTAACCTTGCCCAGCAGTTTATTGAGACCCTCTTAACTGCGAATGCTGAGCCCCCAGAAGAGAATGAGGATGAGAGTTATCTTTCGGCCCCGAAACACATCCCGAAACAAGTTACCTACAAGCTCGAGCATATCAACTACGTGTTAAAACGAAGGAGTAGCCAGGTACAGGGATCAGCAAGGTTTGGCCTAAGCCTCTGTTTAGACTAGAATACTGCCATGACTTCCCAATGGAGAGAGTGAAATTTAAACTTCCCCAAAGGCTTTTGTAGGCCAGCCAGGGCATCTGTTTTCTTGTAACTGTTCTTTTCCTCTGAGAGAATGCATTCATTTATTCAGCAAACATTTAGTAAGTGCATGGTTATGTGCAAGGTGCTGTTTTAGGTATAAGTGTTAACCTAAGAAATAGCTCCTGCCCTCCAGGTGCTTACAGTCTAGACAGGGAGATAAGGCATGCATGCAAATAACTATTAGACAGGATGATTACAGTTTTAGCAATTAGACTAAGAAGTGCAAAAAAAAAAAAAAAAAAAAAAAAGGAGTGCTGCAAGGAAAGGCATTGCAGTGGCAAAACAGGATTTAACTGTGTATGTCACCTCTATGTGAATGCCCAGGGAATCAGATACACAAAAACATTAAAAAAAATCACAATTACTTTTATACCTAGAATAAAATATTTTTAAAGAAAATAATCCAAGGTGTTACTGTAGCAATGATCTGTCTATAAATTGTTATAAATATCATTGCTGCATTTTCTCACTCTTCTAAGTCACACTGAAGTTTTTCTTTTAAAGGAAACACTTAGTATTATATAAAAGCCTTTTCATTATACTATAGTAAAACAGAACTTTACATTTATTGAACAAGCAAATAGTGATGTGATGTTGTTTTCTGCATTCCTTTTCTTCTCACTCTCAGGAAAAACTGATAGACTCTCTTAGTAAAAAAATTAATCAAGTTTACAAATTCTGCATTGGAGATAGTGAGGTTGGCAGCCTCAACCCACTCCAAAAGCTGGTAAAAGTGGAGTCTCGCCTGGTGGAACTGAGTGATCTCATTGATGCCATTCCCAAAGAAAATGTGGAGGCAATTGAGAGGATAAAACAAAAAGAACGACGGCAAAAGTACGTCTTATATAAGTGTAGTGGATGACTTGATGCGTAGTTGTATTTGTTTGGATTCCACATTTAGCGAGTCTCTATTATATGGCAAAGATAACCACATAGAGACACAGTGGGAGGAACCCTCTGCCCTGCCCTCCTCATAGAACTATTTTTTAGTGGGAAAACACATTCACCAAATATTATCTATACTAATAAAAGGGTAATATGCTAATTAGACCAGGTTGACTGGATATCTTCCGGACGTCCGACTTCTTTCCAGACAAAGCCACGATGGCAGGGACGGAGGCAGAGGCGGTTAGGGGTGATCAGGCGGGCAGGGGAGCAAGCAGTTAGGGGCCATCAGGCCTGTAGGGGAGATCAAGCAGTTAGGGGTGATCAGGCTGGCAGGGGAGCAGTTAGGGGTGAGATCAGGCCAGCGCAGGGGAGCAAGCATTTAGGGGTGATCAGGCCAACAGGGGAAGGCAGTTGGGGGCCATCAGGCCAGCAGAGGAGGGCAGTTGGAGGCGATCAGGACAGCAGGCAGAGGCGCTTAAGGGCCATCAGGCAGGCAGGCAGGCAGACAGGCGAGCAGTTAGGAGCCAGCGGTCCCAGATTGTGAGAGGGATGTCCAACTGCTGGTTTAGGCCTGATCCTGCAGGGTAATATGCAAATAGACTGAACAGCAGAACCGGTTGCTATGAGGCACACTGATCACCAGGGGGCAAATGCTCAATGCAGGAGCTGCCCTCTGGTTGTCAGTGCGCTCCCACAGGGGGAGTGCCACTCAGCCACAAGCCGGGCTATGGCTGGCGAGTGCAGCGGCGGTGGCAGGAGCCTCTCCTGCCTCCGCGGGCCTAAGCCATCAGTCAGACATCATCCAAGGGCTCCCGGATTGCTAAAGGGCACAGGCCGGGCTGAGGGGATCTCCCCCCCCCCCGCCCCCGGCCCACCCCTCCACAGTGCATGAATGTTGTGCACTGGGTCTCTAGTTATGAAATAAATGTGCCATTACCAATGGAACATGAGCACTGAGGAGGAAAGGAACCAGAAGATCAGAAAGTTCACCAGATGCAACTTCCAGTTTATCTGTAAAATAGCAGTAATGACTTATAGAGTTGTGAGGATTAAATTAAATGACCTATGTAAAAGCAATAAAGCATGTTTGGCACATAGTAAGATTAGCCATTAATATTAGGTATTTTGTTACTGCTTACTATATTACTGGTGCATGTGGGATACTGCTTCCCACATATAAAAATGAAGTCCAGAATAGATCAAGGTGATATTGAGAAGTTTTATCAAATATAAAGCAAATGTTTAAAAATTTTAAGATAGCCAAAACTGGTTTGGCTCGGTGGATAGAGCGTCGGCCTGCGAACTGAAGGGTCCCAGGTTCGATTCCGGTCAAGGGCATGTACCTCGGTTGCGGGCACATCCCCGGTGGGGGATGTGCGGGAGGCAGCTGATCAATGTTTCTAACTCTCTATCTCTCTCCCTTCCTCTCTGTAAAAAATCAATAAAATATATTAAAAAAAAATTTTAAGATAAAGATTACTCCTTCCATTACATGACCTATAATTACACTAATAACACTTGTATCTCCTTTTTAACATATATTTTTTATTTCAGAGAGGAATGGAGAGGGAGATAGAAACATCAATCATGGGAATCATTAATTGGGTACTTCTTGCACGCCCCCTACTGGGGATCTAGCCCACAACCCGGGCATGTGCCCTTGACTAGAATAAAAACCTGGGACCCTTCAGTCTGCAGGCCAACACTCTATCCACTGAGCCAAAACAGCTAGGGCCACTTCTTTTTTTTCAGCAGAAAATAGTTATCCAAGGATAATTACAACTTATTTTCAGTAGTGATACATGAATCTAATTCCAATTGTTTATTGTTCTTATCCAGAGAATTTTAGTTGATTTTCCCCATAGTTGGGGGCACTTAACATAATATCTGATCTGGCATAAAAGTATTTAACACCTTAACTCTTAAAATTAAATATGTCCATGAAATAGCTATCACTTATTGAGTGCCTATTCTGCATCGAGCATTGGAGTAGAAAAATTGTCTATCAGTGGTCGGCAAACTGCGGCTCGTCAAACCGCGGCTCGCGAGCCACATGCGGCTCTTTGGCCCCTTGAGTGTGGCTTTTCCACAAAATACCGACTTCTGCGCATGAACCACGAAGTTTCAATCGCACTGTATGTGCGCACCGCACATGGTATTTTGTGGAAGAGCCACACTCAAGGGGCCAAAGAGCCACATGTGGCTCGCGAGCCACTGTTTGCCAACCTCGGGTCTAGGTTAGCTAATTTTATCCTCACAACCCGAAAGAAAACAAGACAAATTGCATTTGTTGGTCTTAATTTGAGAATACCATTCAAAAAGATTAACTGGAAAATGCACTTTTGTGGTAATTCACTGAACTACACATTCGTGGCTGGTGTACTTTCCTGTATATTTCAAGAAGACTTAAGGGAGGGTTGGATAACTGGAAGTTAATTCGAGTGGCCATTGTACAGATGAACTGTGACGTGCTGAGTTTGAGTGACGAGAAGGCTTTACTGAGGTGCTTATTTAGACCAAGAGGGGATAGATTTTTACTTCTTCCAAAATGGTGGCATGCAATTTCTTCCCATTTCAACACAAATCAGATGTGTTATTGAGATTTCACTTGAATATTCAAAAGCCATAGTTATGGGTGAAGATGAATTATTACTTTCATTTAACCTTAATGGAAATAATATTTAGATTGGTCATTTACTTTCTGTGACTTATAGTTAGAACATTTTCCCCTCTTGATAGGTTTCGTGAAGAGAAAATGAGAGAAAAACAAAAACACCAAGAAGAAAGGCTAAAAGCTGCTCTGGAAAGAGCAGTAGCACAACCAAAGAAAAAGGTTCGTGTTTTGCTATTAATAGGCCCAGCTACATCAAAGTGTGAGTGCTTCTGTGGTATAAAAACAAAATATCTAATTCACTGAATTTATCCAGATAAAACTTCAGTAGTCTTTCTTGCTCAGCTTCAATTGGTCTCTCTCTGGTTCCCTGCTACTTTTGGAATAATTCAAACTACGGATAACAGTTCTCCATTAGGCCTACTTTTCAGTAAAAGAAACTTGTCCCTTCCTCTTTTTCTTTCCTTCCCAGGTTCACGAAACCAGATAACTTTAAAAACTAATTTTTTGAATAGGTAGTACAGGCATATGGTTCAAAGTTCAAAAGCTACAAGAGTAGTTAGTGAAAGTTGTCATCCTTAGTTCCCCCTGCCCCAGAAATAGTCATTGCTAACAGTTTCATCTGCATCCTTCTGGAAATATCCTATGTATTTGTGTCAATTGTTCTTAATGGTAGCTGATAATCTTGCTTCTTTCACTTAACAATGGAAATAGTGAAGCCAGAGAATTACATATAACTGGGTCTTGTAACCCTCACATGAAATGATAATCTTGCTTCTTTCCGAAGCAATTTCCGAAGTACGGTAATTGTAAATATGTGTATCAAAAGGTAATGATTACCTTATTTTATTTATATTAACATTTCATCTTTTGTTGTTCCAACTGGAAATAATGTAATATCTGATTTATAATTGCTAGATTTTTTTCATTACAAAAATACTGACTGCTAAAATTATACAGTTAAAATTATATCCCGTATCACTCCAGATGTAACTCTCCTTTGTAGAAAAAAGTAAGAACATTGGGCTTACGAAAGAAAACCAACTTCAATGAAATTGGATAGCTTTTAAAGCCTTCCTTCTGTAAATAATTTTTCAGTTGTTTCAATATTGAGTTTTGCATGTAATAGTTGACAAGTCAAGTTGAAAAAACAAATTTTTATTGTCTAGAAATATATATAAAAAGAAATTTCCCACAGGACTGGAAGCCAAGGTTCTGTATATTGCAAGATCACCTGCACCTGTAATAAGAAGTTTTGGGATTGGGCAGTCAGAGAGCTTATGGTCGGTCTCTGCACCTAGTGGGGAGGGCCTTTCGTTTCCATATGCTACTCTCCCTCCTCTAGCTCTAGGTCTGAAATATATTCTAGGAACCCAATATCATGGCTATCTACAAAGATAATGTGGAAATTGGTTGTTAACACAGTGATAGCTAACCCATAGTGAATGCTTATTGTGCACCTCACAAACAGCCTTTTGAGGTAAGGACTTGAAAAAAGTTCCAAAGTATGGTAATTGTAAATATGTGTATCAAAAGGTAATGATTACCTTATTTTATTTATATTAACATTTCATCTTAAAGAGTCTGTACCTCTCTAGTTCAGCTGTTCTATGAACACCTGACTTGTCCTCTTCTTCCCAAGAGAGAATTAACCATTCATCATTCTCCCACATGTATACACTCCACTAAACGCACAAAATTGAAATTATTTAAAAATATATCCTTCCTTCTAGGCCATGAATGAGTTTTATGACCTCTGTATCTCTATTGCCTAGCACACAGGGGATACTCAACAAATGCTTGTAAACAGACTAAAAATGAGAATGAAAACTAAAACTGGGAAGAAAATAGAAAATAAAAATGGTGATCTGATAAACTGACAATGTATGAAAACCTGTGATAGAAGTTCTTACCCAGTTGGGATACTTCATCACGGGAAATTTTCTCAGATAAAAAATTCTGACTTTAGGAAAGGAATTCAGGGGTTCCGTTCCCCTAAGGGCATTTTTGTTGCTATAATTATGGGGAGGAACTCTACTGTCATTTAGTTCCCTGGGGCCAGGAATGTCAAACATTCTGCAATGCAAAGGACAGTCTCACATAGGGATAGTGCTCCTTTTGAGACACAATAGAGATGCCTCATCAAATCTCAAGTCCAATAGAATATCATAGTTTTGTCATCTATTTGATACAAATTCAGCTGTCAAAGCAAAACCAAAAAGTTTACAGAGGAAAGACTAAAGATGATATAATTGAGTATATGCCCCAGAGAAAATGAGTAGGTGTGAAACTAAGGATTTCCCTAAGCCTATCCTGGTGGGAACACCTCCAAGAGCCTCCATTTCACGAATGTTTAAAATCAATCCCTATGTAATTGACTATTTACTATTTTAAGCCGTATTATTCCTTGGAAAAATCAAGTTAATATTAGTATTTTACTTATACTTCAATAGAAAAAGATTATTCTAAAGAATATTATTTCTTTTGTTTCAGCTGGGAAGAAGACTTGTCTGTCGTTCAAAACCATTATCTGATAGCAAACATCGACTACTTTTAGCCAAGGATACAAGAGTAAAATCAATAGAGGAAGAGTATTTTTTCACTTGAATAGAAGCAGTAAGGCCAAAATGTTTTAGGCATATTTTAAAGATTCTAGTTTACAGTAATGGCAATATTCTGCCCCATATGCTTGCCTAATCAATGTGATTTAGACATGCCCTTGTTCCAAAGGTTATAGGATTGGAAATGGGGAGTTATTTCCTTTTGTTGAAGGCTTTTTATTATCCATTGCCTAAGTATTATTCTAAACATTATACACCTATACTTCGATTTGTCCAAGTTGGGGATACACATCCAAAGTTATTTTATTGATGTAACTATACGGTTAATGACCATTAAACCGCAATAGTGGCATCCTCTGACATGAGACTTTGAGGTTATGTCTCAGAACATAATTGTGAGACTGGTTTTTAATTCATATTAAGGAGTACTGTTCAGAAACTTAATCCTCTTAAATGAACAAACCCAACTGTCTTCAACCTAAATGTCAGTTCACAATTTCTGTTGTGCTGTATATCCACAATCATTTTCATTTTTGTTGATGTTTCATTTTAGCTATATGTGTATACTATTTAAGCGTACACTGTAATTTGTCTATTACTAAGTAAAAATATATATATATAATATATATTGATACAAAGAAAATAGTTCACTGTATACATGTAAAAAAATGGCTCAAAAAACTTTAAAAGAAGCAGTTGCTTTTAAAAGGTCTCAGTTAATATATAAGTACAAGAAAAGGGCTGTAATTCATCTTCATAAACATTTATAAAGCATATAAATAACTCTCCTTTGTAGAAAAAAGTAAGAACATTGGCCTTACGAAAGAAAACCAACTTCAATGAAATTGGATAGCTTTTAAAGCCTTCCTTCTGTAAATAATTTTTCAGTTGTTTCACTATTGAGTTTTGCATGTAATAGTTCACAAGTCAAGTTGAAAAAACAAATTTTTATTGTCTAGAAATATATATAAAAAGAAATTTCCCACAAAAGATGCTATTCTCTCATTTCTCCATCTTCTTCCTCTTCTTCAACACCCCTGATATAAAGGACATTATTACACCTGTAAACAGAAAAACAGTTCATTTTGTTGTTCCAACTGGAAACAATGTAATATCTGATTTATAATTACTAGATTTTTTTCATTACAAAAATACTGACTGCTAAATTTATAATATAGCATTTTTTCCTTTCTCTTTTTAAGGTTTTACCACTGATTTTTTACAAAGCACATGGCACTTATTTTCTCACCATGTGGTTGTTATAAAATGGTATCTTTATGATCTTCCAAAGGGAATGACTAGAATTTGAAGGTATAAAGTTAGTTCTAGAAAATGAGTTTAACTAAAAATCCTAGCAGCAGCCAGACCCAACTACAATTAAAAACCAAACTCTTTTAATTAAAACCACTAAAAAAGGTTACAGCTAAAACCAGAAAGTTTAATATCAATACTAGAAAAATATTAAGGATGAATAGCTCCAAAATACTTAAATCTTTGACAAGTTTAACAATTTCAGACTCTTGATGTCTAGTTGTAGAATAATTTGGTAAATTAATAGCGTTTTTAAAAAGTAATTCTGAAACTGAGGCACTAAATTAGTTTTTTTAAACAGATTATTTCTAATGTTCACCAGTAATTCCTTACATATACTACTACTGTTTTGTTACCTTATTAAAACTTCACCCAGGTGTCCAGACAAGGCTCCATCTATGTATTCTTCTGTGTTTGCAAGCTTTAAATAAAAAGAAAATATATTAATGATACAGAAGGAAAATAGCTAAGACACACCTAATACCGGTGAGAGAACTTGTTAACTGAGACCTTTTTATATCAACTCATATTTATCTATAATTAATATTAGTTTTCTATTACTACTGTAGTACATATGGTTTCATATAAATATTAGGTAAAAGTTAACATTGATGTATGTAGAATATATAGTAAAAATTGTTTCAACAGTTTTTTTAAAATCTCTCAGTTGTGTAATATTTCTTTCTAGTGGACATTAGAATAACATGTCAAGGAAGGAAATCTCCCAAATTATGAATAAGTTGACTAAAGTTTTCCAAAGCAGAAATTAACTTCTCTTGGAATACTAACTTTATACTATAGTATCATATTGAGGAACCTAATGGATGTACAAAAGTTATGGCTAAAATACTTTTATATTAATCATCAACCAAACCAAAGTCTTGAAGATTTTTTTTTAATTACGTGCTAAAAAACAGGAAAACATGTTCTTAAAAAGGAGGTTAGACAATAGAGTAACCTTACAAGCTTCCAGTTATAAAGTAATCACTAGGATATAATCTATAGCACAGGGAATATAATCAATATCACAATAACTCTGTATAGTGACAGATGCTTACTAGATTCATCATGATCACTCTAAGGCATATGTGTGTCCTAAAAAATGTACACACACTTTGAATGATTATAAAGTCAGTGTTTATTAACATACAGTTCATTTTCAAAATGAAAAAATCTCCAGACATGAATAATTTGTTTTGTCATCTCCTGCTTTCAAACTGATGACCGTTCTGGTCCAGTTACTGCTGATAATGCGAAGGAATGGAATAGCAAACACCAAGAATTATTTTGTTGGGTATCTGTGCACCCTTAATTCGCCGACTGTTGCCAGTTTTGTACCATAAACTCTCTTTTATGTATCCCCATAAAAAAGTCTAGCGGATAAATTTTCTTTGTTCAAAGCTTAATTTGGCTTCACTCATTATTTCAAATCAGTTAAACCTGAAAAGGAGTGAAAATTAAGTGAGTTATCAGCTGTTAAAGTGTGTATACATTTTTGGGAGACACACTTTGAAGAATTATAAAGGCAGTGTTTGTACTTCAACTACATTTTCAAACTTCCAGTAGCATTTTAGGATGAATTTCCTTTGTTCAAAGCTTAGTCTGGCTGAAAAGAAACATCAATTGAGCTATCAGCTGTTAAGGTGTGTATTACATGTTTTTTGGGACACCCTAGGTAGCTAGATAGATATAAAATCACTATATTATAAGCCTAAAGCTAAGTATTTTAACAACTATACTTTATTTTGATCCAAAACACTTTAGGAACTGGGATTTGATACTCATTCATAAGTACTTAAATGCAACATTTTCTTTACTATTCTGGCTTGTGGGTTACATACCTTCTATGTGATAAAATATTTTATACAGGGATTTGTGGAGACTTGAGGTCTGATATAGCCTTCATGTTTCAACTGTTAAATGTTCAACATTTAAAAGTTTTGAAAAAGTAACCTTTATAGTTAGGGAACTATACTACTCTAATTTTAGATCAAAATGTTTAGCTTTCTTCTACATACAGGTAATAAATTTTACTTTTAATTTTTAAAAATCACAATCCATATAATGGGCACTCAAATATGTGCTAAGAGGACAAACTCAAAGGCATCATCAATGTAGTTAACGTTACTTCAAAACTGGCAAGTTCACTAGGAAGTTATATTACTTTTTAAAAAAATTATTCTTTATTGTTGAATAAAGTTACATTACTTTTAAAACCAAATATTTGGTGGGTATTCTTTACTCCCTTCTTTTATTGAGATACTAGAGGCCCGGTGCATGAATTTGTGCACTGGTGGGGTCCCTCGGCCTGGCCTGCAGGGATCGGGCTGAAACCGGCTCTCTTGACATCCCCTGAGGGGTCCCAGATTGCAAGAGGGCACAGGCCAAACTGATTACTGCTTAGGGAATTTTCCAGGCCAAACCATGCTCTATATAAATCTTGGGGACATGAGCATCATCTGTTCAGGTAGAAAATAGTATGGCTGTTCCTCAAGAAATTATACAAAGAATTACTGTATGATCCAGCAATTACATTTCTGATATATAACTAAAAACAGACTCAAGCAGATATTTGTATAGCCATGTTCACTGCATTAGTCACACTAGTCAAAATGGAGAAATAATCCAAATGTCCAACAGAATAGATTAAAATGCAGAGTATACATATAATGAAATATTACTTCCATAAAAAGAAATTCTGATACATGCTACACCATGAATGAGCTTTGAAAATATTATGCTATAAGCCAAAAGGACAAATTTGTAGGATTCCATTTAATAGAGAGACAGAAAGAATAGTATTTACCAAGGGACTGGAGACAGCGGAAATGGGGAATTACTGTATTTTTTAATGGGTATGGATGTCACTGTGGGATTGAGTCATACACTTGAAAATGGTGAAAGTGGCACATTTTGTTATCACAATTTTTTAAAAGTTCACAGAAATATTCACAGAAGCTAATGTAACAGACATGCAGTCAGCTGATCAATTCACTTGGCTGATGTCTTTTCCCTCAAGAAATCCTTTTATGGAATTACTCTGATGTTGTACTTTCAGCATTCATTAAAAACTGAAGAATCTGCCCTGACTGGTTTAGCTCAGTGGATAGAGCATCAGCCTGTGGACTGAAGGGTCCCAGGTTCGATTCCAGTCAAGGGCACATACCAAGGTTGTGGGCTCGATCCCCAGTAGGGGGCATGCAGGAGGCAGCCAATCAATGATTCTCTCTCATCATTGATGTTTCCATCTCTCTCTCCCTCTCCCTTCCTCTCTGAAATCAATAAAAAAAAATTTTTTTTTTAAGTAAGAATTTTACTTGAAAAAATTTTTTCAGAGTTAAGTGCTGAGAAAGGTTTTTCTTTTTCTGCAAATTTGTGTTTTCCCCTTCTGGCAATAGGAATCAAATGTCCAAGCTCTTCTTACTTTTAACAACTAGGGTCAAATCTGGGGCTGTATTTTAGTTTAACATATCTCATACGCAGTCCATCACATCCTCCCTGATCTTGGCTTTTTCCCCTGAATTTTTGCTTTATCAATTTAACTGCATTCTCATACATCACACTAAACCTTAGAGGAATAAGGTGAAGAAAAAGAAATGCAATTTAGTTATTTTTATAATTCTTTAGCTTACCTGCATGTTCATATAGCCATCTACAGATACCAGGTAGCCTTTGTACTCCATTCCCCACTTAAGTTTCACCATTACTGGCTTTCCTGTTAATCCATTGAGGAAAGGTTTGGGATTGAGGGGCAAACTCTGTACAAAGAACAAAAAAAAAAAACTCAATTATTTTCCAGAGCTCAGTGCCCGCCACCTACTACTCTGTTACCAAATCACTAATTTTTACGGCATCACTTTTATTTGTTAAAGAGCATCAAAAATATTTAAATACCCAGTTAGCCAATTTCCTCTTCATCCATCAAAATGTACACAAGTATTCACTATTTCCTTAGGAAACACTTAATAGCTATTAAACATCACTCACTGTTCCAGGTTACAAAGAAACAAAGGCAAAGGCAGTTAAAAAAAAAAAAAATGCAGGTGACAGTCCCTGTCCTCAAGAAGCTCACAGTAGGAGGGAGAAGGGCAAAACACATACAAATAGACTATTGCAAGGTTGTAAGAGGAGATATGCTATGTACAAGGGACCAACCCAATCCAGTGTTAAGAGAAAAGGAAAGGTTGCCTGAAATAAGCAATGCTCCCATTTCAAAGGATGCGATAGATTCCCAAGGGGAAAAAAACAGCTGTTCTAGGCAGAGGAGACTACCTATGGAACAAGCAGGGAAGAATGTAGCAACCAACAATTCAGTGCTGTCAGACTAACTCCCAATATGCGACTACAGAGGGACGCAGGGGCACTAGACTGTCTTTTGCTCGAATCCTAGGAACGAGGACTGGGTTTTGCCTGACTTCAGTGCCTCTTACATGTGAGCTATCACTTAGTGTTTGTTTATTCAGCAAAGCAGTAGTATCTCTAATAATCACACACTGTTTTCCTCCGTCTGCTTACCCATCAGCCCAAAGAACCAAGAAGCTTAGCTACTAACCTTTAAAAAAAAAAAAAAAAAAAGCACATTCAGAGTTACCTAGGGACAAGGGGACTGCTGCAATCACCTCCCAATGAGTCTCCAGTTTCCACTCTTGTCTTTCTCCAACTTATTATCCACACAGCAACTGTTATTATTTTTTTTTTTATCACATCATGTTTCTGCTTAAAATGCTTCAATGGCTCCCAACTGCAGTTGGAATAGAATCCAGACCTCCCCATGTGGCCTGAGAGGTCTAGCCTGACCCTAACCGTTAGAGGTAGAGTCATAACCACCATTCATGCAAGAAACTGGCGTTCTGTTCATGCCTCCAAGGGGTCGAGCCTTACTTCCGGCCTCAGGGCCAATCAATGCTCCTGTTTCCTGGGCTCGGCACACGCTCCCTCCAGCTCGTTAAGGGGCCGCGTTTCCCGTCATTTAGGTTTCAGGCTAAACCCCGCCCCTTCCGGGGATGCTCTCCCCGACCACTCTGCCAAGGTACCCGCGCGCCCCCTCCCAGCAGCCGGCTTGCCTCCTTCTCAGCACGGATTATTTGTAATTCTATATATTTCTGTTGTTGTTTGATTAACGTCTGTCTCCCACGCCCGACAGACTTAACCCAGACCAAGGTCGGCATCGGTGCTTTTCACCTCATCGTCCTACCGCCGAGCACAGCAGGTGGCAGGCACTCGGTAAATATTCGCTAAATGAACAAAGGAATGCTCCGGGGCTCTGTGTTCAGAGCGCTGCGAGTCCCAGCAGCATGGAATGGAAGCGGGCTTTCATTTCCAAGTGGGACGGGAGACACCTCCTCGTCCTCACCCCGACCCTGCGGCCCCAGCCAGCGAGGATATCTCGGGCTCGGATTCAAAACGAAGCCGAGGGGAAGGGAGCGGGGGCACTCCTGGGCAGCGGGGGGCAGCGGGAGGGGCGCGCGCCTCAGACCCCGGAGCCGCCAAGAAAGGGCTGCCGCCCGCCCGCGCAGCGCCTCACGCGGATGAATGGGAAAGGCGCGAATCAACCACCAGGCCCAGCGACGCGGAGCCCCCGCGCGCGCGCGCTCTCTCCCCGTCTCTCGGGAGACGCCATCCCTTCTCTTTCCTCCTTACCATCGCGACGACGAGCAAATGCTGTAGGCTACTCGCCGCCGACCCAGCTCTTCTCCGTCCCTGGTGCTTGGAGCGCCTACCCCAGCTCGGACCGCGAGAAATGGCCGCCCAAAAGCAGCGTGACCTTTTACCTCCGACTACTGCTCTTCCGCTCCTATGATTGGACGCAAAGAGGTAGGTGCTGATTGGAGGAGATGGTGAGCAGTGTATCCTAGCAACCAGCGATGCTGCGCGCCTTGGAGCCTTCCGCGACGGCCTTTGGGCTGCTTCCGCCCCTCGACTCGCAGCGAGCCCCCTGCGAGACTGCGACGGTAGTGAGGCCGGCGGGTTTCTGAAGAACGAGTTCGGGGCTCTCCAGTTCCTTCTTCATTTTCCCTCAGATTCTGTGATCTGGGGGCTCCTCTGCCATCGTCCCCTTCTACCTGACTGTTCGCCATTCTGTAATGCTCACTTCGACCCACTTAAAAAAATGGGGGAGAAGCAAGACGAAGGGAGGTGAAACGCACCAAACAAAGTTAAGTACAGAATATATTTCAGATGAGGTCCTATGGAGACTAGAATATGGTGCGGTGAGCTCCCTGTCCCTCTGTGTCTTTTGCATCGCCAGCAGAGACCTGGTGCGGGCCCTTTTTCGTGAACAGGATTTATAAACTAAGGACGTGGGGGATCTTTACACTCGCCCTGACTATCCTTGAGAGCGCAGTGGTGTTATTGGTCAGAATCCCACTTGTTCTTCCCCAGTTCAGCCTTTCAGCTCGCTCAGATCTGAAATGCCTAATGCAGTTCTTGGAGAAAACACACTTTTAGTAGTACTGTTTTTGGTTTTGTTCTTGCAGCGCTAAGGAGATGAATTTGGGCTTTAAGTTTAGATGTTGTGTATTGAGGCCTTGTGGAGAAGTGGGGAAGCCTGGAGGCAGCCTGAACTCAGAACCTCCGTCCATCGCGTGAGGATAGCATCGGGCAGTTTCTTAACTTCCTAAGGCTTTGTTTCCTCAGCTGTACGTGGCCTGATAAACTAGCCACAGCTTTCTGGGGATTAAATAATTAATGAGGAGAGGTTAGGGCTGTGGTTGGCCATGTAAGGGCTCTGTAGATGTTAACTATAACTTTAATGTTGTCCCTGCAAATGTTGGAGAATGCTGACAAAATACAGCAATTTTGGGCATGGTTTATGCCAAAGAGTTGGAATTATTTTTTACCCCCACGTTCAGTGGGTTTTTTCCTTAGTTCCAGAACCATTTACTGGATATTTAGCTTTTGTACAGATTTGGCATTCCTCCCATGTGCCAGGCTCCTTCACAGTTGTTATAATGGAAATCTTCCTACACAGACCCATTTAGTAGTCACAGCCCCATTTCTGAGATGAGAAATGAGCTGAGCAGGTAACTTGTGCAGGGCCAAGATAGGTTTCAACCTGAAAATTCTTTGCTTTTCCTACTTTATGATGCTAACTTTCAAAAGCTTTAGAAGTCTTATTTAGAACTTATTTTCTAATTTTTTTCATTGAATTTATTGGGGTGACATCTACACTAATAAAAGAGAAAAATGGTAATTGGCGTACGACGATACCCTTTTCATTGGCTAATCAGGGCTATCTATATGCAAATTAACTGCCAACTATGATTGGCAGTTAACTGCCAACTAAGATTGGCAGTTAACTGCCAACAAGATGGCGGTTAATTTGCATATGTAGGCACAATGCAGGAAGGCGAAAGGGAAAGAAGGAAGAAGCCCCCTGCCACTGACAGTGATCGGAAACCCAGCCATGATCGGAGAATCAGGCGCCTTTGCCGCCCTGGCCAGTGATAGCAGGAAGTAGGGGTGGAGCCAGTGATGGGAGCTGGGCATGGTTGGAGCTAGGGGTCCCTTGCCTGGGCCTAAAGTGGAGCCCACGCTCACGGGGCCGCTGCAGCTGCAGGTCCCCGCTGCCCGAGCCGGACGCCTAGGCCAGAGGCGTTAGGCCTGGGCAGGGGTGGAGCCTGCAGCCGCAGGGAGCTGGGGGTCCCCTGCCCAGGCCTGACACCTCTGCCGGAGGCCTCAGGCCTGGTCAAGGGGCCGATCCGGTGATTGGTGATCGGAGGGTGATGAGGGTCAACTCCTCTGGCTGAGGCATCAGGCCTGGGCAAGGGGCCGATCCTGCGATTGGAGGGTGATGGGGGTCAATGCCTGAGGGCTCCCAGTATGTGAGAGGGGGCAGGCTGGGCTGAGGGACACTCCCCCCCCACACACACACACCCAGTGCACGAATTTCGTGCACCGGGCCCCTAGTTGTTAATAAAATTATATAGGTTCCAATTGTACAGTTCTATAATACATCATCTGTGTATTCACCACCCCAAGTCAAGTCTCCTTATGTCACCATTTATCGCCCCTCTATCCCCTTCTACCTCCCCCACCCCTTTTCCTCTGGTAATCACCATACTGTTGTCTGTGTTTATGAGGGGTGTTTTATTTTGCTTTGTGATTGATTTTTTTGTTTGTTTGTTTTTTTGCTTAATCCCTTTATTTTTTATACCCAGTCCTCCAATCCCCCTCCCCTCTGACAGCTGCCAGTCTGTTCTCTGTATCTATGAGTCTGTTCCTATTTTGTTAGTTTATTTTGTTCATTAGATTTCACATATAAGTGAAATCACATGGTACTTGTAGAAGACTTATTTTTTAGATATACTTTTGAAGACTTATTTTTTAGCTGTTATTTCAGTGAAGGAAAACAAAACGTTACTGTAATCTACATTAAAATGGTTGCGTTCAAAGTTGGTCTTTCTCCTTATGTTAAATATTAATCTCATGTGGATCCTAAAGCAAATTAAATCTGAAACATTACTGGAGGCAAAAATAACAAAACTGAAGCTGCCCTACTTCAGGCACATAACGAAAGGCAGGGCTCTTCAGAAAAGACAATAATGCTGGGAAAATAGAAGGCAGCAGGGAAAGAGGAAGACCAAATATGAGATGGATTGACTCCATAAAAGATGCCAGAGCTGAGTGGCTGTTGAGGAGAGGACATCGTGGAGTGGCCAGAAGTCATAGTCAGGTTTATTCATACTAAGTTCTAGCAATTATCAGGCTATGCTAATTGGAGCTGCTGCAATTCTGAAAACAAAACATTTTAAACATTACACTTGGTACCATATATTTGGTCAAGTCCCTGGACCTCTCCAGGCCTTAGTTTTGCACTAGTTAAAATAAGGGATTGAAACAGATTATTTTAAGGGCCTTTCTAGCTTCAATATACTATTACTAGAGGCCCGATGCATGAAATTCGTGCAAGGGGCGGGGCCTCTGCCGCCTCTGCCTCCTCTGCCTCGGCCCCCACCACTGTGGCTTCATACAGAAGGATGTCTGGTCTAATTAGCATATTATGCTTTTATTATTATGGACTAGAGGCCCGGTGCACAAAAATTGGTGCACTCAGGGGGGGTGGGGAGGTCCCTCAGCCCGGCCTGTGCCCTCTCGCAGTCTGGGACCCCTCAGGAGATAACGACCTGCTGGCTTAGGCCTGCTCCCGGGTGGCAGAGGGCAGGCCCAATCCCTAGGTGCAGCCCCTGGTCGGGCTCAGAGCAGGGCCGATTGGGGAGTTGGGGTGCCGCCCCCTGTCATGCACAGAGCAGAGCGGATTGGGAGGTTGCGATGCCACCCTCAGTCACTCTCAGGGTAGGGCCGATTGGGGGGTTGGGGCACCGCCCCCTGTCACACTCAAGGCAGGGTTGATGAGGAGGTTGCAGCGCCACCCCCTGTCATGCACAGAGCAGGGCCCATCAGGGGGGTTGGGGCTCCATTCCCTGTCACGCACAGAGCAGGGTCAATCAGGGGGTTGGGGAGCTCCCCGCTGTCACACACAGAGCAGGGCCCATCAGGGGGTTGGGGCGCTCCCCCCTGTCATGCACAGAGCAGGGCCCATCAGGGTGTTGGGGGGCTCCTCCCTGTCACGCACAGAGTAGGGCCAATAGGGGAGTTGGGGCACCACCCCCTGTCACACACAGAGCAGGGCGGATCAGGGGGTTGGGGCACTGCACCCTGTCACACTCAGGGCAGGGCCGATGAGGAGGTTATGGCTCTACCCTGTCACCCACAGAGCAGGGCCGATCAGGGGGTTGGGGAGCTCCCACCTATCAGGCACAGAGCAGGGCTAATCAGGGGGTTGGGGTGTCACGAACAGAGCAGGGCAGATAGGGAGGTTGTGGCCCCGCCCCCTGTCACACACAGAGCCGCAGGGCAATCGGGGTTTGGGCGCTGCCCCCTGTCACACTGATCCCGGTGCCGGGAGGCATTTTACCCTTTTACTATATAGGATAGAGGCCTGGTGCACAGGTAGGGGCTGGCTGGTTTGCCCTGAAGGGTGTTCTGGATCAGGGTGGGGGTCCCCGCTGGGGTGCCTGGCCAGCCTGGATGAGGGGATGATGGCTGTTTGCAGCTGGTCACACACCCTTCAGGGTGGGGGTCCCCACTGGGGTGCCTGGCCAGTCTGGGTGAGGGGCTGAGGGCTGTTTTCAGGCTGTTGGGTGACTGAAGCTCCCAACCGCTCCTTTTTTTCTTTTTTCTGGGCCAGCTTTAGCTCTGAGGCTTGGCTCCAGCTCTTAGGCCTCGGCTGCTGAAAGCAGGTATCTGGTTTGTTTGGGTTCTATAATTGAAACACAGTTTCAACTCCAGCTTTGAGATCCCAGCTGGCTGAAAGCAGGTTTCTGGGGTTTTGTTTAGCTTCTGTATTTCTAACAGTGTTTGAAACTGCAAGCTCAGAGGCTGGCAGCGGCAGGCGGGGAACGTAGGAGTCCTCCGTCACTAAAGCAAGCAAGTCTCATGTTCGCTTTAAGCTGCCTGGCTGCCGGCCGTCATCTTGGCTGGCAGTTAATTTGCATATCGCCCTGATTAGCCAATGGGAAGGGTAGCGGAGGTACAGCTAATTACTATGTTTCTCTTTTATTAGTTAGGATTCTCTGATATTTTAAATTAATAACTGGAAAAAATGAAGATTAAAATAAAGAATATCATTTCCATTGTAACTATGCTTTCAATTATAGATTAGTTATAATTTATTATTAATTATTAATACATATTAATTACTTTTCAGTTTGGGCAACAATAAGCTTCTTGTAGATTAAACCTTTCAGTTTTCCGTGTATGTTGAGAACACTAGGCAGTAAAATATAATTATTTTAAAAGCATACAGTGTGAAGTGAGATTTTTCAGTTATGTTAACACTTGTATCTTGATTCTCGGAATACAGTAGAGCAATTAAAAATGTGATAAATTAAGAAGGAAAACTAAAACTGGTTAATCCTAACAACAATGTTGTGAAGTAGGTATTATTAGCTAGAGTTGCTAAGTAGCTCGCTCAAAGTGCCACAAGGAATATACCTTTAAGTCAGGATCTGTCTTTCTCCAGACTTTGCTCCTTTCGCTCTTCTAATCCAAACTGTAAGAACCTCAGGGAAAACAAACAAAGCATCTTACTTCCACACATATTTCACAGCCTCAGTACGATAGTGAAATTCCTATACTGCAGACTGAGAGTGAATTATTTTGAGAGATGTGACTGTCGACTTAATTACCCATACACATGACCTTCTGTATAGTATCAGATTCATCTGTCAGTCTCTGAATCAGGCTTTGGTGAGTGGTCAAAATTAAGATCACTCATATCAGAATGTCTGCTATGCTCTATATCATTCTCTGTCTATAAGCAGAGGACATATAAACAGCTAGCTCCTGGGACTTTAGAGGAAGATTTAGCTTCTTACAAACCTACCACCTCTTATTTTTATTTAAATATGTTTTTATTGAGTTTTAGAGGGAGAGGAAGGGAGAGTGATAAAAACACCAATGAGAGAGAAACATCATTGTTGGGCTGCCTCCTGCATGACCCCCTACTGTGGATTGAGCCTGTAACCCAACCGTGTGCCTTAACCTGTTGACCTGGGTCAAGGCTCAGCTGCTGAACCACGCAGGCCTGGCACTACCCCCTCTTTTGAGTAGTTGTCCTTCATAGGCTTGCTTAAAAAGACCTTTTCCTATGACCCCCCCCTCCCCCCCGCCCTGGCTGATTCTGAATGGACAGATTCTCAGCCCCCTTCCAACTGGTAAATGAATATATTGCTTATCCTCATCTTTACGTTTTACGGATAGTCTTCATAATAACTTACCTAGAAGACAAATGGCAAAGCTTGCTTAGAAGACAAATGACAACTGATTAAGGAAGAATCAATCTTGGTAGGTTTCTGCCAGATACCCCTACCATTTTAATGTGAACTATCAGCAGTTTTTGTCATGATGGAAGAAGGAAAGGATGATACTAAGAACTACTGCCTTCTCTCAAAAGCAGCATGCTATCTATTTGCATTGTTCTTAGAGAGGATTTAATGAAGCCAACATATAGATTATGCATAGCATATTGCCTTTGCACATGCTGTTCCCTCTGCGTGGAATGCCTTGCTCTTCCTTCTCTGCCTACCTTCCCAGAGCCAGCCCAAATAATACGTTCAGTATGAGCCCTTCCCAGACTCCCATGGCACCACTCTTTCCTCAGGTTCTGACAGCACTTCTTTCCTGCCTCTGGGATAGCAGTTAACATGTTGCAGAACAGCCTGTGTCATTATTTGTGTGTCTCGACTCCACTGGAAGCTTCTTGAACGCAGGGACCGTGGTGTGCTTTGCAGCCCCTGCACACAGAACAGCGCCTAGCACAGAGGAGGTGCTGGGCTACTGATTGTTAAATAACTTCCCTGCCATAGTGTGAGATTTTTCTTGCTGGGGTCCAGACCCATATTCATGTATTGTTTTAATTTATTTTTATGAAGTAATAAGTATTCTCCTATTTATTTATTTCCTCCATACATCTGGTTATATCACATTCCTAATTTGTATGTATGTGTATATATATATATATATATATATATATATATATATATATATATATACTCTCCTGTCTTTTTTTTTTTCTAGAGAGAAATATATTAAAACTAGAGGCCCAGTGCATGAATTTCATGCACCAGAGGGTGTGTGTGTGTGTGTGTGTGTGTGTGCGCGCGCGTGCGCGTGTGTCCCTCAGCCCAGCCTGTGCCCTCTCACAATCTGGTACCTCTTGGGTAGGGTCCCTAGGCCTGGCTGGAAACAGGGCCTATGGGGGCTTTCCTTTCCCCAACTGCCTGCGGCTGGCCCTGCCCCTGCCCCTGTCACTGCTTGCCATCTGTGTGGTGCTGCCCTCCCCTCCTCCGCCACCGGTTGCCTCCCTCTGCGGGTGACAGGTGTGGGGTGTGATCACTTGGCTGGCCTGGGCCTTCCTCTGCAGGGTGATCATTGGCTGGCCCTGCACACCTGCCACAGCATTGCTGGCCAGCAGCCTGGGCCTCCCTCTTTGGGGAAATCCATCGTGGAGCGCTGCCATTGATCTATGGGCGATTGTAGGGTGATGGCGAGGTCCCCTGACCAATCACATCGCACCTGCCTTGGCTGGCCTGGTGCCAGTGCGTGTCATAGCGTGGTCATCTGGAAGGTCGTCCGGACAGTCGTTCTGTTGTTCAGTCATTTGATTGATTTGCATATTATGTTTTTATTATTCTAGATGTTAATAGTAGCTTTCTCTGGTGATAAGATTATGGGTTATTTTTATTCTATTTTTTCCAAATGTTCAGAAATAGTTTATTTTTATATTTTTCTGTTTTCTCCAAACGTCTACATATTCATAAAAAAAATACTTAAAGAAAAATATATCTCTTTATTTCCAAATAAGGGAACCGAAGCCAGGAACATTACATAGGTAGATCATGGCTTAGATTGAAGCCAGGAAACCTGCACTGGCTCAGCCACTTTTTGCTGTAAGGTAAGAACCATGAAAACCACCATGATTCCTCCAGTTCTCATCTGACATAAAGAAACTGAACCACTAAACCATCTCACTTCCTCTTGTTCTTATGTAAAGGTGAAGATTGTTAGAGTTGGGTAAAAGATCACTAAGAATTAATTGTTGGCGCCTAACTCACCTTATGTGGTAAATTGAACTTTTTTTGGAAACTTAGCACATACAGTAGTTGATAATGAAAGGTACTGTAAAGTATAGTGATAGTGGACAACTTAGGTAATATGTGAGGATAATATATTTGGCAATGAGTGAAACATCTGAACGTGTAATTGGAAGGTGGATGGTATATACTTGATGTTTCAACATTTCCTGTGATTCTGTAGTAGAATTTTTAAAGGAAACTATTTTTTTAAAAAATGTCTGGGAAAAGGCTCCTGTGGTTTTCCAACTCATAGCAAATTAGAAAGAAAGCTATGCTGCCCAATTTGCTTCAACAAATATTTTTGGATTACTTACTTTGAATCTTTTACTAGACCACAAATAGAAATGCTTTAATTATCTTGGAAAGGGCATTAACTACTTTCAAAGAAACTTTCTACAATTAGATTTTAACTATTAGATAACTAGTTTACTACACTATAAATCACTCAAAGGCAGGCAAGGCATCTTAACTCATCTTTAAACTCTAATCCTGGTGCTGACCACATAGTAAATCCTATCTAATAACAGAGAAACATGGTAATTAACCGTACCTCCGCTACCCTTCCCATTGGCTAATCAGTGAGATATGCAAATTAACTGCCAACCAAGATGGCGGCCTGCAGCCAGGCAGCTGAAGCAAACAGGAGGCTTGCTTGCTCCAGTGATAGAGGAAACCAAGGTTCCCCACCTGCCACTGACGGCCTCTGAGCTGCAGTCTAAGCAACTATGTTGCAATTATAGAAGTTAAACAATCCCCAGAAACCTGCTTTCACCCGTAAGAGCTGGAGCGAGCAGGACCGCAACAGTGTTACAATTATAGAACCCAAGCAAACCCAGATACCTGCTTTCAGCAGCCGAGGTCTCAGAGCTGGAGCCGAGCCTCAGAGCTAAAGCCAGCTCTCAGCTCCAGTGACAGCCATAGAAGGTAAATAAATCCCAGAATAAAAAAGAAAAAGAAAAAAAGGACTGACCAGGCACCCCAGTGGGGACCCCCACCCTGAAGGGGGTGTGACCAGCTGCAAACAGCCATCATCCCCTCATCCAGGCTGGCCAGGCACCCAAGCAGGACCCCTACCCTGATCCGGGACACCCTTCAGGGCAAACCAGCCAGCCCCCACCCGTGCACCAGGCCTCTATCTTATATAGTAAAAGGGTAATATGAAAACTGACCCTGATAGCAGAAAGACTGGGAATGACTGGTCACTATGACACACACTGACCACCAGGGGGCAGACTCTCAATGCAGGAGCTGCCCTCTGGTGGTCAGGTCGCTCTCACATGGGAGGAGCTCTGCTCAGCCACAAGCCAGGCTGATGGCTGCCAATACAGCGGTGGTGGTGGGAGCCTTTCCTGCTTCCTCAGCAGTGCTAAAGATGTCCGACTACAGTTTAGGCCTGCTCCCCACTGGCAAGTGGACATACCCCGAGGGCTGCCGGGCTGCCAGAGGGATGTCTGATTGCCATCTTAGGCCCAATCCCCCGGGGAGCAGGCCTAAGCCAGCAGGTGGTCATCCCCTGAGGGGTCCCAGACTGCGAGAGGGCACAGGCCGGGCTGAGGGACCCCCTCTGCCCCCCCGAGTGCACAAATTTTTGTGCACCGGGCCTCTAGTGTATATTATCAAAGGCCTGTGGCCGTAACGCCATAATGACCAACGACCGGATGGAGAACCATGGAGAACTGGGTGGGTGGCAGCAGTGGCTGGAGCGAAGCAGCCCAGGTCACCAGGAGGTGCATGGAGCACCTCTCGGTCCCTCCCCCTGGCCCATGAGCCGCTCGCAGTGGCGGGACGGGGCTTGCGGCTCACGTGGTGCGGCCCACAGGCTCCGACCACAGCAAGGCTGGCGGCGGGCAGGTGGGGCGGCAGGTGGGTGGGTGCGGCGGGGCATGCATGGGTGGGCGGGGCCACACAATTTCACGCACTGGGCTTCTAGTGTAATAATCATTGTGTCCTTCTCTACTAGTTTATAAGCTTTATGAAAGGAAAATGTTTTCCTTATTTAATTGTTCTAAGATCATCATTACCAAACCTTAGAACACTATGACTCAATGGAGGTGTTTAATAGATTTTTAAATTGATAATGATAATAGTAGATGACATTTATCAATGTGCCCAACTTTGTGCTGCCACAAAGCAGGAGCGCCTCTGCCCAGAAGGACTCGGACCATCCTCCATTCCGTCACAGACCGGTGGGCGCCTCCCCAACAAAGGCCACCACTGCCCTCCTCCTGCGTCTGGGCAAGGCTCCCCAATCCGCACCACCTGTGCCCCGCCCCTCGCTGGGCACACCGCTTCACCCCCATGCGGTCACCACCCCCTCCCACGTGCAGCCCTGTGTTTCCTTCCCTTTTCCATTCCTGCGTCTTTTTCTTGTTCCCTTTCTGTATTTCTGTTTCTGCTCTCGGCCTGTCTGCATGCAGGCCTGCCTTCCTCTCCCTCTCCTTTCTTATCCCCTCCTATTGTATCCTATCCTACCTCAGGCCTTGCAGCTGCCTGAGCAGAGGGCAGGGACGCAGCCTGCTGATCCGGTCATGACATGATGCTGTAATGGACAATTTACATATTCCTCTACTATATATATATATTGTAGACCCCCTTAATTCTTGGTAATATCCCAGTTTTAGAGACATTAAGATTTAGAATAGGTAATGTAATGTATTTATGCACCTGTTTTCTGTATTGCAGCATGAATTTTTTTCCCCTATAAGTTCTGAGGCAAAACACTTGTAGCAGTTAAGCACTGCAGACTTTTATGCCAGTCGGCCTGGTTTCAAATCTCAGTCTGCCTCTTATTTGCTTGTAGCCTGGGAAAATTACTTAATTTCTCTGACTTTAGACACTTTATCTATAAAATGGGATAATAATATTTTCTCTTAGATCACTCAAAAACACTTCATTAGAACTAAGTAGGCATTTATTGTTTGATTTTTAAAGCCTTTGCAAGATAGATTGTATTCTTTGCCCAAAGTATCTATTAGCTTTTAGGGGAACTGAGCCTGTATTATATTTTCAAAGACTTTTGCTTCAGGATATCTCCAATCCTAAAAACAGCTGTCCTATCAAGTTATTGACACTAACAACTCACGTAAGAACATGATCTTAATGAGACCCGTTTCCATGCATTCACTACCCACTATAAACCAGTTAATTTCACATAAAGAAAACCTCCAATCCATAATTATAGCCTTTCCTTCTCATCCTAACCATCTAGACACCTACTTTTTCTATATCTCTTTACAATGGAAATATATATTCATTAGTATTTTCTTGGTCTCTTGCTCTTTCCTCCTCTACCTTATCAGTTAGTCTTTGCATAAATAAGCCTGCTAGCTATATTCAGGTAGCAAATGAACAGAATTCATTTTTGCCAAATGAGACGCATTGGTCCAGTGGATCTATTTGGAATGCATTGGGCTCTTTATTAATGAAGATGAATTTTTGAAGGCAAAAAAAGTTGTCTTTTTCTCTAAGACTAGGAAATGTTTTCTGAAGTTAAGTTTAGGAACTGTAAGATATGGGATTTTTATTTGATTTTGTTGCAGGCAATTCTGATGGCTAAAAAAGAATACAGATGTTAAATTAACAAAGGCTAATTTTGGACAGAGGATGTAAGAATGATTATTTCCTTTTTGTATTCTTATACACTTAAAACATTTCCCCCTGGGAATGAAACCCAAATGTCTCCTCTTTGAAAATGTCAGAAACCATTTACCTAAAATATGATTTTATCACCTTAGTACTGTGGTTCTCAACCCTGGCTGCTCATTAAATCATCTGAGAACATTCTTTCTAATGCCATGCCTGAAACCAAATAGAGAGATTCAAATTTAATTGTTTTGAGGTGGGACTTCAGCATTATTATTGTTTAAAAGTGTCCCATGTAATTCTAATTTGAAGCCAGGTGTGAAAGTCAATGAGGTATGTGCTGCTTATCTAAATATCTACATAATCTCTTAGTAAGTTCCTTGGGAAAGAAACTGATTTCAATACTTCATTTTATCCCTTATGGAACATTTGATTTATATTTGTTGCTTTATTGAAGTTAAAAAGGAAGAAGGAAAGAATGGGACCTGTGATCTGAATTTTGTAATTCAATGATGTAATTGTGATTAATCAGAGATGCAATTAGTTTATTTTTTAGTCTCAGTGCCACACATTTACTTTACTGTCAGCCTTAAGCTAAATCTCAATGCCTGTCTCTGCTAGAGTAATTAGAAATTTTACATCCATGACCGGAATAATAACAGAATGTGTTCCAAGACCCTTGTCAGTCTGTTTAATGAATGTCTGATGGCCATATGCAAAGGGGATCTGCTGCCCTCTGGAGGGTATAGTGCTATTACAGATGAAAACAGCATTTCCTTATGTATATACTAAAGACCCAGTACACGACCTACACCCTCTCGCAGTCTGGGACCCCTTGGGGGATGTCCAACTGCCGGCTTAGGCCTGCTCCCCTAAGCCAGCAAATCGGACGTCCCCCAAGGGGTCCTTAGCGCTGCCTCAGAGGCAAGAGAGGCTCCTGCCACCACTGCTGTGCTTGCCAGCTGTCAGCTTGGCTTCTGGCTGAGCAGCATTCCCCCTGTGGGAGCGCACTGACCACCAGGGGGCAGCTCTTGCATTGAGCGTCTGCCCCCGGTGGTCAGTGCGTGTCATAGCAACCACTTATCCCGCCGTTCGGTGGAGTGCATATTAGGGTTTTATTATGTAGGATTCCAAAACAGGTGAGAAGTTATGAAACAAAAATATTTCATGGTCAAATTATTTGGAAAATGCAACACTATCTCTGTGTAATGAAGTCACAATGCAAATTAGCAAAATAAAAACTGAGCCTGGCCAGCATGGCGCAGTGGTTGAGCGTTGACCTATGAATCAGGAGGTCATGGTTCGATTCCACATGCCTGAGTTGCGGGCTCAATCCCCAGTGTGGGGAGTGTAGGAAGCAACCAATTGATGATTCTCATCATTGATGTTTCTATCTCTCCCTCCCTACCCTTCCTCTCTGAAGTCAATAAAAATATATATTAAAAAAACCTGAGAAGTTCTATAATAAAGAAATTTGTTTTTCAAACAAATTGCACCATTTTCTCCACCACCTAAGTCCTGTTAATATTTGGAAAATTAATATTATACAAATAATATTTTGTATTAATAATATAAAGTAACATTTTGGATTTGGAGAAAATAAAGGAGAAAAACTTAAAATGAAAAAATTTCAGTAAGCTAGAAAACGGGAATGGTTTATAAAGTAGATGCATTAAAATGAAAAGGTCCAGCCCTAACCAGTTTGGCTCAGTGGATAGAGCGTCGGTCTGCGGACTCAAGGGTCCCAGGTTCAGTTCCAGCCAAGGGTATGTACCTTGGTTGCGGGCACATCCCCAGTAGGGAGTGTGCAGGATGCAGCTGATCGATGTTTCTCTCTCTCATCAATGTTTCTAGCTTTCTATCCCTCTCCCTTCCTCTCTGTAAAAAATCAATGAAATATATTTTTAAAAAATGAAAAGGTCCCACATCTGTGCAGTGACATTTTAACTGGAGATGTATAATCAGATGTGCCAGTGTGATGTACCATGCAATAATATTCATGTTTATCATTCTTCTTAGTTTTTATCCTAATGAAGCACTTGAGGTGTTTGTGCTGTTTGGGTAACACATGGAATTGTGACTTGTGCTTTATAACATATGAAGTTGATTTCGTCTACTGTTAAAGGCACCAGGAAGCACATTAGACCAAAAATGTATGGATAGCAAGAGGCCAGGCATAATGGGGTTCCACCAACAAGTTCAGTTAGTGCAGGTGTGGGCCCCTTGTATGCAGTTTACAGCTGAATTTTCCTCAGGCTCAGAAGATGACAAATGTAGTAGGAATAAAATATTTTCAGTCAAAAGGCTTTGTGTCATCAGAGAGAGAAGAAATACCAGCCAAATGGCTGCCTGCCGTGCACCTTGTTGGCCCCAGGGCCAGACTGGAAATACAACTAAATTGGAGAACATTTACCTGGAATTACCAACTGAGGTCCAGCTAAGGAGGAGACTTATATTAAGGAAGGACAGAAAACACCTGGAAACCAATATACACTGGGGATAACAACTTTAATAAAATCAGTAAAATAAAATAAATAAAAAAGAGGCTTTATATCATTCTGTTGTGTCATTTATTCTGTGATCCTTGCCAATTAAATAGTTATCATGTGTAAAAGAAAGACATACGGAGCTTTTCAATGAACTACTATATGTGAAAATGCTTCACACAGTCTATGACACATATTAGGTGCTCAACAAATAGAAATTCAATGTAAAGATGATTGCTGAGCACAGAGTTAACACCAAACTGAAGAGTCATGGGATCGACATGGGAAGAAGCTGAAAATGGAAGTAAGAACTAAAGAGAACAACTATCCCATCCCAATTTGTCAGGGACTGTCTCAGTTTTAACACTTAAGAGTCCTACACTGGGCAAACTGGGATGGTTGGTCACCCTAACTCAGAGCTCAGAATACCCCAAGAGGAAACTAGTGATCAGAACACAAGACAGTCTGGGAACGATAGGAAGAATGGCCCTGAGATTGACCAATTTTTCTCAGGCAGATGGCAAACCAGTCTCAGAGTGTGAGTTAGGGGAGGCCCATAGGTGGAGGTCACTAGATGCCCTTGACTCAACTGAGGGAAACTCAAGGTGCTTTGCAAGTAGTGTACAAGAGAAACTTTACAGCTAATTTCTTGAGTGACCGTGGTGATAAGACTAATGAGGAAGGGATAGTCTCTTCAATGAATAATGCCAGGACAACTATTAACCACTAGAGGCCCGGTACACGAAATTCATGTGGGGGTGGGGGGGTCTGCTCAGCCTAGCCTGCACCCTCTCCAGTCCAGGACCCCTCGGCGGACATCCCTCTCACAATCTGGGACTGCTGGCTCCTAACTGCTCACCTGCCTGCCAGCCTGATCATCCCTAACCACCTCTGCCTGCTGGCCTGATCGCCCCTAACTGCCCCCCTGCCAGCCTGGTCACCCCCAAGTGTCCCCCCCGCGCTGGCCTGGTCACCCCCAACTGCCCCTCCTGCCGGCCTGGTTGCCCCATGCAGCCTGCTTGTTCAGTCGTTTGGTTGTCCCTCACTAACCTCCCTGCTGGCCTGGTCACCCCACACAGCCTGCTGTTCAGTCATTTGGTCATCCCTCACTAACCCCCCTGCCGGCCTGGTCACCCCAGGCAGCCTGCTGGTTGTTACTGTTACTGTGACAGCGTCCTGGACAATTTGCATATTCCTCTATTATTAGTATAGATAGGAAAAAATAAAACATTCCCTATCTCATACAATATACAAAAGTTAGCAACATAGAAGCCTAAATATGGAAATCAAAACTTTAAACATTTTAGAAGAAAGTAAAGGTGAAAAGTTTAATGGAGAATTTCTTAAATAAACTATAAAAAGGGAAAGATTGATGAAGTTGATTGCATTTAAGTGAAAAGAACCCATTAACAGTGAAGAGTCAAGTTATAAACTGGGGAATAATATTCGAAATGCATTGAACCTACAAGGCACTTGTATCAAGAACATGTTATAAAAAACAATTCAATAAGGAAAATGCCAGCAATCCAATAGACACTTGAGAGGAGCAGGCAATTCACAGAAGAAACAGGTGGTAAAAAAACATTTTTAAAAGAAGCTCAGTCTTACTACTAATTAGAGAAATGTGAATTGAATAACAAGGTAACATTTTCACCAGGGGCAGATTGTCAGCATTCAAAAGCCTGACAACACCAATGGTGAGAATGTGAAGCAACATAAGTGCTCTTACACTGCTGCTGAGGGTGTAAATTGATACAATCACTTTGGAGAGCAAATTCTCAATATTATAAATGTTTAAAAAGTATATACCTGAGCACTACTTTCTAGGTGTACAGCCTAGAGAAATTCCCAAACGTGTGCACAGGGGTCATGGGCAAGAGTGTTCACTACACCAGGTTTACAAGAGCAAGAGACTGGGGAAAAAACCACAAATGTCCATCAGCTATAAAATAAATAAATTGTGAATAATTCAGTAGATAGATTATTGTCACACCACAGTTAAAATAAATGATGAGAGCTAATGACCAATCTGAATAAATCTGATGACCATAATATTGAAGTAGAAAAAATAATTTACAAAGGGATTTATACAGTATGGAATCTATATCAAAAGAAAAAAAGCAATGTTTAAAATTTTATAGGTACACATATAGGTAATAAAAATATAAAAACAGTCACAGAAATAATAAACCTGATGGTTACTTCTGAGGAGAAAAAGAGGGAAAAGAAATCAGGAAAGCGTCCACAGGGCAGCAAATGTGCCTGTTAGGTTTTACTTTTAGACGACCTGAAGCAAATATAGCAAAACATTAAGATTTTCCCAAACTGGGTGATACTTTGAGTGTTACTTTGTTCTCTATACTTCTATATTTAAAGTATAAATTTTTTAAAGAAAGAACAATGTTATTAACATTTAAATTCAGGTTATTTCAAAATTACTCTAAAATATTAAAAAATAACAAAGCAAAACTATGTTTCTCAGAGGAGGTCAAACCAAGTTTAACATTATTTCCAAAGAAGTTAAAGCTACCCAGTATCCTGACACATTTCACTGCCACTTAGCCAACACTAGATGTCACTGTACTACATCTCGTTGAAATCAGATGAACTAGAGAGCATGTTTTATACTTTTTTCCTCCAGATGACATAGAGAATAAGGAAAAATGAGAGAGCTCTCTGCTATATATCCATCCTGAAGGGTGAAGGGGCATGCCTGTTTAGGTTCATGGTTTTATCCACATCTACTGTGTGTAATAGGGTTGCAAAAACATTGTTAGCTGAACAAAGAATACAAGAGACTAACTAAAGAAATGTTTAATATTACCCAAATGTATAAAATTACATTTGGAAAATTTTTTTCTTTCGATTACATTTGGAACATTTTTTTTCAATGCATTGCGAATATTGTTCCCTAGTTTATAATTTGAAGGGTTTGCCAGGGAAAGGCTGTGACTCTAATCTCAAAACTCAATTTGTGGTCAACAGGGAGGGGGCAACGTTTCAGTTTCCTTAATCCTAAACTGTATCATATATTTTTATTGGCACCCTGGGTCTTTCATAAACAAGGACTTGAATCAATAATCGCTACCCTTCCAGGGGATAAGCACCTTTGATAATCATGAAAACCATGGACTTTTCTGGACACTTTTATATAAATACATAAGAATCATTTCATGCAGTTTCTGCAAATTTGTAGACCTCCTTAAAGCTCATGCATGGACTCCAGTTTGGGGTCCCCGCCTGAGATAGGTGCTTCCCCCAAGCTTCTTACCGTAAACTCTGCTTTCAATATGGCAATAACCGGAATGTGCAGCTGAGGCCTGCACATGATTCCAGCCAAGCAATTTAACATGGGCATGAATAGTATGGAAACTAACCCTGAAAATTCAGGTATTAACCAACCGTGGGCAATATCTACTTTGGATATATATGGCTTAGAGATACCAATCAAAGTATTTACGTATTTATTTTCTATCAGGATATTTGAGAAAGGAAAAAGTGTGATAACATTTTTTTTTTTTTTTTTGCTAAAATATTTATTTGGAAGCTTGTTCTTCTCTGGGGAGCAAACTAAACCCCAGAAATAGCTCCACAAATTAAAAATATTTTCTTCTGCCTATTTGTCTTCATTTTATACATCCTAACTGAAAAGAACTTCTTAAATTTTATTATTGGTTTTCTTGTATCATAAATATTTAAAAAGTAATCTTTAGCCCCAAATAGATGATAGTGGTTGATTTTATGAATACAACTTAATGAAATTTTACCACATAGTGTAAAGATACTCAAAATCAAATAAGCTTGCCCAGCTGGCATGGCTCAGTGGTTGAGCGTCCACCTATGAACCAGGAGGTCACAGTTAATACCCTGTCAGGGCACATACCCGGTTGCACTCCAGTGTGGGGTGTGCAGGAGGCAGCCAATCAATGATTCTCTTTTATCATTGATGTTTCTCTCTCTGGCTCTCCCTTCCTCTCTCCATCTCCTTTCCTCTTTAAAAAAAATCAAAGAAGCTTGAAACCTCTTTATCTTCTATGTTCCAGAGTCTTTCATTACTCAAAAGACCTCCTTTTCTCAGGGACTCTCAGTTCTTTACAGTCACATTACTAATCTACTGAAATCAGGTGGTAAATGACAAGCAGAATTCTCATCATGACAATCCTTTTATTTAAGCTACTTAGGCCATAGTTACAATAGGTGGGTCAATTTTTAAAAATTGTGGTTTTGCTCTATAGAGATTATGTTAATGCCATGAGAATGGTACCAAATGGTGCCAGAGTTTATTTTTCTCCTACTGTGCAACTGTACTATACATAATAGGCCATGGTAAAGTAAACCAAGAATATTTAAGAGTCCTGATCTGGTGCAGTGACCATGTATAGACCTAGCCGGTCATAGAACCCATTGTGAAATTACTTGTGAAAAATGGAACTTGCTGTAAGAGGACAGAATCTGTCTTGGGTTTTAATTATTTGACCACCAAAAACCTCCACAATCCTTTCTAGTAAGTATAGAAGAACATAGGGACTTTATCAGAGATTTAAAGGGCTCCATGTAGCTGTTTTATTGGAGCAATTAAAGAAAAACTCAGAGTTCTGTTTCCCTAAAGCAAAGAGCCTGAGTACTGATCCTTCTTTGTAACTGACAATGTCCCTAGGATGTTTTCTTAAACATAATCATCAGTATAAACATTTTAACTGTGTAGAGAAATTTTTATATTTCACAACAAAATATGTAACCACTTATCCAATAAAATCTTTAAAACTTCAGTTATTGGTTTAACTATTTCTCTTTGGCCTTGTGAGAATTCAGAAACATCTGACTTCTCTTTATAAAAAACTATTTGTTAAATGCTTAATTGATGACCAGCTTTTTCCTTAGAGAGAAGTCTTCCTATATGAGTCATGGCAGGCTTAATCAATAGATACCTATTTCCAGTTCTATTGCCAAGATCTTACAATAACATTTGATCATCATGCCAACTTATGATTCTGTAATAAAATATTTTGTTATTATATGCTAATACCACATGCTGAATTTAAGTGTTTATTTTACTTTAACTCTTGACACTAAAAAATATTAGTCTTTTTTTTTTAAGTGTAGAATTTCTCATCTTGGGGAGAAGTTTAGTGAGGACTGCTGGGAGTTAGCATTAGTCCTGGGGGTTCCTGAAAGCTGGCTCCATTTCCTTATGCTTCTCCTGGAAAAATAGACTTTATAACTCAAATTATTATTACCTTTTTTTAAAATTAAGTTGTAAGCATATTTCAAGGTCGCACAGTCTTTTCTCTTTCTCTGTAACAAAATAAAAATAATTGCGTCAGATAGAAATCCAATATAGTATTTTTTGGCAAAACAGAAAATATGTTAAACTCCTTCTGATTAAATACCACCTATATTCTCAACCCCCAAAGGATGTTAAGTGTCATTAGAGCAGGAACCTGTCTGTTGTTTTCTTTAAAATATATTTTTATTGATTTTAGAGAGGAATGGAGAAGGAGAGAGAAATAGAGAAACATCAATATGAGAGAACATCATTGATTGGCTGTCTCCTGCACAGCCCCCTACTGTAGATTGAGCCCCCAACCTGGGCATGTGCCCTGACTGGGAATCCAACGGTGACTTCCTGGTTCATAGGTCAACACTCAATCACTGAGCCACTCCTGTCTGTTTAATAATGCACGGAATCTCCAGTGCCTGAAACAATGCCTGGCACATAGAGGGACCTCAGTCAATGTTGACTGTATGAATGAGTGAGCAAATCCAATATTTAGCATTATGTGAATCTGGCTTTGGGATTAGAAGCCTATCTCAGTCCTTGCAGCCTCCATTCCTCAAGTAGCATTGTGATTTTTAAAGATTACCAAGAAGAACACATAGTTATAAACATTCTCCAAATTCACAAAGAAAATTCTACCTCTGAAGTGATCCCATGGCCTTTAGTACTTAGTGTAGTTTAATATTTTATAGTATCCTGAGTCACTAGGTTGTTCAAAGACTTTTACAAGTGAATAGATCAACTACATAATTTTTACATACAGTATCACTAAATTTGTTGAATTAGTTTCACATTATATATTTTAAGATAATTTTTTAAAAACTCATAGACACTACTGGTTTTAATATTAAACAAGTACTAGATAACTATACTTTGTGACTGTTTTAACTCACTATGCTCAAATCCTTCGAGTTCCACAGTTGCTCTCTGCTTGAAACCTGAATCTTTATGAGGCAATTTACACCACAAATAATGCTGAAATGTAAGAAAAATTTTAGAAGGTTTTTGACCTCATGTCTAATCATCTGAGCTCGCCAACGGTGGAGGGGCCATCTATCCTGGGAAAGGGTGAACACCAGGTCAGAGCTTGTACTGGGCAGACATTGTGTGAGTATCTTGGATCAGCTACTCACCAGCTCTGTGACCTGAGGCAAAGTACTCATCCTCTCCTTACCTCATTCCCTCATCTGTAAAGTGAGGATACCTCTGTCATAGGGTTGTTGTGAGACCGCAAGTTAATATCTGTGAAGTCTTTTGAATGGTATCTGGAGCATAATAAGTGTTTTTGCTAAACAAATAAGAAACATATTAGTAGATGTTAAGTGCTACCATCCAGAGATGTTATAAAAGAGATTTTTACATGTTCAGAAAGATGACCGCTAAGCTCCCTTCCAGTGTTAAATTCTAGTATTCTACTTACCTCTGTGTGTCCTGCTCCCATAAGACATGCCTTCCTGCTGTATCCAACACTCCTTATTCACTTTAAACCTTCCCTCAAGGCTTCGGACAGTATCTTCCCTGCCCCTCTTTAGTATCCAAATCTTATCATCTTTAGCTTTTTCCTCTCCTTCCCTCCCCCCGCCCCATCTCCTCCTGGTCTTCCTTCTTCTTGGCACCCCAGTCTCTAGTGTATTATATTGCTTTATATTATTCTTTCATTGCTTTATGTGCAATTATTGTATTCCCAATAAGATTGTAAACCTTTAGAGAATAGCTTTATGCTTATATTTTCCAGCACAAGTAAATACTTATTGAATGAATAAATAGTGGTGGTGGAGGGGGGGGGGCGCGAAGGGGAGAGTAAATTTGGAATGAACTCTTTTAGTTATAATTAAATGCAAATGGATTATATATTCAATGTTTAGACCATTGATGGCTAGTCTTTATTCCTAAAGAAGTTTTGGTTCATAACCTACTCCCTCCACCTCACTTTTTTTTTTGTCTGATCCACTGTTGGTGAAATATTTGTAGATTAGCTGGTTCCCCTTCATTCCTTCTCTTCTGAAATGTGTGGTAAAGTAAAAATGCCTAGAGCAATAATTTGTGGATAAAAAAAAACAGCTGCACATGAAAAATAATTGATGTGGTTTTAAAATTACTTTGAGATAGAAATTAAAATGCCTTTTCAACCTATGTTCTAAAAAGAGAGCTAAAGCTAATTCCTTGTAAATCATGAAATGGAAGCAGAGGAGGAACAAATTTTTGGATAGTCAATTGATTTTAAATATGTAGAGTTTTTAAAAGTTGTATAGTTTGCTGAGAGGACTTAGCTGTAATTAAATAAAAGTTTTATCTATACCCTTAGAAATGTGAGGGTAATGTTTTCCATAACTATAAATAAGAAAGCTGATCCCTTTGATTTCTTTATAAGTTAATTTTTAATGAGTTTGTAGTTTAGTTATTTTTTTTCTATTATGCTTCTGACATTTTCTAAGGAGTGACCCAAATGGCAAACATTGTTTATTCATATTATTTTCTGAGAGGAGATTATCACGGTTATGTTACCCTAATGCCACTTATACTTGGTGTGCAGGTATGTAAATTATATCAGACATTGGGACAAGATTCAAGAATTCACAAAATAGTATTATATCAACATGACAGACAATATTTTATTGAATTTTTAAATCTAGATCTACATAGACCCATTGTTTCTAAACTTATAAAAATACTTATATATTATTCACTTGTTCTTTTATCAAAAAATATTCTTAGCTCTAGAAGATGTTTGTAAAAGAATTGAGTTTCCTAGTTTTCTTTATATAGAGAATGTCTGAGTAATGTTAAAAACCTAATATTTTCCTTTGGGTTTAGAAGAAAATTAACCAGGAAATTTTTTTTTAAAAGGGGTTAGTCATTATTCTTTAAATTGCAGTATCTCTTAGCTATTCATGCAGGAAGTGGAAAAATTAAGCAGCATTTAAATGTCTGCTTGATTTGAGCTTGTTGTTAATTTCAATACTTCATAAGCAGAAGTTAAGCATAAAGATAAAAAGTATGTACATGTGTTTTATTTAATCTGAGCCCTAAGACATGACATTTAGCATGTGTGTATAAAAAGATAAAATATTCGAAATATTTATCACATTTTCCATATTCTAACAGTTTGCTTTGTCAAGGAATTTGCTATAAAATTGTATAAACACTAGTGTCCTGGTGCACGGATTCATGCACATTGAAAGGAAATTAATTAGAAGAAATATTTTAATATCGCTATTTGCCCTTTTTCTATAGTAGAAGTGTCAACCAAATTCACGATCGACAATGACATATCGAAATACAGGCATGCAATTGGTGCTAGCGAGAGCTTTATATGTATCGCGCATGTGCGAGTCAACTTAGCCTTTTATAGATATAGAATAAATTTGTTTAATTAGACCTGTTTTCTGATTTAGCTAAACTTTTTCCAGCTCAGTGAAGCACCCCAACTTATCTTTCAGGTAATTGTCAGCAACACAGCAGTAAATATCAACACGAAGCAGATTATTATTGTAGATCACGCAGGGAGAACAAAGGGTGAAATTTTTAACTGCAACAGTGTTTGACTATATTCTGTGCAGTGAGAAAACCTGACGTCATTTTCAAGTTCCACCATTTCTTACTTCTTTTCAGTCAGGTCAAATTTCTAAACTTTCTAAATCTTCTTTTTTCAGCTAATGAAAAGAAAATAGGATTCTACCAAGTCTCCTATCTACCTACTCCAGGATTTCTGTGAGGACCAAATGAGATGAGGCACATGAAAATGCTTGACAGACAATTTGGTTAAACTATAAAATGTTTGTACCTGGCTATAAAGCAAGTTGTGTTCCTAGGCCAGTGATGGCGAACCTTTTGATCTCGGTGTGTCAGCATTTTGAAAACCCTAACTTAACTCTGGTGCCGTGTCACACATAGAAATTTTTTGATCTTTGCAACCATAGTAAAACAAAGACTTATATTTTTTATATTTATGTTATATACTAGAGGCCTGGTGCACAAAAATTTGTGCACTCGGGGTTGGGAGAGGAGGTCCCTCAGCCTGGCCTGTGCCCTCTCACAGTCTGGGACCCATCAGGAGATAATGACCTGCTGGCTTAGGCCTGCTCCCGGGTGGCAGAGGGCAGGCCCAATCCCTAGGTGCAGCCCCTGGTCGGGCTCAGAGCAGGGCCAATTGGGGAGTTGGGGCACCGCCCCCTGTCATGCACAGAGCAGGGCGGATTGGGAGGTTGCGATGCCACCCTCAGTCACGCTCAGGGTAGGGCCGATTGGGGGGTTGGGGCACCGCCCCCTGTCACATTCAAGGCAGGGCCAATCAGGGGGTTGGGGCACCGCCCCCTGTCACACTCAAGGCAGGGTCCATAGGGAGGTTGCAGTACCACTCCTGTCACACACAGAGCAGGACCGATCAGAGGGTTGGGGCTCCGCACCCTGTCACACTGATCCTGGTGCTGGGAGGCCTCGCTGCTCTGCTGACCCCAGGGCCAGGACGCCTCTCGGCTCCCCTGATCCCTGGCCTGGAGGCCTCTCGGCTGCTGATAACCATGGCCTATAGGCCTCTGGGCTCCGCTGATAACTGGGGCCTGGAGGCCTCTCGGCTCCGCTGATCTCTAGCCAGGAGGACTCTCGGCTGCTGATAACCTGGCTGGGAGGCCTCTCGGCTCTGCTGATCATGGGTCCGGGAGGCCTCTGGGCTCCGCTGATCACCCGGGCTGGGAGGCCTCTCGGCTCCGCTGAGCGCGGGGCCTCCGACTCCGCTGATCACCGGGGCTGGGAGGCCTCTCGGCTCGGCTGATCACCGGGGCCGGGAGGCCTCTGGACTCCGCTGATCACCGGGGCTGGGAGGCCTCTCGGATCCACTGATCACCGGGGCTGGGAGGCCTCTGGGCTCCGCTGATCACCTGGGCTGGGAGGCCTCTCGACTCCGCTGATCACCTGGGCTGGGAGGTCTCTCGACTCCGCTGATCACCTGGGCTGGGAGGCCTCTCAGATCCACTGATCACCGGGGCCGGGAGGCCTCCGACTCCGCTGATCACCGGGCTGGGAGGCCTCTCCACTCCGCTGATCACCTGGGCTGGGAGGCCTCTCGGATCCGCTGATCACTGGGGCCGGGAGGCCTCTCGGCTCGGATGATAACCGGGGCTGGGGGGCCTCTAGGCTCTGCTGATCACGGGGCTGGGCCGACTCTCGCCTCCCTGATTACGGGGCTGGGCTGACTCTGGCCTCCGCTGATCTCGGGGCGGGAGGCCTCTCAACTCTGCTGATCCCAGGCCCTGAGGCCTCTCTGCCCTGCTGCTTCAGGGCTGTTTGGCTTGCTCTGCTTGGAGCCTGAGTATGCAAATTAACCGCCATCTTTTAGCTTCTATAATTGAAACATTGTATCTTTTGGAGTTGTTGCTTCAGGAGCTCAGAGCCCCGCAGCTGCGGGGATCCTTGACTTTCTCCATCGCTGGGGCAACCAAGCCTCCTATTCTCAGCTGCCTGGCTGCCAGCCGCCATCTTGGCTGACAGTTAATTTGCATATCTCACTGATTAGCCAATGAAAAAGGTATCGGTCGTACGCCAATTACCATTTTTCTCTTTTATTAGTATAGGATTTAAATGCCATTTAACAAAGAAAAATCAACCAAAAAAAATGAGTTTGCGTGTCACCTCTGACACGTGTGTCATAGGTTCGCCATCCCTGTCCTAGGCTGAAGAAACTCCAAGTAGGCTAGTTGCTAGGGAGAGAAAGCCAGGCGTTGCTACGTGACATCATTACCCAGTGCCCACAGCCACTGTTTCAAGGCTGAGCTGGGCTGTGGGCTGCATTTTGCGCCAGGGGGTGTTGGTAGCATTGGCTGCGATTTGGTGGGGTGTCACTCTGTGTACCACTTGGGGGAAGCCGAGTGTTGGTTTGTCAGTGCCAGGTCCACAGTGCCATTCCTTTTTAAGTGGCCAGTGTGCATCATGGCAGCTCCTGCATTGAGCGTCTGCTCCCTGGTGGTCAGTGTGTGTCATAACTATCGGTCGGATGGTCAGATGGACACATTTGCCTTTTATATATATGTAGATTGTAATTTAAACCAAGCTTGGATTTTGGAAAAAATAACAGGCTGAGACAATTCTGTTTTATCTGAGGATTAAAACAGAATTAAACCAATAATTTGAATGTACTAAAAGTAAGCAGATAATTTAAAGGCTTGAATTTGAACCACATATTATATATATTTTAGGTATTTAGAGTGGTAAATTTGAATGTTTCCTTATGAATGCTTTACTAATAAATTTTTAAAAAATCAATGGCAAAATATATCTTTTCAACTATATGGAAAAAGTATAAAAGAAATGATGCACATAGATGCATACTGTGTGTGCGACATTATTTCTAGAGCTTTATATGTAAGGACTAATTTCATCTCCATAAAAAATCTATGAAACAGCTACTATTACTATCTCAATTTACAGATGAGGAAACTAAGGCAAGCAAAGGGTAGATAATTTGTCCAATGTCACGCTCAGTAAGTAAAAGAGCTAGGATTCTAAACTAGAGTTAGAATGCCAGAATCTGAACTTTAACTATTTCACCATGTGCCTTTGCAGCATGATCAACAATCTTTTAATTCACTTTCGTTAAAATGTGAATGTCTGGTTATATGTTATATTTAATTAAACAGGAAATATCCAAATAACTTGTATAGAGTTTTCAAAAATATGAGTACAGTACATGCCATTGAGGGAGGGAATCCAAATCATATTCTTGGGCTACAGAAACTGAAGACACATCATGATATTGAAATTTTCTTTAAACTAATTAGCAAAAGAAAGATTTCACTGCATCTGATAGAAAAAAAGATAAATAATGCTCTAGTTTTATTAAGTGCTCATATGCCAAGCATTATTCTAAGTGCTTTCACTTACTTAATTCTATTAAAACTTAAAATGCATGTTATTATTACTGTCATTTATGAATGAGGTTAATTGTGAGGTAATGCTCACTGTTTCCTCTCACCTCTATTCTTTATCCCTGGAGATTTATGAATCTCTCGTGTTTTCTGGTTTTATATGGGTGGGTAACTTAGAAACTTTTAGGTGCCTTTTTATGGTAAGGAAGGTTAGATCTTTGGTGGAGTTGAAAGATAATTGCTAATTAATGACAGACTGGGGTGGGGGAGGGGGCGGACTTTTAAGACATTTTGCTTTCTACCTGCCATGTAACTATTGCATAATGTAGTTTAGTAGAATGCTAATGGCCCGGAGCTTTGCAGTCCAATTTTTCAAATCCTGGCTCTGGCTCTTAAGTGATTTGGGGCAAGATACTTAACCTCCAAGGACAGTGCTCTTGAATGGATTATAGGAAAACATTCCTGCCCTACAGCGTAGGGGTGGAAGGGGGTGAGGGCAAAGGGAGGAGAGAACTATGTGAAAGGGAATGAAAGAGGAAGGACGTTATAATAAAGTATCAAAAAAATGTTTCCTCTTATTCTCACTCAACATTTTCCATTACATATTTGATGTTTTCTATTTGTTTAAAGATGAAATCTGATTTCTGTCAGCTTCCTCTTAGTCATATGAGAACTTTTTAGAATAAATGTGCTTGGAGGAGAACTGGCCTACCAGGCCCACCCAAACTGTTACAGTGAGATCTCTTTGCAGCGCTTATTCTCAGTCTGTTTGCCAAATTTCGTGATGTGTCACCAATGCTGCCTGCGGACCACACCCACAAAAACAACTCAGAAACAGATTTTCCTTAACCACATGTGACATTGGTGTATTGGGGTATTTTTTAACTAGGTCACATAGCAATTTAACTGATCATTCTTCCTCCATTTTTTCCCCCAGAAAAATTTAACAGGTTTATTTATAATTGTTATAAAGTTGAACTGCTGAAATGTGTTCACTGAAACATTTTGACTTGCATGATGCTTTATGCCCCTGCATGATATTACAAATTCACACATAAATGCAAAGGAAAACACTGCCAACACCTGCTTTCTGGACCCCGCTTTCCACTTGCAATCACGTGCCTACGCATCTTTTGACCCCATGGAGGGAGGGAATCCAATGTTTGGAACTACGGATAATAGGAAGAAGACACGTTTCTTTTACAAGAATGAAATGTTCCCCACCGTAAGCCTGGTCTCCACGCGTGTGACGTACTATCTGGATGTCGTTGGGCATAATTATTACGCCTTTGGCATGCATAGTCCACAGGTTTGTGTCTTCAAAAAGGCCAACCAGACAGGCCTCACTGGCCTTCTGAAAAGCACCGGTAGTGGCCCTCTGGACCCGCAGATCTGATGTAAATTCCTGAGCAATTTCTCATACCAGACGCTGGAAGGGAAGTTTGTGAATCAGAAGTTCAGTGGACTTCTGATCACTTCTAATTTCACAAAATGCCAAGGTACCAGGCCTGTAACGATGAGGCTGCTTCACCCCTCCAGTAGAGGGCGCACTCTTGTGAGCAGCTTTGGTAGTCAGTTGCTTCCTCGGTGGTCTATTTGCAGGCAGTCAGCTTTGTATGTGCCACGGTACAAAGAGACCTCCTCATTTACCTTCCTTCTCCTTCGACTGGAGCTCAGCGAGCTAGAGGAGGTATGGTGGCGGCTGCAAACACCTCCTCCATTTTCAACAAATAGTTTTTGAGAACTTACTCTGTGCTGGGCACTGGTGATATAAAGATAAATTCATCACAGTTGCAGTCCCTGGCCACCTCACAGTAGCAGCAAACCTAATATGCCTTATACGTTGTCCGTGCTCTAGATGTGCCATTACAGGGATGAATTGGCTATTGTCTTTGCCCTATTTAGTTTATAAAGACCTGCCTTTCTAAAACAAACAAACAAACAAACAAACAAACAACAACAACAACTGTGTGGTTTCAATCAGATAAAATTAATTTTGACCTTGCTTGGGCATGAGATGAGAAGTTACAATTGAAAATGTGGTGTCATTATATGTTTGGCATTCATCATTAACTGACCTTTTTTAATGAGAAAGTAGCAGCTATGCTATGTGATCCTCTCTCTAAATAATTTTCTTATGGCAGAAACTAAGCCATAGTAAAGCTTAAATTTGGAACTAAGCCAAACAACTAGAATTCATTGTTATCATTATCACTTAGCCATTATCATTATCTCATCACAAATATTATTACTACTAATGAGAGTTGTAACTATTAGTTTTATGCTGATTCTTTCCTCTAGGAATTCCTCCCAACTCTACCCATTTTTTTAACCTCATCCTAATTGTGTTTATATAAACAGAAGTGACAATGTTCTTAATTACATAACTAAAATAAAGAACATTGAATCGATACAGATTTGGTGTAGGAGAACATTACCCTACTAAAGCAATATTATAGTAACACTAGAGACCCAGTGCATGGATTTGTGCACAGGTGGGGTCCTTTGGCCTGGCCTGCGGGGATCAGGCCAAAACCAGCTCTCTGACATCCCACAAGGGGTCCCAGATTGCGGGAGGGCGGTTCTTGGGTGACGCACCCCAGAATCGGGCTCTCTCCTCTCTGGTTCTGGGTGCGGCACCCAAGAACCACAGCTACTAAGTCACTGCAGCTCGTCAGCTTCTGTGTTGAACGTCTGCCCCCTGGGGGTCATTATGCATCATAGCTACCAGTCGGATGGTTGAATGGTCAGAAGGTTGCTTAGGCTTTTATATGTATACTAGAGGCCAGGTGCATGGATTCATGCACTGGTGAGGTCCCTCAGCCTGGCCTATGGGGATCGGGCTGAAACTGGCTCTCCAACATCCCCCGAGGGGTCCCAGGTTGTGAGAGGGTGCAGGCCAGGCCGAGGGACCTCACTGATGCATGATCAGGGCTGGGGAGGGACCATGGGAGGACTCCAGGGCATGTCTGTCCTGTCTCGCCCAGTCCTGATCGGCCAGACCCCCGCAGCAAGCTAACCTACTGGTCGGAGTGTCTGCCCCCTGGTGGTCAGTGTGTATCATAGCGACTGGTTGAACAGTCGAATGGTCAGACACTTAGCATATTAGGTTTTTATTATATAGGACTAGAAACCCGGTGCACGGATTCATGCACCAGTGGGGTCCCTTAGCCTTGGGAGGTGTCAGACTGCTGGTTTTGGCCCAATTCCCGCAGGCCAGGCTGTGGGACCCCACTGGTGCATGAATCCATGCAACAGGCCTTTAGTATGCATATAAGATCTTTGGTTAATCTCTTCCCGCTCTCCCCCATCCTCCCTTCCCTCTGAGATTCATTAGTCTGTTCCATGTTTCCATGCCTGTGCATTGAGTATCTGCCCCCTAGTGGTCAGTGTGCATTATAGCTACTGGTCGAATGGTCAAACAGTCGGTCACTTAGACTTATCTACACTAGTAAAAGACAAAGATGCTAATTGACCATACCTTCACTACACCCTAAGCCACGCCCACCAGCCAATCAGAACAACTATATGCAAATTAAACCAACCAAGATGGTGGCCGACAGCCACGTAGCTGGAGCAAGCAGGAGGCTTGGTTGCCCAGGCGATGGAGGAAGCCAAGCTTCCCATGTGCCCTGAACTGGCTGTGGCCTCCGCAAAAGGCAACAAAGTTTCAATTATAGAAGCTAAATAAATCCTAGATACCTGCTTCCAGCAAGCCTCCACTGGGAGCTTGGGTGGCTGGGGGCCATGGCCAGCCTGCAAACGGCCCTCAGCCCCTCACCCAGGATGGCCAGGCACCCCAGCAGGACCCCCACACTGAAGGGGCTGTGGCCAGCTTGCAAACAGCCATCAGCCCCTCACCCAGGCTGGCCAGGAACCCCAGGGGGAACCCCCACCTTGAAGGGGCTGTGGCCAGCCTGCAAACAGCCATCAGCCCCTCACCCAGGTTGGCCAGGCACTCCTATATAATAAAAGAGTAATATGCAAATTAACCCTAACAGCAGAACAACTGGGAATGACTGGTCACTATGACACACACTGACCACCAGGGGGCAGATGCTCAATGCAGGAGCTGCCCCCTGGTGATCAGTGTGCTCCCACAGGGGGAATTCTGCTCAGCCACAAGCCAGGCTGACGGCTACTAGTACAGCGGTGGTGGTGAGAGCCTCTCCCGCCTCCTCAGCAGCACTAAGGATGTCTAACTGCAGCTTAGGCCTGCTCCTTGCTGGTAAGTGGACATCTCCCGAAGGCTCTTCGGCTGCCAGAGGGATGTCTGACTGCCAGCTTAGGCCCATCCCAGGGAGTGGGCCTAAGCCAGCAGGTGGTCATCCCCCAAGGAGTCCCAGACTGCAAGAGGGCACAGGCCAGGCTGAGAGACCTCCCCGAGTGCACAAATTTTTGTGCACTAGGCCTTTAGTGTGTGTGTGTATATATATATATATATATATATACATATATATATATATATATATATATATATATATATATATATATATATATATATATATAATCTCCACATAATATTTTTCTGCTTTCAGCCAAAGAGTCTTTTGGAAACACTCTTAGGGCTATTTTTGGAGTCAGATACTTGGAAATTATCACTACTTGCTTGAGAGTGACCTCAGAGTCCTAATTAGACAGAAAAGTGAAATACATAGGCAAGCAAATTATGTACCACACAATTCTAATACCTGGTACTCACAAAAACAGAGAGTGATGTTGTGCACAAAAAAAGCAACCTGTGTTTTGGAAGTATTGGAAACATTGTAGGAAGAAATAAAGAACACTTCGTTGGAGTGTTAGGTAGACCCATAGTGATCTCATGGCTTTTGAAAGTAATTTATTTTTTAATTTTTTTTCTGGAAACCATGAGTATTAAGAAATAATCTGAATGAAAAGGGAAACACAATTTCTCTGTAGGGAATTGATTTCATAATCAATAGTAAATTTCACAAAAATACATCATCGGAAATGAAAAAACATGAACTTAAAACATAGACTTAGTGTATAAAGAGCAATTCAACTAGTGGAAAAGGTAAAGCAATGGGAAATGATTAAAGATAGAATGAGTCTAGCAGTAGTTCAGATTGCTCAAATAATACAACACACTTAGTGCTGGGTAAAAAAAAAAAAAATCTTTTTAAACACTTTGTTTACATCACAAAATAAATCACCAGTCATCCAAACGGTACTAAATGTTCTAGCTGGTGTACTTGGCAGAGAGAAACAAATAAAAGTTATAAGAATTAAAAAAGAAGAAACAAACTGTATGTATATGCATATGATGTGGTTGTTTATGCAGGAAAAAAAATCAAAGCTACAAATTATTAAAACAAGAATTTAGTAAGGTTGTTAGACATAACATCACTATACAAAAAAATCAATTGCATTTCAGTATACCAACAAAGACTTAGAAATATTTTTTAAAAGATGCCACTTAAAAAAAATAACCAAAAATAGTGTCTAGGAATAAGTCTAATAAAATATTGGCAAGGTTTTTATGAAGAAAATAAAACTTATAAAATACTTTTTAAAAGGCCTGGCTGGTTTGGCTCAGTGGACAGAGCATCGGCCTGCAGACTGAAGGGTCCAGGTTCGATTGATTGCAGTCAAGGGGACATACCCAGGTTGCCGGCTTGATCCCCAGTGGCGGGCATGCAGGAGGCAGCCGATCAGTGATTCTCTCTCATCATTGATGTTTCTATCTCTCTCTCCCTCTCCCTTCCTCTCTGAAATCAATAAAAATATATTTAAAAAAATAAAAAATTAAATGGAGAGTTATACCATGTTCATAAAAAATGTAAATTCAATTCCCTAATGATGTAAATACTCCTAAAATCAATGATAAATGATCCAACTCAACCCAGTGCAGTAGGTGTGAGTAGTGGAATAGAATGGAGCTCCTGGTATTTGACGTGAATCTGGAATTCTTTAGGAAGCCTAGGATAATAAATGATCCCTGTGATAGAAAAAACAATCTCTGTAAATTCTGTTATCAAAGGATGAATACTCAGATATACACTACAATTAGAAAAGCTATCTTATTTACCCAAAACTGGAATATTTATGTCAATATTAGGAAATTAAGAATGTGATTTCTTGGCAAAGGAATTGCTGTCTCAGCTGCAAGATGACATTTTTCATCTATGACTCAGAAGGAAGGCCTGGAATACCTGCCCAGTGCCTGAGATACAGACGCTAGTTTTGCAGATCTAGAGAGGAGAATGGTTTAGCAAGTGCACCCTGCCACACATGAGAGCATCCAAAGCATCCAGAGGTATCGGAATGACTATACCTCACCCAAAGGCCTCTTGTTAAACTGTAACAGACATGCCACCTGTTCCTTTGGAGGCCAATAAGTGATCTTTGAACAGGGCTGGAGTTAAAAAGTAAACCTATGCTTCACGTTTTTGCATTGTTATAACTAAAATACAACAGCTGACTTGATGTAAGTATGCAGTCAATGTTTGCTTGTAAGATTAACTCAGGATTTGCATTTTAAAGGAAGAACACAAAAAATAATAAATAAAGCAAGAACAAATTTGTTATGGAAAAGATTTTCCAAGTAGTCTGATTACTTTGAAGCAGCGCTTGAAACTGTAACTCTATTAATCAGCTAAACTTTCCGTAGTACAGTTACCTTTCCAACTCTATAACTGTGCGTTTGTGGTGTTTTACAGGGTCAGTTCAACACACAAGAATATATATGCTCTTTTTAAGAGTTATATTATTGCCTGGCCAGCGTGGCTCAGTGGTTGAATATCAACCTATGAGCCAGGAGGTCACCATTCAATTCCCAGTCAGGGCACATGTTGGGTTGTGGGCTTGATCCCCAGTGTGGGGCGTGCAGGAGACAGCCAATCAATGATGCTTTCTCATCATTGATGTTTCTATCTCTTTCTCCCTCTCCCTTCCTCTCTGAAATCAATAAAAGTATATATATTTTTTAAAAAGTTATTTTTTTCATTAAAAATTATGAATTTTCAAGACAGATAAAGATTAAATCCCCATTCAATAATCTTGTCTTCTTTTTTTCCACAATAGGCATGAAAGCATCATTCAGAAAATGGAAACATCTCAGACTAGTGACGTGATTAGTGTTTCCTTCCAACATTTTCTTCTGTGTTTCTGGCTCACCTTCTCACCCAGCTTTTCCTCTCAAACATCCTCCTCATTGTTAGAAAGGGGTACTAGACAAAAACTAAAAACTTACTGGAAAGCATGCATGGAAGTCTGTTTCCTATAATATAAGCTTTAAGCATTATTTAGTTTTTATATACTTTTCTGTTCATTGTTTTTTTTCACTAGTTGCTAAAAGTGAATATAGTTTGAAAAGAATGAAAACAGTAAGGATATACTGATAGGTGACTTGAACAGATCATTCAATTTGCTCGAGTGGACATTTATAGATTACTCACCCAACAATAGAGGATTACACATTCTTCTCAAACTCACATGAAATATACACCAAGACAGACCATATTCTGGGCCATAAAACATATCTTAATATGTTTAAAAGAATAGGAATTATAAGAGGTATGCTCTCAGACCATAATAAATAAAACTAAAAATAAATAACAGAAATAGCTCTTATTTCCCCAAATATGTGGATGTAAACAACATACATCTGAATAATGCATGTACCAAAGAGAAAATCTCAAGAGGAATTTAAAAATACTCTGAATTAAAGAAAAATAAAAGTACAACTTAACAAAATTTGTGGGATAGATACAACAAGATTAATTTGCTTAGAGAGAAATTTATAGCATTAAATGAGTATGTTAGAAAAGAATCTTATCAAGAGTAAACACATTAGGATAATTCATTCAGTTCTGCATAGCGAAGTTTTTATTTCAATTTAGGACTCTATTTACTTACCCTTTGGATTATATACATATTCAAGATATTTGTTTACTGATTACAGAATATTTTGTCTTGTAAAGGGGCAATTAAATATCCTTTTATATAGTGCCAAAAAGAGGTGGTGGGGATACTAGGAAACCAAGTGTGTTTGACTCTCTGTGTATTTAAAAGTGCCGTATCCGGGACCACACCAGTGAGACTGAGAAAAGAATTCAAAGCTATGGCCTTTAGCTATTAACGTATCTCAAGTCTGTAGGTTTTGGGTTTTTGTTTTTCTTTTCAGAGTAAGAAATAGTAACCTGTACCTCCTCTTTTCCCCTATTGGCTGGGTGGGAAGTCAGAGAATATGATAATTCCACGGAGTAAACTTCCTATAGGGTCATTAGTAGGTTGAAAAATCTCTTAATGCTTCAGAATTCTTCTTAATATACATTTTAATATTTCTTTAAAAGTGTTAATATAGTTCTATATGTTTTCATAACCAAAGAGAGTTTTGTCCATAAGGAGTATCATTTATTCTAACAATAATTCATCATTTTTAAAGGAGATTCCTTCTTCTCAGTTTACAATAAACCTTGCATTCATTCAAACATTCCTGAAGGAGGGGCGAGAGTGGGGTAATGGTGTACTATTCCTTTATGACGAGGAATCTTCTACAGTTATGTTAAAGAAACTTATTGCATGCATAAAAAAGGGCTTAGACTTTACCAAAAAGTGCCTAGACTTCTTTGTATTCACTTTTGTATTAACTTTGGCTTTAAGGTTTTTATTCCTCACGTTTAGTAGGGAATATTTCTGTGAGTAAATAGCATTTATAAGTAGAGAAGGTTTAAGGTAGAACATTGGAGGTATTATTTTGAATTTTTCAGGAACATAAATGAACTTATTTTGGTTGTAATCTTGCATGGCTATGGCCTTCCAATTTCTTTTATCATTCATTTATAGTTTTCAAAATGTATTAATACTCTGAAACTGTAATCTTGAGCTCTGATAATAGTGTTATGGTTGGACATTGCTTAATGAGGTTCTTTTGATGTTCCTGGTAACTGAATCTCTCTTCTACAATGAGCTCCATTATACTGAATTTAGGGTTAAAGAAAATTGTGCCAGAGATTTGCACTCTAAATTGCATTGAAATCTTGTGAGATTTGAAATAAAGATGTTTGGAAAAGTGCTTGTGTTTGAAATTGCAGCACAAATTTAGGATTAGATAACATCCAGTGAATTAAGACCTATAGGTAACATCAAACTAGAAGCATATCTAGCTTAATTAGCAGCTCAAATATTGTCCTATATTATTTATCTTGAAATCCAACTTATAGCAAAAGTGGTTTTTTTTAATCAAATTGCTGCTTTATAAGAAGAATATGGGCTTTTAAAAATTGGTCTTATAATTTTTGGAGTATAATTTCTTTGATTTTAAGCTAAAGAGCTAAACAATTTAGTAGAACCCCAGCGCTCTCAATTGCTGACCTGAGAGTCTTACTAGGCACAGAGAAGGTTCAATCCCAACTCAGTCACTAAACTAACTAGCTATAGAATCTTGAACAGACCGGGGCCTATGGGATAATAGGTTTCAAATGTATAATCTCAGTGAACCTCAGTTTTCTTATGTCAGAAAAGGAGGTTGGTTTAAATAACTTCAAAGCCTTTTCCTCTGCCTTTCCTATGCATAATAAAAATGTTTTATCATGATTATTACAAATTAGGTAAAGTTATAACATTGATGATAAATGTTCTTAAAATCATTCACTTCTCTTGGAGATTTCATTTCTGCTTATTATTTCAACCGTACTTTGTGTAAGTGATTCTTAAACCTGTCTCTGGAGGCCTGACTGCTCTGCTAAGCTCTAAACCCAGGTTAACTGTCTGCTAGACCTTCCATTCCTATTGCTGGCCTTTCATTCCCTCTGACCAACCTGTTCAAAATGGAATTGGCCACCTCCTATCAACCCACCTCACAAACCAACTAAATTTCCTGATTTTCCTATTCATTAAAAAAGAAATTATTTCTTTCAACTAACCAGATTCAGAGCTGCCAAGTAATTCCTAACTTCTTCCTATTTTCTGTCAATTCCCATGATCAGTTATAAAGTTCTGTCAATTCCTTATTTATTTGTTTGTTGGTTTTCTTCAATCCCTCTCTCTGTTTCCATTTTCCTATTGTCACCTTGGTTTAGACCCAGATCTTATAGAATAACTCTTAACCCTCCTTCTAAATCCTCTCTTTTTAATCTATCTTATGCTATTTCTAGATAATGATGGCTGTAATCATGTAATTGCCCAACACAAATCAGGCATACTCACCAGAGGCTTTAACTTTTTGACCCTAATCTACTTTTTACTCTCCATTTCCCCTTGGTCCCACAAATTCACTCTTCCAGAGGCACTTTGTGTGCTCACAGCTGAGCACTCATGTGACCATTACCAGTAAGGCTCACCCACACTGGCCACCACATCCCTTCACACCAATCCAATTGTTAGGGTCCAGCTAAGTCTACATCCTCCATGTAGCATTTAAAAAAAAAATATTTACTTTTATTGATTTCAGAGAGAAAGGGAGAGGGAGAGAGAGATAGAAATATCAATGATGAGAGAGAAGTATTGACCGGCTGCCTCCTGCACGCCCCACACTGGGGATGGAGCCCAAAACCGGAGCATGTGCCCTGACCAGGAATCGAACTGTGACCTCGTGGTTCATAGGTCGAAGCTCAACCACTGAGCCATGCTGGCTGGGCCCATGTAGCATTTTTAACCTCCTGAGCCACAGTGTTCTACCTGTCGCTAATCACTTACTTCAGGTACTGCTTTATCATATTCTACCATAAGTTGTTTTATTTTAAAAATAAAAATGTAAAAATAAATACATAAATAAAAATGTAATCATAATAATTATATAGTATTGCTGAATGTTTAGAAGGCAGAAAAACAATCACCTTTAATATTTCATATAGTCCATGCATTTTTTCAAATGTATGTTTCCCATAGTTATAATTAAAGCATAAACATAATTTTGCTTATTGTTTTTCCCCTCACTCAATACATAAGAAAGCAACTATAATTGAAGACAATGAAGTAATCCATGGGAGGATAGAGGAGAACTAACCCTGTTGGTAGAAGAGTGAGTAAGAAAGAAAGGTGTCATAGCAGTGATTGTCTGAGCTAAATTTCCAAGTACCTGCCAGAGTTAGCTGGGAGGAGGAGAGAAGAGGAGGCAAAGGGAGAGAGTGTGCAGAAGCAAGAGGCATGAAGCGCTGTTACACATCTCAGAGACTGCAGGTCTCAGAGACTGTGGGTGGAGCTGGAGAGCCTGTGGAGGGAACTAGTATATCACAGAAGGTTTGGGTGCCAAGCCAAGCAGAATGACTTCCATCCGTCATGACAGGAAACAGCAGAATATGTTAGCAGAATGCGCTTGGGCCAGATACATTGGTGAAATTGCTAACTTTTGATGACGTACACAGTTAGTTTCTAAACATTAACCTCCCTTTTCTTTCTAATAGAATCCTGATTATTAAAGAGCAGCAATATGCCCAGTTAAAATAATCACCTCCTCAGGCTTCCTCATGGTCTGGAGTGGCTATGTAACCAGTTCTGGATCATTAGATTGAAGCATGTGGGTGAGGCAGCTGGAAAAGCTTGTTAAGACTTAGCTGGCATTTATCCTCTTTCTGTCTCTCTTTTTCCGTTTCTCTTGCCTAGAATGGGGACACAAACCCTGGAGGTGGAGCAGGCATCTTGTGACTGTGAGGAAGAAAACCACAGAAGTCATGATGCCATCACTGAGAGGCTGCAGATGTACTGGACTATACCTCCCAACTTCCTATCATGTGAAGAAATCAATCTCATTTGATTAACCTACCGAGTTGGGTTCCTGCAATGGAATGCAACCCTATTTAATACAAAGTTATGTCCATTTCTTAGAGATTTGTAATGAACTTAGCATAGTTAAGATCTGAGAAATCCTATTTAACCTAGTCTTAAGGCTGTTTGAATACAGAACTCTTTTCCCTCAGAAGACAGTATATCTCACTAAACGGGAGTGTTTTTGCAGAAGTTTGGAAAACGCTGCTCTCTTTGTATTGATCCAGTAGATGGACAGTAGTTACGTTCTGCAGGATAGAAGATAGAGGAGGAGGAATGTGTTAGGAAAGAAAGATAATGTTTTGAATTTGAAGCTTTCAAATTGGATATACAGTTGACAATTGGATATACAGTCCTGAATTTCCCAAGTGAGGTTTGGAGGTAAGTGAGGTAGGTGGTGGTTAAACCCATGGCTCCATGGGTTACACTGCGATTGTGAAGCTGGACAACATTCCAGGAGTATTTTTATCCATGAGAAAATTGGCAGTGGAGTTTTGAATGCTTCCTTTAACTGCCTTGCTATGCCACCTCTCTGTAAAGAGGAAATGGGAAGACTATTCCACTTAAAGGACAGCAGAGTTCAAATCATGACTCATCCATTCACTTAGCTGTGTGACCATGGCTCAGATGACAACCTAACGTTAAAGAGTTGTGAGAATTACAAAGTACTCAATATTGTGCCTCTTGGATGATAGCGGATCCATCAGTGACAATTCCCCTCTCCCTCTAGCTAGAGAAGATTCGTTGTGCTGCTTCATACTTTCATCTGCTGTGTAGTGCCTTTTATAGATATACAGCAGCACTTAAAATTAAGCCAGGATAATGATTTAGCATCTATCTATTAAATATCTACATATAACTGGAGATGAAATTCCAGGGCAGACAAAGATGATTTTACTTACATATGGAATATAAAATCAAAACAAATAAACAAAACAAAACATAAATAGACTCATAGATACAGAGAACAAACTGCTGATGCCAAAGGGGAGGAGAATGGGGGATTGGCGAAAAAAATGAAGGGGATTAAGAGGTATAAACTTCCAGCTATAAAATAAATGATGAGGATATAGTCAATAATATCATAATAATTTTTACAGTGGCAGATGATTACTAGACTTATAGCATATATAAGTATATACATACTTATACATAAACATATATATATACACTTATCATAGTATATACATGTTAGACTCCATAAGGTATGTAAATGTATCAGTATGTCTTATACATGAAACTAATATAATATTGTATGTCAACTATAATTTTAAAAGAAATAAAAATTTAAAAAAAAATTAAAATTAGCAAACATTACACATACAAAATATCCCAGGGCAGGTCAAAAGAGATTGTATGTATATGACAGATTTTTATTTTGCTATTTTATGTATTTAACAAAACTTAAAGTGCTTCCTGTTTGTCTTCTCTTTTCTACCACTTCATAAATGTTAACTATTTAATATTCATAATAACATTACTAATTAGGTACTATTATTATTCCTATATGGCAGATGAGACAATGGCTGTACCAAGAGGTTAAACAATTTGCCCACAGACACACATAGTTAGTAGGTGGCAGAGCCAGGATTCTAAACACTATGCTACTAATAAAAGGTATCTATACTAATAAAAGGGTAAGATCGGATAGACTGGACGTCTTCCAGATGTCCTTCCGGACAAAGCCAAGGCAGAGGCAGCTAGGGGCAAACAGGCTGGCAGGGGAGAGCAGTTAGGGGCATCAGGCAGGCAGGGGAGCAGTTAAGGGCATCAGGCAGGCAGAGTGGTTAGGGGTGATCAGGCAGGCAGGCAGGTGAGCAGTTAGGAGCCAGCCGTCCCAGATTGCAAGAGGGCAGTTGGACATCCCCCGAGGGGTCCCAGATTGGAGAGGGTGCAGGCTGGGGTGAGGGACCCTGCCTCTGTGCACAAATTTCATGCACCAGGCCTCTAGTAAGTAAATAAAAGGAATCACCCATATTGCTTACTGTTCTTTCATCCTCATGAGGCCTCTGGTAATTGTTTATCTATTGCCCTATATTTTAAAGAAGTGGTAATTTGACTCCAAGCATCTTTTCTTACATGTCAAAAATAGCAATATATATAGAAAGTTTTAGCTAAGAGCTATTTAGAGGTGTTTAAAACTTGTGCCAATACAGTGCTGTCCAGAGTAGCTATCTCTGTAATAACCACAGAATCATCTTGTTTTTTTGAACTTTCTAGTTTCCATATAATTAATCTAAACATGAGAGAGCATGTGTGCAATTTTTTTTTTTTTTAAAGAAAACTACTGCTTACCTTTCTGGAAGAGCACACGTATTTTCAAAAGCTCTGACTCCCTAGGAACGAGCAGCTGTAGCCAGGAAGCACATGAAATAAGAAACAGTGCCAGTGGCAGAAGACTTAAGTTAAAGCTTAAGGAAATTCCCACGATGCTTCTAAAGGGCATTTGAAGGACATAAACCAGATAGAAAACAATATATAGGATTATTTCAAAAGAAACAAATCTCTGTTTCATTTTCTCCCAATAGTCTTCTAGTTCAAAGAGAGATGATTGTATTCATGGGAAATTGATGGATAAGCAATGGTTTTGTTGTTGTTGTTTTTAATCTGGAAACCCATGTCCTGTCTCCAATGTAAACTTATTGGATGATATAAGTTTGGCACTTACATCTTTCACATAATTTTCTTCCTCTTTAAATGAGTACAACTAATTCTGTCCCTTCCCATACATTGATGCTGTGAGGATAAATGAGATAGTTTATAGTTCCATGGAAGAGAGATACTACATATATTAAAAAACACTATTTCAAAGTCCTTCCTTTTCTTGGAAATGTATAGTAATACTTTGTGTATACACTATTGTTGAAGAGTCAAATTTTCTACAAAAGTGATTTTTTTGGTTGTTGTTCTCCAAAAAATTGATTCTTATCCCATTCAGGACTAACAATTTCTTTTTTAAATTTAACCATTTTTTTAAAAAAAAAATCTTTACACTTTGATTTTGTTGATTTTTCTTCTTTAATTTTATATTTGTTGAATGCTTACTACCTGAAATGAATTTTATAGAACTCTTTTCTTCTGGTTCAACAAAGTATATTTTGTCTTTTATTAATGATCATTAAGACATCAACATGTTAAAAGGGGATTTTTGTTTGCTTCATCACAAAGCTGCCAGTGCATTTTACGGCTACAGCAATAGAAGTCCTAGACTTAAGGGAACTAATATTCCTGTTTTATTCTACATGGAGCCAGTCAAATATGAAGTTGAGTATTCCAGATGCACAGTATAAAAGCAACATTGACAAACTGTAGTATATCTGAAAGAGATGATTAAGATGGTGAAAGGTTTGGAAATCATGCCATATGGATGATTAAATAAACACTTGGAAAAGAGACTAATTAAGAGGAGCAGGACTTCAGCCCTGGCTGGGTGGCACAGTTGGTTGGAGCATTGTCCCATACGCCAAAAGGCTGTGGTTTTGATTCCTAGTCAGGGCACATTCCTAGGTTGCAGGTTTGATTCCCAGTTGGAGCCCATATAGGAGGCAACTGATCAATGCTTCTTTTCACATTGATGTTTCTCTCTCTCTCTCTCCCCATATTCCTTCCTCTCTCTCTAAAATCAATATAAACTGTGGCCCTTATAGAAGCTGCAGCTGCTTCCACGTAGCTGCTGCAGTCAAAAAGGAGCCCAGAGTGACAGTTTTCCTTGATGGTCGCTGTTCTGTTTGCTGTAACCGATCTGCAACATTTCAGGAAAAGACAGTTCAAAAAATAAATAAATAATAAAATAAAATAAAATCAATAAAAACTTATCCTCAGTGAGAATTAAAAAACTAACAACAAAAAACTTGACCTCAAATTTTTAAAAACATACAGCATTATACATGGTAACCAAGACATGGAAACAACTTCAGTGTCCTTCATTGGAAATGGGATAAAGAAGATATACTATGTAGCCCTAGCTGGTTTTTCTCAGTGGATATTGCCTCAGCCTGCAGACTGAAGGGTCCCCGGTTTAATTCTGGTCAAGGGCACATGTCTGGGTTGCAGGCTTGATCCTCTGAAGAGGGTGTGCAGGAGGCAGCTGATCAATGATTCTCTCTCATCATTGCTGTTTCTATCTCTCTCTCCCTCTCCCTTCCTCTCTAAAATCAATAAAAATATATTTAAAAGTAGAAGATATATACCTACAATGGAATATTACTTATCCACAAAAAAGGGTAAAAAGTTGCCATTTGTGACAACTTTTTCTGAGAATATCTAGCTAAGTGAAATGTCAGATGGAAAAGGACAGGAACCATATGATTTCTCCCATATCCTATATAATAAAGAGGTAACATGCAAATTGACCATCACACCCTCTCACAAGATTGTCGCCCCCTGTGGTCAAAGATGGCTGCCCCCATGTGTAACAAGATGGCTGGCAGGGGAAGGCAGTTGTGGGTGATCAGGTCAGCAGGGGAGGGAGGGCAGTTGCGGGGGGACTAGGCCTGCAGGGGAGGGCAGTTGGCGGCAATTGGGCCAGCAGGGGAGCAGTTAGGCGTAGATCAGGCTGGCAGGGGAGTGGTTAGGGGGCGATTAGGCTGGCAGGCAGAAGTGGTTAGGGGCAATCAGGCAGGCAGGCAAGCGGTTGGGAGCCAGCAGTCCTGGATTGTAAGAGGGATGTCTGACTGCCAGTTTTAGACATCCTCTGAGGGGTCCCAGATTGGAGAGGGTGCAGGCTGGGCTGAGGGACACCCCTGCCCAGTGCACAAATTTTGTGCACTGGGCATCTAGTGTGGGATATAAAACAGAAAGTAACAAATGAATAAACAAAACAAACTCAAAAACACAGACAACAGAAGGGTGGTTACCAGAGGGGCAGGGGTTAGGGAGAGGAATGAAGAGAGTAAAGGGAGACTAGACTTTGGATGGCAATCACACAATACAATATACAGATGACATATTACAGAACTGTACACATAAAACTTACATAATGTTATTAACCAATGCCACCCCAATAAATTTAATTTTTAAAACTATCTTTGAATACCTGTTAAGAAAGAAATTGTACCTATTCTGTGTAGTTGCAAACAACTAAACTGTAAACAAAGGTAGAATTTTAAGAAGAGAGATGTCACAGTTGAATAAGAACAGTACCAAAATGAATAGGGCTGCTTTTGAGGCTTTCATTTACTGAAATTTCTAGAACAGAAACAGCATGATCACTGGACAGAGATTTTGTGCAGAGAGTTCCTGATAGGGTAAGACGTTGGGCTCAAGGATCCCTAACATCCCTTCTGATGCTGAATATCCTATGATCCATTAGGAGCCTCACACAGTGGACCAAGTTATAATAGAGTGATACCTTTACAGCCTTTTGTGCTTTGCCTCTGCACTAAAAGGCCTCAGACTGCTGTGGGGTTTTGTTTTTGTTTTGTTTTTTTTTGTCCTTATGACTATTTTTTATAGTTCTCCCATTCTCCTTAATACTAGGTTATTTCAACTCATTCCTTGTTTTAATGACATCCCACTCCATTCTAATTTGTTATTTCTAACTAGGCCCGGTGCACGAATTCATGCACGAGTGGGGTCCCTTGGCCTGGCTGGTGATCAGGTCGATTGGGGCCGCAGGAGGTTGACCAGTGCGGGGAGGGTTAGTGGGAGGTTGGCCAGCTGAGGGTAGGGGCCAAAGGGAGGGTCTGGGGGAGGTTGGCTAGCTGCGGGAGGTTGCCTGTGGGAGCGCACTGACCACCAGAGGGTAGCTCCTGCATTGAGCATCTGCCTCCTGGTGGTCAGTGTGCATCATAGTGACTGGTTGACTGGTCATTCCAGTCATTCCAGTTGTTTGGTTGTAACAGTCACTTTGGCTTTTATCTATATAGATATGTTGTGGCCTAGGAAAACAGCATAACCAAACTTATTAACATTGTAAGAATAATTTAAGTGAAGTCCTAAAGAGCTCTCCTATGAATAAGATTTTTGCTACATCAACATTTTACCATCTATTTTAGTTCTTAAAGGCCCTTTTAGCTTTCTTCCAAGTTCTCAGGAGTATTCTAGGTTAATTTGATAATTATGCAACATTCTAGAAACTTGATATTGAACTTCCATAGGTATGCTAAGCTTCCTACTAATTCATAAATTACTGAAATTTTCAAAAACACAATAATAGGCATTGAGTAAAGTTTTTCTTATGTAGGTAAAACTTTCCTAGATAGCTCTTTCAAAATTAAAAGAAAATTTACCTAAGTTAGAATTAAATTTGAATTTAGAACTAAATTAGACTACCTAACCAAATAAAATTAATTAGAAATTGGTTAGAATGCTAATTAATCACTTATATATATAATGTTTTATATATAAAGTATTGTTGTAAAGGTACAGATTAGTTTAGAATATGGAGCATCATTCTGATTTCACTGTTTTTTTCTTAATCCCTGTTCTTAGCATTCAGCAATAATTTTAACATAATGCAGTCAAAAACATTTAATGAAAACTTATTATATACCCAGCAGGTGTTCTCCATTAATAACAATGAAGACTATAAGAAAAACAATGTTTTGTTTAGACTAAGTGTAAAAGACTGGCTTATTATTAAGGAACTTACTGTCTTGTTAAAGGAAACAAGAACCAGTTATAGTGTTATCAGGTGGCATACAGAGGAGTGGGCAAATGTAGGTTTGCAGTTGTGATTACATGAAACAGGTTATTCTTGTATTATTATTATTGTATTATTTATTTGTATTGTCTTCTTATTTCATACCCTTAATCATAACCTGCATGTCTTTTTCCATATGAATAACTGTAAACCTACTTTTGCCCACCCTTGTATTATCAAGGCAGGATTGATGCAGATAGTAAATGCTTTTGAAACCTGCAGTGAGAGGTAGAGTGTTTTGCTTTAATATACTACTATATATTATTAATTCACAAATTAATAAGTGTGCACTTTCTTTTTTAAAAAAAATTTGCTTTGGATATTAGGTAATATTGGTGCTAAGAGCTTTTGACTGTAATAATTTCCTATCATTTATTTGGTAAAAAGAATAATTTGGAGAGGTGTTTTAGTAGCTTCATTGGGAGCATATTTATAAAAGATGAAGAAAGCCCAACATTGCCAATATTTGAAAACTCAAAGGTTTTATGTTCTAAAGTGTTGTACGAATTGCTGTCTCATAATGTTTGCCACTTTCCAGTGTTGTCCATAAGATTATATTAAAATCTCCCAAATGGGTGATGCTGATCTCACCCCAGATCCTCCTGGGAGGTATCTTCTCATATAGTCCCGGCTGAGTCATAAATAATATCTACATGTGCCCCAAAGCTCTGAATTGTCCTCATCAGTAACACACAGAACTGAATGGTATCTGTAAAGTAGTTAATTCTCTGGAATATATTCAAAGGCACAAAATGAACACTGCAATAAAATTGCTTTCTACTTAACTTTGTCAATTTCCCCAGAAGTGTACGGTACACAGAACAATGTTTTCATAGAACTTGCAAAAGTTGTAGACTCAAGTGCTATTTATTCTCCTCCCATAAACAGCAGCCTTGAGCAATTCTATCCACAATTAGTTACTTGTGGTTGCTACTAAAATGTTCCCCATAACATTCCACATCGTTATTGTTTCATAGCACAACGCACTCTATAGGGTGAAAGTGCTTGGAAGGACCAAGGACGCGCTCTTTGTTATGCCCCTGTCTCTAGACAACGATATTCTTAAACGGCCCAGAGGTAGTCCTGTGACCCTTTTAAGTATCTTGAGTCTGAATTAGGGAATACCTTTTACATCAAAATGGATACACCTAGCATAAAGTAAGTATTGATTGTTCAGCCGAGACGTCCTCCCCGCCCCCCAAAGCGTCAGAGAAGCAGGGAACGCCACTTAGCAGTTCGTGCGCTCTCGGACGCCCGTGACCCTGGCTGGGCTGGGGGTGGGGGGTGGGGAGTCCTTTGCCGGGTCCTCAGACTCCCAGAGAAGGGGCGGCGGGGATGCGGGAAGAGAGGGAGGGCTTGTTTTGCCTGGGGATGTGGGAAGTAGGCGCTAGCCTGTTTCGCGGTTTTTTAAGCCCCTTGGCATGCCCTGACCTGATCAAGAGAGTCAACTGCTCTCTGGAATGTTCCGGGAGAAGGTGGGAGATTGCTTCCCAGAGGAGGCCTGTGGGTGCTGGAGGGCATCAGGGGGGTCACGCAGGGAGATGAAGGGCAAGCGCCGGGAGGGACACGAGGGAAGCGGGGGGCCGAGATGAGGAGCGCGCGTGGGGGCTGAGGCGGGCGGGACAAGCTGGCAGCGAGGCAAGGAGGGTGGCTGGTTGCACGAAGGGATCCCTCCCGGGGCAGACGGCGGTGGCGACCGGGCCGCGCGGGCTGCACCACCCGGCTGTCAAGCGAGCGCGGGGGGGGGGGGGGGGGGGGGCGGGCGGGAGGAGGAAGGGGTGGAGGTGCGAGGGGAGGAGGGCTGGCACCGGAGCGCCGCGGTGTCGGTGCAATAAAAATGCATCCCATGGAACTGCCGGTGGAGAAGGACTGGACCGAGACGCCGCAGCCGGAGGAGGTGGTAAAAGCGGAGGAGGACGCCCGGGAGACGACGGCGGTGGCAGAGGCCGGGAAGTGAAAGGTCTCGCAAAGTTCAGCGGCAGCTGCTGCGAGCGCCGAGCCCGGGCTAGCGGCGGAGGATCCGCGGGACCGCTCAGCCGGGCAGCGCGGCCCGGCCGGCTATGGTCCGGAGCTCCCACCGCCCCCGAGGTGCGCGGGCCCCTCCAGGCCAGTGTGCAAGGGTCACCCCGCCTCCCGGCGCGACCCCGGCCCGCAGCTCCCGGTCGCCGGCGACCGCTGATCCCGCCTGGCACCCCGGGAGAAGGAAGAAATAAAGAGCCCGGGTTCCTGCGGAGGACTGTTGGCGCTTCATCCCGCACCCGGTCTCCCCGGCTCCTCCCGGACATGGGGAGCTGCGCGCGGCTGCTGCTGCTCTGGGGCTGCTCCGCGGTGGCCGCAGGTGGGTGGTGACGCGCCTGGCCCCCCACCCCTCTTCCCTCGCTCTTAGGTACTCCGCTCAGGACTCGGGGTGCAGGGGAGTGCGCTTCGGGAGCGCCGAGCTCAGCTCCCGAGGATGAAATGAGTGGCCATGTTCCGCCTCCTTTCCCCGGTCCCCGCAGTTTAAAATAGTATTGATTTTTTTTTATTTTTTATTTTTTTTGCAACTGCACTACACATGCCCTTGGATAACCCGATATCGTGGGTGCGCCCTGCCGGAGATACATGACCTTGGTTTCTTTCTGGGTTTGGGTTAGTGAAAAACTGCCTTTCCACTTTGTGAGGGAACAAAGGACCAAGCTCGCCATCCCCCGGCACTTCATGGCCTGAGGAATGATGGGGAGGGGTGGCCCGGCGACCCTGGGCGCGCGTGGGCCAGGGCTGCTCTCTCGTCGGGAGAGATGCCTTCGTGTCCGACCTCCTGCGGGGTACTCGGGAGCCAGGTAGGGACACCGGGGCGAGGTGAGTGCCCTCTCGCCGGGGCGATGGCTGGAACGGAGTGAGACCCGGGTTGGGACGGTGAGTGGTGATCGCTCTGGGTTGCAAGGAGCGGGCTGACCGCGCCTGGGGAGTTGGTACCCTGGCCGAGGCTCCGCGGGAGGTCGGAGGCGGGTCTGCTCCCTGTCTGGGAAACGGGAAGACCGGCAGGGGCGTCGTCAGATGCGCTCTCCCTCCCACTCCCATCCCGGCTTTCTTGGGCTACTCTTGGCCACCCGTTCCTAGCTCGCCCTTTCTAAGTTTGGGAGCTCCTTCTGCTCCAATCCCTCCCTCTTGAGGGTCGCCTGGTTTCCAATGAGGCATAAGTGTAGCTCAGTGTGTTAGAGGGAAAGAAAGTGAGGGACTCGTCAGCTGTCCGGGCTCTCAAACACATCTCGCTTGCTCCAGAACGGAGAGTGTGGGCTGGAGGGACCGACTGGTGGCTAGCGAGCATCGTTTTCCCCTTCCCTTTGGCTTCCTGCACTCCGCCCCGAGATGCTGGCTCGCAGTAAAAGCCAGGCTCTGGATTCTAGAATCTGCATCCCAAACCAGCCAGACTCATAGGAGCATCCTCGCCATACTTGACTGGTCACTTTCTTGGCAATGATTTCCAAGTGTCTTGTCCACCCACTATTTATCTGGCTTCTATCTTTTCCGGACTTCTTGTTAGTTTAGGTGCATTGAAAATTATCCAGTACTTTACCCAAGGAGCCTTAAAGGTCCGAGATTTTACTTTATTTCTTCCTATTTATGCACCCCCTGTATGGACTTATCCATGCTCCCCTAACCACAGAGTGAACTTTAATAAACCTGTCCCTTTCCAAACCATGTTACAGCAAAAACATGCAAGCAATCAAGAGATTGTAAATAAATATCACAAGCCAAGTGTTTAAAGTCAAAAATACTTGTACAGGCAGTATATGATTTTCCCTGAAATGCTTTACAGGTGAGTCATAGCACATTGTGTGTTTGGGTGATCCTGGCCACAAGCAACTGTTGTCCCAGCTAACCAGAGTCCAGGCATGATGCACACTTGGATGTGACGTGTAAAGAATATGCCTCAGGAATCCCTTTCTTTTGGTTGCAAAGGCCATGCGGGGCTGTTGATCCTCCGTGTGTGAAATACTCTGTTTTAATCTAAGCTGTCATTTCAACAGTGCTGTGATAACAGTTCCGAGGTGCTCCCTCTTCAGAAGCACAAACGTTCAATTAGCCAGAATTTGGGGTTTCACTTCCTCTTCTTTCTTTCCCTGTCTGTTTTAATGTTTAAAATAGATGATCTTACTTACAGTATTCATAATTAAAACAAGAAACCCAAATTAAAGGATTATAATATATAGTCGGGATGTTAATAAGTGGATAATGCTTATCATTTTAAGTAATTTTGAAACATTAAAGTCTGTTGGATCTTTGTTTGGCTGGAATTGCATGTTTCTTTAAGAAGGTGCTTCAGTTCACAGATAATGTTTAAAGGTGCTATTGGTGGCAGCCAGTCTGTAAGCATTCTCCTGTTAAGCAAACAGGTAACTACTATATAACCTGTCCTAGTACTCAAGAGGCAGAGAGCATGTCAAATAAGCTTCTCTGCCATTTGGCAGTTTAGAGGGCTTTTTTCTTGGTTATATTTACTTAATATTAAAAATAGCTATTGCACATCTGAGTGCCCATAGTTTCTAGCTTTGCCTCCCAAATGTGATCCCATTGTCTATTGATTAAATATTTCACATTGCTTTTCCTAGCGAATTCATCCTTTCATATTTTTTTAAAAGAGGTGTCATATATATATATATATATATATAATTGATTTTTTACAGAGAGGAAGGGAGAGGGATAGAGAAACATTGGAAACATTGATCAGCTGCCTCCTGCACACCACCTACTGGGGATGTGCCTGCAACCAAGGTACATGCCCTTGACCAGAATCAAACCTGGGATCTTTCAGTCTGCAGGCCGACACTCTATCCACTGAGCCAAACTGGTTAGGGCTGTCCCTTCATATTTTTGCTTTAAAAATGTAATAGATTCAACATTTCCTCCTTAATGCATTCTCATAAATATGTTAGATAATGCTAATGACTGAAATTATACTTAAAAGACTAAGTTGGATGACCTTAAACACATTATTGTTTGGGGTATTATTTAAGTCATGATATCAAAAACAAATAAGTATATTTCAAATATAGAGAATGTTTAGAAAGCAAAGTACTTGAAAAGGGTTAGGCCTGTTATCTTTATCCCGGTGTTCCCACTTTCCTTCCTTTTGCCCTTTCCCTAAAGTGATTTTATTTTCCTTCATGTGAATTTTGCACCTGAGCATGAAATGCACACTCACACACTTGCATACACAAATGAGGTATAACTACAGAGTGGTATTCATGCTCAAATTTGGTAGGATTTCCTCTTTACTGAAAGTCTCAAGCTCTTTAGGGATAACTTGACTGTTGAAGATGGACTAGGTGGACAGAAGAGCTTTCCAGATGGGTCTGTCTTGAATAACATATGCTTTCCCTTCCCCAGGGCTGAGTGGAGTAGCTGGAATGAGTTCCCGCTGTGAGAAAGCCTGTAACCCTCAGATGGGAAATTTGGCTCTAGGGAGAAAACTCTGGGCAGACACCACCTGTGGTCAGAACGCCACTGAACTGTACTGCTTCTATAGCGAGAACACTGATCTGACTTGTCGGCAGCCCAAATGTGACAAATGCAATGCTGCTCAGCCTCACCTGGCTCACCTGCCAGCTGCCATGGCAGACTCGTCCTTCAAGTTTCCTCGCACGTGGTGGCAGTCTGCTGAGGATGTGCACAGAGAAAAGATCCAGTTAGACCTGGAAGCCGAATTCTACTTCACTCACCTAATTATGGTGTTCAAGTCCCCCAGGCCGGCAGCCATGGTGCTGGACCGGTCCCAGGACTTTGGGAAGACATGGAAGCCTTACAAGTACTTTGCAACTAACTGCTCGGCTACTTTCGGGCTGGACGATGATGTTGTCAAGAAGGGAGCCATGTGCACTTCTAGGTACTCCAGTCCCTTCCCGTGCACTGGAGGAGAGGTAAGGGCACACGTGTAAGCCTACACTGTACATAAGGTAGAAAAATGTTACCAGCCCACATTTTTTTAAAAGTATGAAGGCATACTTGTAGCAACATGAATGAAATTAGAATTTTTCATGAGCTTTATTTGTCATAAATTATTTCTCGCCCTTAGACATGGATGTGTAGTCATTTTCAAGCAGGTTGCCCACTGACTGGGTTTAAGTTGGAATTCTAAGACTTTAATTTTTCTTTTTCTTTTTTCAATATCATCATTCTGCTGAAGAGGTTTGAAAGGCTAATAATTTAGTCAGTTAGAAGGACTACTTACTGTGCTTCTAAGTGGGCAGGAGTTACTGAGACAGCCTGTTCCTGGAGCCCATGCTGGTATCTTCCTGAAACTGTTAACATAAATAGGAAGTAAATAAAAATAAAGCCAAGGGAGGAAAAAAAAAATCTGTCAGAAGGATATGTTGTATAACAGTGGAGTTTTATTGTTAAGATTACAAGAGTGCATGGCAAACAAACGAAGGTAGTTTTGATTTTGTTTTTAATGGTACAAAAGTTATTTCCATACTCACAGATACATCAACCAATTCAGGGTCTTGGGTCTATCCTGGGCCCAAGACCATCTCAATTTTATTCTGCAAAACAGCCTCCTTAGCTATTAGTCCCTTTTCTATATAGGGTGATTTCTCTTTGTTTCATATTTCCGTTCTCCTAAGGGGGAAACAGATCTTTTAAACTTATATGGATGTACCTAATATATCTCCAGATATATGAAAAATTTCAGAGAAAATTGGGTGAAAGCAGATTAAGAGAATAAAATACCTTCAGAAATATTGATTTATAAAAAAGAGCAGAGAGGAAGTATGAAATTTCTAATTTTGGTACATGTCATAAACACAGATTAAATAAGTGGTTAACTTAGGGGTGATTTTGCCACCATCCCCCTTCTCAGGGGACACTTGGCAGTGTCTGGAGACATTTTTGCTGCGGAGAGGGACACTACTGGCATCTAGTAGGTGAAATCCAGGATGCTGCTAAATTTCCTACTGTGCACATGACAGCACCTCTCCCATTCCCAATAAAGAACTATTAGCCGTAATGTCAATAGCATAAAGGTTAAGAAAGCCCAGACAAGTTGTTAGGCATACATCTAATGCATATAGTACAATGGCTACAGAAACTAAGAGAGGCACTCTTTTAGCAGTCATCTATACTTCTATTTGCAGATTTCCCTGGTGATAGTATTTAGTAACATTTATTGAGCCCCTACTATCCCAGGCACTGTACTCAGTGCTAGTAATTGTGCCTTTGGTTTGGGTAGTGGGGTGGTGGTGGTGGGGGGGTGCTTGCCTGTGGCCTTGTGAAAAGGTGGGTTTGGGAAACTCTCTCCCCCCCCCACTACCAAAGGCACATTTGGACTTTGCCATGTGATCCAGCTATTTCTTCTGTGTGCACTTTGCAGACCAGGAATAGTGCCACTGGCACCAGAACGAAAGGATGTGGCACACACAGTACACAGACTATTTTCCATTTTTCTTCATGGTCCCTAAAGTTGGCTTAATATTGTAAATCCATGTGCACCCTACCATGATAGGCATTTTTAAAGATACCAGGGGAAAAAAGAGACAGATAAGTTAGACTCTTTGTTTTCTTATGTGGAGAATACTTGCTTGGTGTTGCAAACAAATGAATGGCTTGAACTCTCAAATTGCTTTGGAATTGATCCACAGGCTGATATCAGCTTCCTACAGCTCAGTGCTACTGGGCCATGTGTATCTATGAAGCAGCAAAAATACAGTTTCAGTAACCAGATGGCAGGCATGCTTGCTTAGCAAACATTATATTGAATGCCCAGCAATCACTTAGAGATGACTAAGGTAACATTTAGTTAACCTATAGTAAAAACAAAGATCTTATCTTTTTAAAACCCAAACTACTTATTGTCATCAATGCTTACATCAAAATTTAAAGCAGATAAAGACTAAAATCTGTTAGTTATTTTAATGTACAGTCGCATTTTAAATCTAGTTTTTACATTTTTTTTCATTGTAGTTATTTCAACAGACATATTTCAATGGCAAACAACAAACAAACAAACAAACAAACAAAAAACATCAAATGCCACCTAATTCCCTCGAGAGCAAGATTTTTAAGTGTACATTAAACCATCTGGAATTTCCTCCCTTGAGAGGGCAGGTTGGGGAAGGAGTATTTCCCTCCTGAATTAGAGAGTAGAAGAAAGTCTTCCTCAAAGGAAAAACCAGGGCAAGCCTTCCCAGAAAATATTATTAACCCACCTCTTCTATGTTGCTCTGGAGTATCAATTAGTTTTAAGCTATGAATTAATTTCACAGTACACCTCTATATCATCAATCTATACCTTTGGAAATGGAGTGATGAGAAAACTCAGCCAATGAATCTAGTATCAAATAAGTAGTTTCAAATTTCATTTATTGCTTATTTATAATATTACAGACCTATAACTTCCTCCATTCTATATAAGACTTAAGACTTCTCAAGATATTATCCTACTACTTAGGCTAAGATAAATATATCTCATACTTAATTTATTTCCATTGTTTATTCCAAAATACTTCTTTGGGCTTTTCAGGCCTTAGAGAGCCTGTAGTTTCGTGTCTAACACACCAGATACCTACATTTACAGAACTGAAGGCACCAGTCATCCGAAAGAGGACTTTAAAATTGTAGGCCTAAAAATCCACCCAGAAGAATACTTTTAATTTTTAAATAATATGTATCTTTATTGATTTCAGCGGGGAAGGAGAGGGAGAGAGAGAGAGAGAAACATCAATGATGAAAGAGAATCATTGATCAGCTGCCTCCTGCATGTCCCCCACTGGGGATCGAGCCCACAACCCGGGTATGTGCCCTGACCAGGAATTGAACCATGACCTCCTGGTTCACAGGTCAGTGCTCAATCACTGAGACATGCCAGATGGGCCAGAAGAATACTTTTAAAATCAAAGTTAAGTCTGCTATAAAGAAACTTCCTAAACTGCCTGGCTGGCTGGTGTGGCTCAGTGGTTGAGTGTTGACCTATGAACCAGGAGATCACGGTTCTATTCCTGGTCAGGGCATTTGCCTGGGTTGCGGGCTTGATCCCCAGTAGCGGGTGTGCAGAAGGCAGCAGACCAATGAGCCTCTCTCATCATTGATATTTCTACCTCCCTCTCCCTTCCTCTCTGAAATCAATAAAAAAAATATATTAAAAAACACACAACACTTCCTAAACTGACCAGCAGTTTCAAAGAATGGGGTAGGGCTATCCTAAAATGTGTCTCCTTTATAGGAGGGCAGATTGGGATTTGGAGGTAAAAGTTAGTTATGTCAGAGAGCAAGGACTAAATCATAAGTCTTCTGGCTTTAAGTCTATTATTTGTTCCATAAAAACTATATTCTTCTCCACTATCGACCCCCAAGAACTGCTCACAGAGAGATTATATGCATATCTCTCTCCTTGCTCACTCTCATAACAATTTGTTATTCATTTGTATATGACAGGAAGGTAAGAAAGAATTCGCCCAACAACATTCCTCAGAACAGAAATGTCCTCTGAGATGCCACTGGTGTTCTAGGAATAGAGGTTCCATTCCAAACCAGGTTGGGAAACACTGACTGGGCTGAACAAAATTAAACATTTATAAATACATACATATTCACATTATTTATCCTGTATCCCCAAGTGGGAAATATAGGCTGAAACACTTCCAAACTCATTTATCCATGGGACCCTCTTTTTTTAGAACTGCAGTTGCTCTCTCTCAGAACTCCAGAGATCCCCAGAGCCCAACTTGGGAAATGCTTGGGTGAAGGTATAAAGTGCTCCTGGCAAAAAGCACAGCCAGGGGAGATGTTGTTCAAAGGGTACAACATTTCAGTTATACAAGATGAATCAGTTCTGGAGATCTAATGAACAGCAAACATGACTATCGTTAACAAGACTTTATTGTATACTAGAAGCCCGGTGCATGAATTTATGCACGGGTGGGTTCCCTCCGCCTGGCCAGAGATCGAGGCTGATCGGAACCCATCTTGCCCAAGTCCAGATGGGGCCGACTGGGGCCAGGAGGTTGGCTGGCTGGCCCCCATTGGGGCCCCTCAGGGCCGCTGGCCTGGGGGAGGGACCACGGGAGGTTGGCTGGCCACAGGAGGTTGGCTATGGGAGCACACTGACCATCAGGGGGCAGCTCCTGTGTTGATCATCTGTCCCCTGGTGGTCAGTGCGCATCATAGCGACTGGTCGTTCAGTCAACTGGTCGTAATGGTCTCTTAGGCTTTTATATAGAGAGATTTGAAATTTACTAAGAGGATAGATCTTAGTGTTCTCACTAAACACATGAAAAAAAGTAACCATCTGAGGTGATGGATATGTTAATTAGCTTGAAAATGGTGATTATTTCACAATGTACTAGTATATGTATATCCAATGATCAAATTGTACACTGTAAATAAATAATAATTCTTAATTTTCAAATATACCTCAATAATTTTTTTTAAAAGACCCAGACAGGCTTGGTGCTTGGCATGGTTAGACATCAAGGCCCTCTGTCAGTTGGGGACTTAGTCTCCTATTTAGTTGGAGCAATAAATAATAATCACCTTGAAGCTAAAGATGATAGGTTAATTAGGCTTTTTCAGGATGAAAAGAAGCACCTCAGATTAGCTCTGGGTAAAGAAAACAAGTAAGTGGGGATATGTCGCAAGCTGTTTTAGGGCCTCATGGAACTGAAATTTCAATTATCACTATTTAGGAAACAGCATTGTTTCAGTGACTCCAAAGCAACTCTAAAGGGATGTAGTTGTCATCTCCTTAGAAGTTAGCACCACTTGCTCCCTGTTCTATTAACTTATTATTAGAAGAACTCTATTCAGAATTGGATAGCAACCAACCAAAAGGCATGGACATTTTTTTCCAGGGCATTATGAATATGGAATATTTTATGGGAGGCAGCAGCACAGAGAAGCCAAGAACAGAGGGGGTGGGGGTCTCATATGAAGCACTAGGCAAGGATTGTTAAATAGGGTAAGGATTGCATCGGTCTTATTTACCCCTGTATCCCCAGCATTTGCTTGGACCACAGTAGGCAATTAATAAATCTGTAACTGAATGAATGGACACAAGAATGGCATAAAAGCAGGGGTGAGTAGAAGAATATCTTTAAATGACACAGATGGAGGAATGAAGTACTTGGGTAGGGGATATGATTCAGAAACCCTGATCTACATGGAGAAGCTGAGTTGGTAATAATAGGGCATAAGCTGTGGTTGAGGAAAGCCGATTAATGAAAGATCTTAAATAATATTTATTCATCCATTTATAGTAATCTTTGAGTTTCTGTGTCTGATCCCATTCCAGATGCTGGGGATATAGCAGTGAACCAAAGAGATAAAAATTCCTGTCCCCATGAAGTTTAGGTTGCAGTGGAGGGAAGGGGGAGATAGAGAACAAATAATTAAGTAAAATATACAGTGTGTCAGAGTGCGATGGTAAATCAGAACTAAGGAGAAAATAAAACAGGCTAAGGGATGGCAGGGAAGGGCTTGCTGTTTTGAAAGTGATTAAAAGATTTGATAGAATAAACCATGATAAGAACTTTGAGCTCCTGGCAAGCTTTTAGGAGTCAACAAAATCTGCAATTAAGGGTTTCATTTCTTCCCATCTATAGATATGGGAAAATGAAGTTGTGTGTTAAAATGACAAACATTGGTAAAAATCCCTCTGACTAGTGTTTCTTAGAATGAGAAAAGGAAGCTAAATGTCATCGATGGAAAAGCATATGACTGAGGAGTAATCTGAAGCCTAAAGAAAGTTAAGTGACTGATTTGTGTACAATTACTCAGCTGAAAGCTGTACTTCCTGATGTCAAGCCCAGTGCTATCTGCACTAGGGTAAACTTCCTTTGTGCCATGCCAGGTGGTGTGAAAGATACAAAAACTATATGCATTCCTTTCCTTCACAGTTCTTATAATCTCCTGGGGAAGAGAGTACATATTGCAATTTATAGACCGATTTATTAAATAACATGATATAGTCCATGCTTAATTTCCCCAGTATGTTGTACAGATAATATGCCTTTCAAGATTCAAGTATTTATTTGTCTATTGAGGCCAGGGGTGGGGAACATCCGGCGTACGGGCCATATAAGGCCCGTGAAATCACTGGTCTGGCCCTGCCAAGGCATTAGGGGTGGGTTAATTAAGTGTTTGACCAAATATAGCAGGCTAGTTTTTTTAAGTTGATAATTTTGTATGGCCCAAGAATGAATGATGTTATAAATATCCAAATGGCTGTTGGCAGAAAAAAGGTTCCCCACCCCTGCTTTAGGCCATTGGAAAGATTATGTTCCAATACCTCATGATAAAGTCAGTATGGCACAAGTGTGCAGAAAATGATAAATGACTTACTCAGGTTTATACAGGTATTTACAGTTATAATATACTAAGCAATATTTCGGATTTTTAAACTTAAAAGATAAAGCAAAGTAGTACATGAGTAGGACTATTTTCTAATTGGTCATCTGTTTCTTTGGTCACTGAAATCTGCGCATGCCTATTTCTGCAGCATCAATGGTCAGGAATCCTAGTGGCAGCTAATATCAGTTGAAGCCTTCCATGTGTCAGGCACCCTGTAAAGTACACTGTACCCCTTATTCTCACAAGACTTAGTATTAGACCCATTTTACAGACAAAGACACTGAGACTTAGTGAGTCTAAGAAACCTGTTCAGAATCAAATAAATAATAGCTAACCTGAGCCAGAGCTGGGATTATTAGCTTGCCTTAAAATCATTTATATGATTAAGCTTTATTATAAATCCAAAATATAAAAAAGCACCAAATCCTACACTAAAATTAAATTGCTATAGCAATTATTAGGTATTATATACCACTTACTGTTTAACTGATAATTTGTAAATGGTTGCATGAACTTTGCATAAAAAAGTAGATGTTTTTACATTGATAGGAAAATTATCTACAACAAATAAAAATTGTTTGCACTTAGAGCATTTAAAATGAGCTAAATGTGAATGAGTATCAAAGTTCTTCTATACCACTTTGCATAGTTTTATTTGATTGGTTTGTTTTAGGGGTGAAGGGAGTACAATAGTTTTTATCAAGACAGTAACTGCTTTAAGCAATTTTTCTAACTTAGTCATCCTATGTATTAATGTTTTACTTTGAAGTATATTCTCTGCTACAATTTTGTTGAACTTCCTTGAAAAATAGAATATTGTGTATATTTGTTTAGAGTGCTTCAATTACCCACTCCCTGGGGCTGTATACCTTTCCTATAGGGGTGAGGCTAGAGATTTATAACAGCGCATTTCCCAAAAATACCTTTAGTTTAAAGAAAACCCACAGGGTGGTTATCAATTAAAAGTGTTTAAAGAGGTGACATAAAAATTAGAATAACCCCAGAGGTCAAATCAATAAACTTTGATTTATTGATTTCAAAAGAGGATTTTTTTCCTCCAAAAATGCCTTCTTTATAGCTATTTTAAAAAATCTGTTTAGCATCTTTTTGCTTAGTATTTGTCTGATTCAATGGTTTAACTTTGCCACTATTTGGTTAAAATAGTCTTGAAACTTTGAGATAGAGGATTTTAAATGCTGTGTTATTAATTAATGGATTACATTGAAAAGTTAAGGCTGGACAATGAAGAACAGTTGAGGAGCAGGCACCTGGAAGTCGGGTATATCTGGGCATACATGTAATGGAGAACCCTACATATTATAATGGGGTTATTAGAAGTTGGGGCTCTGGAAGATGAGGGAAATGAATCATGCCAAAGAATATGTAAGTTACTACAGTGTCTGAAAAGTTGGTGAATGTAATCTCTCCCTCCTCTGCACTGCCATGCACTTTGTGTCACTCACATGTAGCTGAAACATCATGTCCCCTATCTCTTCTACTCCTGTAGTGTTTGTTTCTTGAGTAACTTTGTCCCTTCTATCATTGTATATGTCCCTTCCAACATCTGCACCTAGCACACTTCCCCTACAAGGCAAAAATGTCCGAAATACGTTTGTTGAATTGAATTACATGAAAAGAACTAACTATACAATCATAATACTGCTTATTAACTGTGTGGGGTGATATACATCTAAGTATTAATCTTTTCAAAGTAGTCATGATTCATTCATCCTTTCTACAAATATTTGTAAAGTATCTACTATGTGCGAGACACTATTTCAGGAGTTGGGGATACAGAGAAGTTAAAATTTTCTGCTCTTGAGCTTATATTCTAAATGTAAGGTGCTAAAGAATGTAAAATATATAGAATGTTAGGTAGTGATAAGTGTAAATAAAAAAATAAATAAATGAAGCAGGGAAGGGAGCTAGGAAGTGGGGAGGGCTGTTTTGTTGTTGTTGTTTTTAATGTTTAGATAGAGCTCTCAGGGAATGCCTCACTGAGACTTTTGAATAGGACCTGAAAGAAAGAGAAGTGAGCAGTGAGCACATCTAGGGAAAGAACAAATGCCCTGAGGAAGTCTGCCTGGTGCCCTTAGAACTGTGCGGATGCTAGTGTGGAGTCAGAATGGTCAAAGTACAGTGTAGTAGGTGAGGTCAGGGGTCAGAGATTATGGGGTACTGTAAGTAAGGAGATACCCAGGATGACCCAAATTTATACCTAGATCAGTTAAAGCCTGTTATTTTTAACATCCCCTTTCATTTTTAAATTGGTCCCAATTTGAACCATAAGTGATTATTTGAAGGCCATTGCTTTTACTCTGAATGACACTGGAAGCCATTTGAGGTTTTAAGTAGAGGGGTGATATAATCAATGTATTTTGAATAGGATCACTCTGACTTGTATGTTAAGAAAAGATCAAAGTGGGAAGGAGGGAGACTAGTTAGAATGATATTGAAATAATTTAGGCTAGATTTAATGGTGCATGGACAGAGGGGAGCTGTGGAAATGGTGAAGAGTGGTTGAGTTCTGGATCTATTTTATGGAGAGAGTCAATAGCATTTGCTGAAAGGTTGAATGTGGAGTGTGAGAGAAAGAGAGTAGTAAGGATGTTTTTAGCCTGAGCACCTGGCAGAGTAGAACAGCCATTTACTGAGATGGAGAAGATTCTAGGGGGAGCAGACTTGGAGAGGGATGCCAAGAGCTCATTTTTGGACACATTAAGTATGAGTTGCCTATGAGATATCCAAGTGGAGACACTCAGTAGGTAGTTGGATCTGTGCGTTTAAAGCTCAGAGGAGAGATCTGAACTAAATATATAAATTTAGGAGTCATCAGTTTAGAGATGATATTTAAAGCTGTGAAACTGGATGAGATCATCAAGGGAGTGGGTGTGGATAGGAAAGAGGAAACTTCAAGTGCTGAGCCTAGGGCAGGATCAAACTGCCATTACCAAAAACACTTCTGAAATGGCCAAGGTTTACACGCAAGCCAGTCTCACCAATCTATTTGCCCAACAGTTGTTGAATTAAGCAGCAATATGAATTGAATAACATTGAATTACCACAGTCAGAACAGTAGGTGTGCATTCTAAAATGACAAGTGAGAGAGAAGGCATGAGAGCTGCAATGTGAAGCTTTCAAAAGACAAACCAAAACAAATACAGGAAAGGGAAAGCACTGATTGGATAACAGATGATGACGGAAAAGAGAGAGGAAACAGTATAGATGGAGAAAGATATCTTCGAAAATACCATGCTGAAAGAGAAATGTTGACTCTAGGGGGCCTTTAAAAATCTCTTCAGGTTTAAGGGCCTTGTATTCATTTGAACTCATCCAACGTGTTTTTTTTCTTTTTAGACTCAGAATTCAAACGATAGGAGCAATTTAGTTTTGGAATGCCCCTGGGTCATCACAGTATTGAAAATGAAATTAAAAGATAACATTGTACACATTTTCTCTGCTTAGTATGTTGTAAACTTTGATTTGCAGAATGTGATGGAGAGTGTCTACCTAAGGCATGAGAGCTATGTAATAATCTCATTTAAGTGTTTAAAATGTCAAGATATGTCTTATTAATGTTTTAATTAGTGTTTACTGTATTAATGGTTAATTGTTCTGTTAAGAGGGAGAAAAGAAAGCCAACATTTAGAGATCACAGTAGAATGTGCAGTTACTGTGCTGGGCCTTTCACACACATCTCACTTAATCGCTATAGAACACCCTAATTTCTTGGATAGTTTGTCTTGTTAACAAACAAAAGAACAAAAACAAACAAACAAAAACACAAAACACCAGCCCTCTCTCTGTGTCATATTTATCTTCTTTTCCTAACTGTCTTGCAACTGACAGAGGAACAGAAGTCTTTCCAGGTATCGCTAAGTTTGCTGATGTCACTTTATACTTTATAACCACAATTCCTAAAACAAACAAAAAAGTATGAAAAATATTCAGATGGTTTCTGCATGACATCATGTTTATTTGAGCTAACACTGTATCTTTCAGCTGCTATTGAAAAAGACTTCGTTTTAAAATTGAAGATAGAAAATGTAGTTACTTTGTTATACCGTTTAACCTTCATGAAGAATTATTTTTTATTTCAGCCAATCTAACCCTTCTGAGGTCTTTGGAGTTTTCCATTAATTCCTTTTGTAATCAATGCCTGTATTTCTCTCATATTCCATGTCCCAATAAATAACCTCTGACCGCCTCCCCCCACCCCACCCCCCCACCCCTGGCAAAAAAAATATAACCTCTGACCCCTTCCTCACCTCCAAAAAAACCCCACAAAAAAACAAAACAAAACAAAAAGTCAATGGAGAACACATCCAATGATCTATTAGAAGAACTTGGCAGCTCACTCTCCAGGAATCCTCCTCCTTGTTGTTTCCCATTCCAATATACCCAAAGGGATGCACACCCTTTTGTAACAATAGCTCCCTCTCTGATGATTATCAAAGTTTAGAACAGTGGTTCTCAACCTTCCTAATGCTGCGACCCTTTAGTACAGTTCTTCATGTTGTGGTAACCCCCAATTTCATTGTTACAAATTGAACATAATTAAAGCATAGTGATTAATCACAAAAACAATATGTAATTATATATGTGTTTTCCGATGGTCTTAGGCGGCCCCTGTGAAAGGGTCGTTCGATCCCCAAAGGGGTCGCGACCCACAGGTTGAGAACCGCTGGTTTAGATGACTGTAAGGCCGCTGGGGGATTTTCTCTGTGGGAGGGGTATAGTGAAGAGGTATAGTTTGCAAAAACAAAGAACAAGATGATTGTCAACTCCTGTTCCCCAACTCCCAACTCCCTCCCTTCCCACGTACCCTGTCCTTTTCTATTTATTTCTTCTGGCCATTCTTCCCCCCCTCCCCCAAATTTTCATTTGTTTCCTCCAAGCATTTACTTATGTCACATTAGACCACTTCTTTTATCTCTTCTCTGGTCCCAAAATACCTATTTGTCTCCAAAAATGAGCATGATACCTAGCCTGTTCCCATGATCTTCTCTCTGGAATCTTCTATCAGTTCTCTCAACTCCATTGCCCCTGTCTTTCCATCACACCCCAATTCTAGATCAATCCTACTGTTCACCTTCTTGTTCTTCAGCCAGACAGCTGAAATCTAATATGAAAAATAATAACACTTATACTGAGAAATGCTCTACAAATTTAGGCTTTCCAAGCTCCAATTTGGCCCTCAAACTTCCCTGGAAATCATTTTTTCTTCAGCTCTCTTTCATTCATTTAGCGACTCAGTGTCTCTCTTTTCCCTAAGACCCCTTCTCACACCCATTGTTTGCTCTCAGTTAAAGTGCTTGCTTCTTATCTCACTGAGAAAATAAAAATAAAAACCTGTCTAACATAGAGAGGCCCATCAAAGTGAAAAGCAGAGATCCATTCTCAGTTTCTTTCTCTCCTCAGCCAAATTCAGTCACTCACCAAGTCCTATCCCATTTTGCTACTGGAGTCTCCCTCGAATAGGTATACTTCTCTCCACCCCTACAGCTACCCTGGCACAAACCACCACTGTTTTTTTATCTGTATACATTATTGCACTAATGTTCTCCTAAATGGTCTCTCCAGCCTGTTTTGCTTGAGTCCCAATATATTTTCTATATCACACTCTGAAGGATCTTTTTAAAATCCAAAATAGCACTTTCCTGCTTAAAACTCATCAGTGACTCTCCGGTTCCCTCATAACATAGTCCACATTCTTTAATGAGGCATGCTAGGCCCTTTCTGAATGCCCCTTGGCTTTATTTCCCATTATGCCTCTTATACCCTCACCTCCAGGAGTATTTATTGAACTACTTGTATTACTCCAAGGTGCCAGGCTCGTTCTTACCTTCTAACCCTTGCACACATGATTTCTTTTCCCAATGCTCTTCTCTTATACTGCCCTCTCATTCACTTAGCTAAATTATGTGGAAAGATACAAACCTATCACTGCCTATTGGAGAACAGTGGAAAGTACATGTAAAAGTTAACTTGGGGATTTTATTTTTCATCAGATTACTGGAAATGATTAGATAAGGGCCCTCATGAGTCTGCTTCTTTGGTGTTTCCAGTTGGGCTTCTTTTCACAACGCTGTGCTGGGTGGAAGGTGATTGTTTTGTGATTCTGCAAAACAACTGTCTTGTGACAGTGCCTCTGGACACTATGGATTCACTTGGATAAACCACCAAGCTTGTCACTCCCTCTCCCTAAGTAAGAACTGCTATTTCAAGTAAGACAAATCCAAATTACCTGCATTTCTAGAGTTGGGAGGAGAAACTAGCTTTGAAGAGAGAGGCTTCGATATTATTTTCTTTGACAAAACAAACCAAAAAACCCCCAAAACTTTAAAAAAACAACCACCAAAAATCTTGTAAGCGATGTCCCTTTCCTGTTACCTGAACTTCACTGTGGTATAATCTTGCCTTCAAGGAGTTCACAGTCTGATCGAGACTTTTAAATTGTTGTCTCTTAAGTTAAGGATGAATAATAATCAAAAGGTAGGGAAGGGAATTCCATGGTAAAATGCACATGTATAAGGAAAGCCAACTCTTAGAATGGCTGGAGAGTACAGTATGGAAGGATAGTGGGGAAGAGAGAGGGATGGGGGAAATGAAGCTGGCTCTGGAGGCTCAGGTCAGATTATGCAAGGTCAAGTGAACCAAGTATTTTGGACTTGATCCTGTGGGTAGTGGAGATCAATCAACATTTCTTCTGGTAGGGACAACATAATCAGAAAGACAATTCAGGGAGCAGTATGAAAGATTCTTGAGCAAAACTTATGAGATTAAATTTAATAGCTTTAAACATAAATTCCTCTATTAAAAAATCAACTGTACTATCACTAGAGAGGTGTGACTTATCAGCCATTCATGTGAAAAAGACCTGAGGGTTTCAGTTGATTGTAATTTCAATGTGAGTCAACAATATATCAAGACTACCAAAAAAGCTAATGCAATCTTAGGCTATGCTGAAGAAGAATGTTCCAAACAAAGGAGAGAATAGTCCTTCTGTTGTGTTCTCCAGTTGAAGCATAGCTAGAATATTATGTTCAGGCCAAGGATATTTCTATTTAGAGAAAGCTGAATAGGACTGGTGAGATCAATTAGAAACCATATTGCATAATGAACAATTAACTTGGGATATTTCTCCTATGAGAGAGGATTTATGGATGCTCAGGCATTGCTGACATTCTTCAGATATTTGGAGAGGGATTAAATGGACTTTGATACTTGCAGAAGGCAAGAGTATGACCAAAGAAAGACTTTCTTAAAAAGTGGATGTATCCAAAAGACAAAGTGAACTCCCTTTAGTTTTCCATCCAGGAAATGTTTTGGTAAAGTCTGAATGATCACCAGTGAGTGATATTACAGACAGGACTCATGTACAGATTTAAAGGTTTGTGTCAGGACTCTATAATGTCCCATCCACCTCTGGGTACATAGATTATTCCATAGGGTGAGTAAATGACTGAAGAAAATCCTTTACATCCAAACAACTCCAATAGCAGAGGTCATGGATTGGGTACTGCTCAGCTAGTCATGACAGTCTTTCTGCTAGGTAGACAGAAACCCTCAGTTTTGGTGTAAGGTGAGTGGTCCTTTATAACCATTAAACATATGTAAGTTGCTTCACTGACAAAGAAAGGGAAGGCAGGGAAAAGACAAATAAGTCCCTCTTCTCTCAGTCTCTATCTTGTTGTTTTTTAAATATATTTTTTATTGGTTTCAGAGAGTAAGGAAGAGGGAGAGAAAGATAGAAACATCAATGATGAGAATAATTGATCTGCTGCCCCCTGCATGCCCCACACTGGGTAGCCTAAATGACTTTAATTTAGAGAACTTAGATTCTTCATGTGTAAATTGAATCAATGTCAGAAAGAATAAGATAAGGCATACATCTGTGTCATAAGTGGCTACTATATAAGTGCTAATTATTATTATTTGATTATATTATCATTAAAGTTGTTCATCAGTCATTCAACAAGTATTTGAGTGCATACTATGAGTCTTGCACTATCTCAGGCTCTAGGGGTACAGTAATAAACAAAAGCAGACATAAAAATGCACTCTAAAGCCCAGGCAACTGGGCTTTTTTAGAACACAACCCATTTATCAGTTAGTGGCTTCTCATACTAACATAGGTTAACTGTCAATGTTTATATTACTACTAGAGGCAGAATTCATGCAAAGGTGGGGTCCCTCTGGGTGGCCTGCAGGAATCCAGCCTAAACCCACAGTCCAATGCCGCCTGAAGCTCCCACCTGCCACTCCCACTCATCCTGGCCCCACTGTGCCTGCCACAGGCTCGTGCCGATCAGTCCTGATTGGGAGAGGCTCGTGCTGCTGCAGCAGCGCTCACCAGCCATGAGCCCTGCATCTGGTGCCCTCCCAAGGGGAGTGACCTGTGGGATCCCTCCCAAGGGGTACTGGATTGCGAGAGGGCACAGGCCAGGCTGAGGGATCCCACCAGTGCACAATTGGGGCCAGGGAGGTACTGCGGGAGGGCTCCAGGGCATGTCTGGCCCATCTTGCTCAGTCCTGATTCTCCGGACCCCCACAGCAAACTAACTTACCAGTCAGAGCATCTGCTCCCTAGTGGTCAGTGCACATCATAGCGACTGGTTGACCAGTTGACTATCTGCCCCCTGGTGGTCAGTGCATGTCATAGGAAGCGGTTGAGCAGCCTTAGCATATCATTAGCATATTACACTTTGATTGGTTGTTTGGTTGTTTTGCCCTTTGGTCTATTTGCATATTACCCTTTTATTATATAGGATATAATGCTATGCATTACTATACAGGGACATGAAAGTTGGACAGTAAAGAAGGCTGATGGGGGGAAAAATAATTCATTTGAATATAGTTTTGGAGGAGACATCTATGGATAACCTGGATCACCAGAAAGATGAACACGTGGGGCCTAGAGCAAATTAAGCCTCAAATATTACTGGAAGCAAAAATGACAAAACTGAAGCTATCCTACTTCAGGCACATCCTAAGAAGGCAGGGTTCTTTAGAAAAGACAATAATGCTGGGGAAAATAGAAAGCAGCAGGAAAAGAGGAAGAACCAATATGAAATGGATTGACTCCATAAAAGAAGCCACAGACATGTGCGTATAGGAGCTGAACAGGGCTGTAGAGGACAGGACAATGCAGACATCCTAGGTCTCTAGGAGTCAGAGCTGACAACAGCATGTAACACACACATGTTTCTAGGAGCATCAGGGGGTCTACATTCTTGCTTAGTGCTTTTGGACAGATATTTAGTTAGAGAACATCAGTTTGAGTCATTTAATACTTGATAAAGTTAATATAAGAAATTACATAGTTTTTTATTAAAGCAGTAGCCCAATCATTTTCATAGGTAGTAAAAAATAAACTGGAGGGAGTCAGATTTAGAGAAAATGAACAAATAGATGTACAAAGGACAATTTATGTCTCTCCGTTCCATATTTTAGACCTACGTCTCTACTGTGACACTACAAATTCTTTTTAAACTATACTATGAATGTCAAGTACTAGATAAGGAAATAAGTTTTTAAAGATATTTTTAGATGGCAATGTTATGATAAGATACAAGAATGAGCCTAAAGTAAAATTTCTTATCAAAACTGAAAAAATGTAGCCACCTACACCTTGTTGGTATTTCAGACTCAAAGAGGAATTTCCAAGTGATTTTCTTAAGAGGTTGCTCTGTAGTGAAATTAGAATGAGCAAGCAGAGTTCAGGTCCTGTCCCTCACCTGGATTCCCTATTCTTTTATTAAGAATAGATACTTGGTGATTTTGTATGGCAGGTTTGTTGTTAAGATTAATGGTCTTTTAAAGTAATATGCTTGAAAAAGTCTTTCTTGAGGTCCTGTTCAAGTCAGTTAGGGAACCATAACATATTTACAAGATTATTAATTTGAAATATTGTAATCATAACTCACAAGCACCTGTTTATCAAGCACTTGCACCAGGCACATGTGGAAATTCAAGGCTGGATATTCAGTGGTGTGCCATTTCTACTCCTTTTGTAGCTTTCCTTCTTTAAAAGCCCACTTGATAAGGCATTAACTACTTCACACAGTCTAGCAGTTGCTGTGTAACCAGGAAGATAGGTTGCCTATGGAACTGTCCCCTGGTAGTTATCCTTAAAGGCCATCCTATATAATAAACCCCTAATATGCAAATCGACCAAACAGCGGAATGACTGGTCGCTATGACTCACACTGACCACCAGGGGGTAGATGCTCAATGCAGAAGCTGCCCCCTGGTGGTCAGTGCGCTCCCACAGGGGGAGTGCTGCTCAGCCAGAAGCCAGGCTCATGACTGACAAGCACAGCGGTGGTGGCAGGAACCTCTCCCGCCTCCGCAGCAGTGCTAAGGACCCCTCAGGGGATGTCCAACTGACAGCTTAGGCCCGCTCCCCACGGACATCTCCCAGGGGTCCCGGACTGCAAGAGGACACAGGCCAGACTGAGGGACCCCCTCCCCCCAGTGCATGAATGTCATGCACTGGGCCTCTAGTTTAAAATATTCCGGTTAATTTCTAGCCAGTTACCTTCATCACTTCATTGGTAGGAAGGGGGGAAACTGATTTGTTTCATAGGTGGCTGCTGAATATTTAGGCTGCTGCCACCTCCCCACAGCCTTCCTCCCCTCTGTTACCTCAGCCTTTCCTGTCAGTTTGCCTGTCAGTTTAGTTGGCATGGAACCAGAAATATTATTTTCTCATGGACTAAATAATACAATGACAGATGTTATGGAAATATGCAGATAATATCGCAACATTCTATTCAATTGTAGAAGTAACTTTTTCATCCCCTCTCCACTTCCCAAAATAATGACATTAGAACTGTAGTCATGCCTCCATGATTATTGGAGATGAGTGCTCAAAAGGCTACAAAAATGAAATTCTCTTAGAGGACTAATTTTTTTCTTCTCAGTTCCCTGTCTCCACTCAGCTCCATTTCTTCCCAAATGGCTGCATTGAAAATACTATAGGTCTTTTACAATCTGAATATTCCTTATGTTACAGAAAAACCTTTCAAATATATTTGGATTAAAAAATAAAATTGGGAAAAGGGATGCTCAGAAATAGAGGTTAGAGTTTGTTTGACACCTTAGAGAGGAAAATGTCTGGAAAATAATGTCATCAGTAACTTGTGCATGTACATGAAACAGAGGTCATTTGCTACTCAGCCAAAGTGGTAATTGGTCTAGAAAGTGTGTGAAGTGAGACATGGTGGATATTTTACCTGGAGAATGAAAGGTAAGTTGATGGCTGCCCTTAAATATTTGGACTTAAATAAGCACTTCCTTATTTAAGATAAAATAAACTTACTTTGTATAGCTGCAAGTCAAGTTTAGAAGTTGCATAGGACACATTCCAGCTTTACACAGAGGAACATTTTATGGTTTTTTGTTGATTTTTAGAGAGAGAGGAAGGGAGAAGGAAAAACATTGACCTGAGAGTGTAACATTGACTGAGTACCTTCTGTATGCCGCCCCCACCCTCCCTGGGGATCAAGCCTACAACTCTTAGCATGTGCCCTGAACAGGAATCAAAATACCGGCAACCTTTTGGTGCATGGGACACCACCAAACCAACTGAGCAACACCAGCCAGGGTAAAACGGAAGAACTTTTTGATGATTAGAACCATCACAAAATGAAATATGCTCCCTGGTGAGGGTGTGGAATCTAGTCAAGACTAAATGGATGTCAAGTATTCTAGTGGGACTTCCTGCATTGAGAAATTTGGGTTAAGTAGCCTTATGTTTTCCTCCGATATTTAAGATTATTTTGAGCTGTTTTCTAACATCACTTTGACAGAGCTTAATTTTCAAGAATTCGGGGAAAATGAAATCTATGCGTGTTATTGTTTGTTTTTCTTATTCAGTTTTATATCCAGAGGACCTACCATGTGAAATATTTCCTCAATAAGTAATGATTAAATAAATAAATAATATAATAAATGATAATAATTCCTTTATTAAAAGGCTTAATGTCACACAGACCCAGAATTTTATCTTACTTAATCACAGCTTTGTCATCATTTAGGAGAAAAAAAATGACAATGGTGATGGGAGATACAATTAGAATTTATATTAGCCAAGTTTGCAATCTATTCAGACTGGAGATGTCTTTTTCTCATCCAAAGTATAAGAAAGTGCCCTGGCTGGGTGGCTCAGTTGGTTAGAGTGTTGTCTCAATACGCCAAAGTTGCAGATTTGACCCCTGGTCAAGAATCAACCAATGAGTGCATAAATAAGTGAAACAACAAATTGATGTTTCTCTCTAACAATAAATAAATAAAAATTTTAAGTATAAAAAAGAAACATTTTTAGAAACTGAATGAGATTTAATTTGTTTCTCTTTGGAAGTCAGAATTTCTATTGTGGGCTTTTTTGCTCTGTAAGCCCAGTGATTTAAATATTCTAAAAAAATTCTCTACTACCAGCTCTTCTCTATATAACCTCTACTCTGGAGCAGAAGGAAACATAAACAGATTTTTATGGTATTTACTATTTTCTGTCATTATGAATCCTATAAATTAGTTTACTAGTCATATATATATATATATATATATATGTATATATATATATATATATATATATGAAAGCATCAAGCAGTTTTCTAAAGAGGCTGTATCATGTTTTGTTTTTCTTTAAATATATTTTATTGATTTTTTACAAAGAGGAAGGGAGAAGGATAGAGAGTTAGAAACATCGATGAGAGAGAAGCATCAATCAGCAGCCTCCTGCACACCCCCTACTGGGGATGTGCCCGCAACCAAAGTACATGCCCTTGGCCGGAATCGAACCTGGGACCCTTGAGTGAGCAGGCTGACGCTCTATCCACTAAGCCAAACCGGTTACGGCATAGTCTACCAGTCTTTTAGTTGAACTAATTGTAATTCATTAAATGTAGGTCAAAATAGAGAAAACAGTATCTACTTTTTACTTTTTAAGCCAGTTACTGGCTTTTATTTCTGCAAGTCCTTCCTTCTAATTTAGCTTTTGCTTTTCACCTTTAATTCATATCTTGCAATTAATCCTTATATTTCAGACTGGAATTGAATGGGAAAAGGTAAATGAGATCCATCTCTAGTGGTAAAACTTTGCATGATGGTGATTAATAACTATCTTCAAGGTCTCCTACAAATGAAGGACAAAGCGGCCCTATGCTACCTAGTACAACAGTAACAGCAAATATTTGTCTGTAGTTTAGGGAAAGTCGGGAGGTCCCTTTGAAGTTTATTTGTTTGATAGCCAGGATGTTCTCACCAGGGCAACAGTGTTTAAAGTTTGATCTTTTTTTAAAACTTTAATCAGAACATTTTGGTTGTTTCTGATTAAGGCTCCTAAATGAAAAGATGAAAGCACATTTTACTCTAGGTTTGCATTATGGAAAACCCTCAATAGGCACACATATCTTCAATTAAAAAAAAAGTTAGTTTTAAAGTCAAACTACAGTGGTCTCCTGCTTATGCCCAAAGGATATGTTGTTCTAAGGCCTCCAGAGGATGCCTGAACCTGCAGATGGTACTGAACTCTATATATACTCCGATTTTCCCTATACATACATACCTATGATAAAGTTTAAACTACTCTTGCACTTTGGGGCCATTATTAAGTAAAATAAGGATTACTTGAACACAAGTACTACAATATCAGCCATTGATCTGATAGCCTAGATGGCTACTAAGTGGCTAATGGACAGGAAGCATATACAGTGTAGATATGCTGCACCCCAGGAAGGGACCAAGAGGGATGAGTAAGACTTCATTAGACTTCTCAGAATTGCATGCAATTTAAAGCTTATGGATTGTTTATTTCTGGAATATTCTATTTTCAGACTACGGTTGACCGAGGATAACTTAAACCAAGGGGGAAAAAAACATGGATAAGGGGGGCTGCTGTCATTGCCAACTATGGTTCTCTATGGCACGCAGTCAGGGAAAGTGTTTTATGTACATACTAGGGGCCCAGTGCACAAATTTGTGTACCTTGAAAGGAACTGTGAGCCGCAAGATTGCAGTGGGCATGGGGCGGTTCTCGGCCCATCCTCCGCGTGGCCCCTGGTCCCCTGTCTGCTGGCAGCCTCACTCCCACTGCTACTCCCACACATTGATGGTGCCCGCCCCACTTGCACCTGCTGGCGTCTGCCCCCTGGTGGTCAGTGCACATCATAGCATATCATTAGCATATTACGCTTTGATTGGTTGAATGGCCAACTGGACACTTAGCATATTAGGCTTTTATTATATAGGATTGTTTCCTTCACTGTGAGAAAATTATTTAGTTTGATGAACAGATACTTCCTCAAAGAAGTTGCATGTCAAATAAATACATAAAAAGGTGCTAAACAGTATTAGTCAACAGGAAAATGCACATTAGAAGCACAGTGAGATACTGCTCATATTCTACTATCAAGGCTAAAATTATGAAGACTGACAATACCAAGTATGGATGAGGATATGTAAGAACTAAAACTTTCATCATACATTGCTAGTAGAGATGCAAAAACAGTACAATCACCTTAGAAAACAGTCTTGCATGCAGTTCTTCATAAAGTTAAATATACTCTTACCATACTACCTAGCAATTTTTCTCCTAAGTACCCATGAATAATAACTTGTGTTCTCACAATGACTTCTATCTGAATGTCCATAGCACTTATGTTCTTAATAAACAAAATCTATAAATGACCCAAATGTCTATCAACTGATGAATGATTAAACAAATGGCCAAAATTCTTCAATCACTTATTTCTTGCTTTAATTTGCTTGTTCTCTATTCTTTCTTGAAACTGTTATAAATTGTCCCTTATTCTATTTAGGCTCTCAAAAGTCTTCTGTGAGCCAGCCAAACTCCCGGACCTTTTCTTTCTTGCCTCCTGAATTGCATTTGCCATTATTAATTATATTTCCTTTCTTTGCCTTCCCACTTCCTTTGACTTCTATGATGATGAATTTTTATTATTTTTCTACACTGCTCAAATGATTCTTTTTTTGGCATTATTTCTGGCTCATTTGCTTCCTTCTGACCTCTAACCATGAGTGCCTCCTAAAACTTAGCCCTTTGTTCTTAGTTTTTGTTTTGATATTCATTTTTTGGCCTCTAACAAATGACTCTTCTGCCCACTCTGCCCCCACTACCTACACCATGGTTCAGGCTCTTCTTTGCCAGATTTATTCTCCTGAAAGGAAGTTCTGATCATTTAATTCCCCTGAAGATGTGCTTAAGACTTCAATTAGTCTATAATCAACCAAGGTTAGCTGTAATGTAATGATAATAACACTGAACTTGGACTCTAGTAACCTGGGTTCAAATACTAGCTCTGCTACTCACTAGCTAGGTGACCTTACACAAGTCAATTAACATCTTTTCAGAGTTTCTATATCTGAAAAATGGGAGAGAATAAAACCATACCATAGGTTTACTGTAAGAATGAAGTCAAATTAAAAAAAAAACAATTTGTGAAGTTGGAAATCATTAAGCATGAGTATGATCTTCCAACAAATATGTATTTATTCTTTTTATGTGTTTATTCTTATATGTGCCAAGAATTAGCTATACACCAGTAGGCAAGCAGACCAGGCCCTCTGCCCTCATAGTGCTCACAGTGTAGAGAGGAACATAAGCAATTAAAATAGACATTGTAAGTTCTAGGTCTGGAGGAAATGACAGGTGCTTGGAGTAGCACATAGGAATAACATCTCATCTAAGCTAACATTGTAGAGGAATGATGAAGAAAGCTTTCTGAATAAAAGAACATTTAAGATAACACCTAAAAGATAGGTTGAGTTGGCCAAATAAAGGGGTGGAGTAGTGGGTGGGCACAGCAACTAGATGTGAAAAGTATTCCAGGCAGTGGAAACAGCATTGGCAAAGGCCAGAAAAGGAGAGAGAAACCACGGAGCTTTCCAGGAACAGAATGGAGTTCAGTATGACTAGAGTATAAAGTTCAGTACAAAGAGAAGGAGCAAGAGTTGGAAGGGATGGGCAGTGATCGCAGAGAGATAATGCATGTAATTTCCAGCATAGGTAAAGCAACCCAAAGGTATCAATGATCCAAACTGTGTGCCCAGCATGGTGATAAGAAACAGAGGTGATCAATATTGGGAAGTTGGCCCGGTAGACAATCAACATCTGGCTCCTAGCCACTGGGCTACATTCACTGATAGGGCTCAGTCCCAAAGATGGGAGATTGGCAAAAACAAGGCAGGTCCTCAGGAAAAGCTATTCACAAACCAATTTTATTTATAAAGAGCATTGTTTTTCAAGGCATTTCTACATCCGATATTTAAAAAAAGAAAATCTTCATTGCATCCTTGTAAATCAACCAGGTATCATTACTTTTATCAAGGGTACAATTAGTCAGTCCTATCCATTATTAGGATGACAAGTGGAAGTGGGATAAATGATATATTTTTTTTGACCCTACATTTTAAATTTAACTTTAATCCAGGAATGGCTAGCTGCAAAACACATATAAAATGGGATACAGTGGAAAAATTATTACATTGGAGATCAGGAAACTGGATTCTAGTTTTGGCTCTGTCACAAACCTGTTGGTTGAGCTTTGGCAGGTCACTTTAAGCACCTGTGCCTTAGTTTCCTCTAGCCCAACAAGATCATCGATTGCTAAGGACTCTTCTGACACTCAAATCCTATGGTTGCAACTACTGAGGGCGAAGGAAAACTAGAATTCCACATGTATTGGAGGATTTTTAACATTTATTTTTAGCCCCCATCTTAATTTTTATTTTGGTCTTCTGTCTTGTTTCTCATTCCTCCTTGCAGTTTTATTATTGCCCACCCCACTGAAGATATTTAAGAAGCTGCCTTTTCATCACTTTAAAACTGTAAATATGCCCTTGAAACATGCAAAGAGGCTTTTGTGTACTTACAAATCGAGGTTATTATCGTACAAGTAAGTCACTTGAGTGCACTGCATTCCTCAGCTTGCTCCATTGAGAGCTTTATTAGGTTATATTGTCCTATCTTAGAAGGACTAGTTGAGTAGATAAGACTCTCCCACTTTAAAAGGTGGACTATCTGATGAAGCAGGGTGCCTAATGCTCCAGAGTGTAAGCAAAAGGATTTTGGTGCTGCCCCAAAGACAGACACACTTCTCTAAGACAAGTAGGTGCTCCACTTAAAGTGACACAGTCAAGGACAAATGTTCTAAAATTAAACCAACCAGCTGCTTTCCCGCAGATGCCCACCTGTCACTTATGCTATCTTCTCCTTGTCAAGTCTTCTCTCTTCGTGAAACCAGAACTCCCACTCACTGAAGCCCTTTTAAAGCTGAAACTTGCATACTTTCCAAAAGGTTACCTCTCCAGGGAGGCAGAAAGCCTGTTTCAAGAACATATTAATATTAGGGTACCTGTAGTCACTTAAGGAATCTATGCTCTTTGAGCTTTTCATCTCAAATACCTAAAACTTTAACTTAAATGGTGCCAGTAACTGGCTTCAGAAGTCAATTGACATAAAACCTTCCTTGTTAGTGAGGTGACAGTACAAAACTAAAGTGTGGATCTCCTTTTCTGGCCTTTGCCAATGCTATTTTATTAACATAAAAATAGGTGAGTTTTCAGTTTGGGGATAGCTTGATGAACAGTAGAAATGGAGACAAAAATATCAGTTTCTACATGTAGGTCTTAGGTATGTCATCAACCTAACAATAAACAATTATTGATGTGTAGTAACAAACTTCCACTGAATTAACCAGATGCTGTTTGTAAACCACTAGTAAACAACCACATAAAACAAATAATGTCTTTATAACACATTTGAAAATGTTTCTTGATCTAGATGTTATTCTAATTAGGCTTAAATAGAGTAGGGAAGAAATGTAACTATTTTTCTTATGTAGAAGTAGTTTTTACTGTGAGGTGATTTTCCTTTTTATTAGATTACTAGAGGCCTGATGTACAAAATTTGTGCAAGAGTAGGCCTCCTTCCCCCGCCTGCCAGCACCGGCTTCCTCTGGCACCCAGGACCCGGGCTTCCCTTGCAGCCCCAGCTTTGTCCCAAAGGTCATCCAGAAGGATGTCCGGAAGGATGTCCAGTCTAATTAGCATATTACACTCTTATTATTATAGATGTTAGGCAAAAGTTCCAGGGATTCCTCTCTGAATGTGTTGTCATTCTTGCAGTTGATGTAAATTAATTATATAACTGTTCAAATTTGGCACTCAAAGAGTCTTTTAATATTAATAAATATTTAATCCATTTTTTCTAAGAAGTAAAATTTTATTAGTCATGTGGGGTGTAGTATAAGATTAGCATACAACTAATATATTTTGTAAGATAAAATTTATTATGAAATACTATGTACCTAGCATAGTCTCTTTAGAACAAAATGCATAACATATAAATAAAATTGTATTATATTTATAGTACCATGATTCTATATTGATTCACTCCTTCAATATGGTATTTTTGAGAATCTATAAGACAAGGTTTTAGATGGGAACACAAAGATGCATCAAAGCATAAAATAAATAAAATTACAATAGGTATAATAAATTATAGAGTTATAGTGAGGGCTTACCTATCTATTAAAAGATACAAATTACTAAAAAAGAATTATTGAGCCCAGCCGGTTTTGCACAGTGGTTAGCATCTAGCCATGAACGAGGAGGTCACAGTTCGATTCCCAGTTAGGGCACATGCCAGTAGGGGGCATGCAGGAGGCCGCTGAGCTATGACTCTCTGAAATCAATAATAAAAGAATTATTTATTAAACTTACATAGTTGAAATGCTTATAGTTTAAATTTTTTTAATGTTTCTTTGTTTGATGTGCCCAATAAGAAAACTCATTTGTTTTCAAGACTTTTTATCTATTAAATGTATCTACACCTCTAAACTTATTATAAAACTTCCAGTTTGTAGTTTTATAAGTTGTATTTCATAAAAGTCAAGCTGACTTGGTTTTGTAGACTTCAGTTCTCAGCCAACATGCAGTAACAAGAACCAGACTAACACTGCTGCCTGAAACAACTCAAAATTGGACAAAATATATGAAACAACTGTTTTGGGGTATTAGACGTTAGCAGCAGATGACAGTGATCCCTGAGAGAAGTAAATGAAGTGAGCCCTATGATTGCCTCGGCTTGCTTCCTAGAGAGAATTTCCAGGCTGGGGTGCAGGGAGTAGGAACCAAGGAGAAGCCTAATGGATTTTCTGAATTAAGCAGCTGAGAGTCTGGCTAGAATTTGCAGGGCAGAGTACCAGAGAGGAGAGAGTTGCTTAGGAGAGATTTCCAGAGATTTAGTTTTTAGCTGAGTACCGACCAAGACATGACTGTAAGAAAACTACCTGAGGGCAGAGAAAGAACAAACGGAGCAAATTTTCAGAGATCACTTAGGACCAGGACAAGAGTGGAAAGCCTTGTAATTTAACTTTGTAAGGTATCAATAGAGTAATTAGAAGGGTATTGCCTCAGTAGAAGAACAGAATTAGCCCTATACCAAAGGATGCATTGGTCCTAACTAGCAAAACTTTAAAGGAAGCCTCAAAAGGATTAAGCTATTTTCAAGAAACTTAACTGCATCTTAGAAAAAAAGCTCAAGAATACAAAAATATCCAGCACTCAACAAGGTAAAATTCACAATGTTTTGCTGTCAACCAAGCTATGCAAAAAGCAGAAAAACACAATCCTTAATGAGTAGAAAAATAAATCAATAGAAACAGATTTAGAAATGACACAAATGGCCCTGGCTGGAATGGCTGAGTGGATAGAGCATCGGCCTGTGGACTGAAGGGTCCCAAGTTCGATTCCAGCCAAGGGCACATGCCTGGGTTGTGGGTTTGATCCCCAGTAGGGGACGTGCAGGAGGCAGCCAATCAATGATTCTCTCTCATCATTGATGTTTCTCTCTCTCTCTCTCTCTCTCTCTCTCTCTCTCTCTCTCTCTCTCTCTCTTTCTCTTCCTCCCTCCTTCCCTCCCTCTTCCTTCCTCTCTGAAATCAATAAAAAGATATATTTTAAAAAAAGAAATGACACAAATGATAGAATTAGTAACCAAGAACATTAAAACAGTTACTATATCTATTTCTATATTCAAGAATGTAGAGGAAAGATTCACCACATTAAGCATAGCATGGAAAATATGGCAAAAATCTAAACTGAACTTCTACTGTTGGAAAATGCAATGTTGAGATGAAAAATAAATTGAATGGTATTGGTAGATAACATATTACAAGGGAGATGATTTGTGAAGTTCAATACATAGCAATAGAAATGATTCAATATGAAATGGGGAAAAAGAGAAAAACAGATAAATCAGTATTTAAATAAATAAATAAGTGAGCTGTGGAAAACTTCAAGCAATCTAATATATGTGTAGTTGGAGTCCACAAGGAGAGAAGTGAGAAGAGTGGAACAGAAAAAAAATAAGAAATAATGGCTGAATTTGGGACATGATGGACCTTGAGAATATTATGCTAAGTGAAATAAGTCAGTCAGAAAAAGTTAAGAACCACGTGACTTCACTCATATGTGGGATATAAAACTGAAACTCATGAACAAAGACAATAGTGTGATGGTTACCAGAGGGAAGGGGGTAGTAAGATGTTAGAAGTTGGAGAGGGGCCTAATATATTGTGATGGAAGATGATTTCAGTGGGTGGTGGGCACATGGTGTAAAATACAGATTTTGTATACTAGAAATGTACACTTGAAACCTATACAATCCTATCAACCAATATCAACCCAATAAGTTTAATTAAAAATAAAATAAATAATTTTGCTAATGGAAAAAATATAATAGCTGAAAAAACATTTTAATTTTGATTATAACTAAAAATCCACAGATCCAAGAAGTTCAACAAACCTTAAAAACAATAAACAAGAAGAAAACTATCCCAAGGCACATTATAATCATATTGTTTAACAATCAATAATAAAAAGAAAATCTTAAAAACAGCCAGAGGGAAAAGAACTAACACAGTGTCCAGAAGAACAAATGTAAAGCTGACAGTTTTATGACAGGAACAATGCAAGCTATCAGACAGCGGGGCAGAATCCTGAAAGTACTGACAGAAAAAAAATGGTCAATCTGAATTCTTTACCTAGCAAAAATATTTTTCAAAAATGAAGATGACATAGACTTTTGCAATCACAGGGGCGTAAAGAGTTCGTCACCAGTAGTCCTGCATTACAGAAAATGTTAAAAGAAGTCACTCAGGTGAAGAAAAATGATACCAGATGGATATCTGGAGCTACACAAAGAAATGAGGATCATCAAAAAGGGAAAATAGGTGGAGACGTAAATTTTTTTTTCTTATTTTAAAAATCTCTCTAAAAGATAATTGGCTTTTCAGAGCAAAAATATTAATAATGTGTTGTGAAGTTTATAATATATGTAGTAGCCAAATGCATGAAAATAGTAGTGCAAAGGCTGAGAGGAGGAAATGGAAGAATACTGTTGTAAGTTTCTTATATGTGAAGTGTAAATATTACCTAAAGATAGACTGCGTAAGTTAAAGGTGTATACTATAAACCCCAAAGCAACTGCTATTTTCGAAAAGGAGTTAAAGTAATAAACAAAAAAGAAAATAAAAGGGACCTTAAAATATTCATTCCAACAGAAGAAAAATATACTTATAATCCTATATAATAAAAACCTAGTATGCTAAGTGTTCGGTTGTCCAGTTGGCCATTCAACCAATCAAAGTGTAAAATGCTAATGCTACGCTAAGGCCACTCAACCACTTGCTATGACGCGCACTGACCACCAGGGGGCAGACATTCCGACCAGTAGGTTAGCTTGCTGCTGGGGTCTGGACAATTGGGACTGAGCAAGACAGACTGAATATGCCCTGGAGCCCTCCTGCGGTCCCTCCCTGACCCTGATCATGCATTGGTGGGTCCCTTGGCCTGGCCTGCGCCCTCTCGCAATCAGGGACCCCTCAGGGGATGTCAAAGAGATGGTTTTGGCCCAATCCTGCTCAACGCAGGAGCTTCCCCCTGGTGGTCAGTGCACTCTCACAGGGGGAGTGCCACTCAGCCAGAAGCTGGGCTCAGCCAGAAGCACAGTGGCAGTGGCAGAAGCCTCTCCCACCTCTGCAGCAGCACTAAGGATGTCCGACAAACAGCTTAAGCCCATTCCTGACTGAGAGCGGACCTAAGCTGTCAGTTTGACATCCCCCAAGGGCTCCTGGACTGTGAGAGGGTGCAGGCCTGGCGGAGGGACCCCCCCCCCAAGTGGACGAATTTCGTGCACCAGTCCTCTAGTAGAATATATATATATATTTTAAAAAGTCAGATGGTAGATTTAAACACAACCATATCAACAATCATATTAAGTATAAAAAGTCTAAATACTCCAATTAAAGATTGGATAAAAATATTTTTAAAAATGTAACTATTCTGCCTATAAGAAATTTACTTTAAATGTAAAGACATGACTAAATTAAAAGTAAAAGAATGTTAAAAGATATACCATGCTAACAATAATCAAAAGATAAGTTTTTATAATGGCTATATTACTATCTACATAAAGTAGATTTCAGATCAAAGAATATTACCAGGAATGAAGAGGGACATTTCAGCCCTGACCAGTTTGGCTCAGTGGATAGAGTGTCAGCCTACGGACTCAAGGGTCCCAGGTTCAATTCCGGTCAAGGGCATGTACCTTGGTTGCGGGCACATCTCCAGTGGGGAATGTGCAGGAGTCAGCTGATCGATGTTTCTCTCTCACCGGTGTTTCTGACTCTCTGTCCCTCTCCCTTCCTCTCTGTAAAATATCAATAAAATATATTTTTTTTTAAAAAAAGGACATTTCATACTGATAAAAGAGCCAATTCATCAAGAGTATATAACCATCCTAAGTGTTTATGTACCTAATAACAAGGCTTCAAAATACATAAAGCAAAAATTGCAAGAAGTATGTAAGTTGATAATTATAATTGGAGATTTCAACACCTTTCTGTCCATATTTGATAGAATAAGTACAGAAAATCAGTAAGGATGCAGATTTGAATAGCATGTCAACCAACTCGATTTAATTAACATTTATATAATGCTCCAACAACAGTAGAATACACAACTTTTCAGTGGTACAAGAAGCATTTATCAAGATAGTCTATAAAAATAGTGCCAATAAATGTAAAAATTCAAATCATACAAAGTATGTTCTCTCACCTCAAAGGAATTAAATTAGAAAACAATAACAGGAAGGTATCTGGGACTATCCCCAAATATTTTGAGATTAAATAACATACTTTTGAATAACCCATGTGTCAAAGAAAAAATCAAAAGGGAAATTAGAAATCATTTTGAACTGAATTAAAAATGAAAACACAACATCAAAATTTGTGGGAGGCAACTAAATAAGCACTTACAGAGAAAAAAAAAAGTCAATCATTTATGGCTCCATTTTAAGAAACTAGTAAAAGAAAAGAAAATTAAACCCAAAGTAAGCAGAAGAAAGTAAATAATAAAACCAAAAGCAAAAATGAAATAGAAAAACAATAAGAAAGCCATTGAAAGCAAAAGCTGTTTTTTTGTTGTTGTTGTTGTTGTTTTTGAGAGCATGAAGATGTCTAGGATTTCAAAAATCATTAAAGAGCAACTGCAGTTATGATCCTGAAGCTTCCATTTTTGGTATATTAAAAAAGCTAGACCAGAAACCATAGAAAAGATCTAATATTTATATGTGTTTATTAATATCTATATGAAAAATCTTGTGTGCTACTGAAGAAAAAGAATCCATAAAGCCATTTGAAATTATATATTTTACATAGGTATTTATACTATGTGTATGTGTTCACATGCTTCTCATCAAGAGTGTGGCAAAACATCTTGCTCTCTTTATTTTTCTAAACCCTATTCCATATTTGGCTTCTCCTTTTTTAAAATGCTATTTAGAGAGATAGTTCATTCATTTATTCATTCAACATAATTATGAAATGCTACAATATGCCACAGATTGTGGGACATGCTGGGGGACACAGCTGTTAACCAGACAAACAAGATCTCTGCCCACTGAGCAGTGTCTAATGTGAGATACAGACTAGAAAATAGGCAATAACAACATATTCTTGTAAAAGTACCATCATGGAAAGAACAGGTGCCATGGGAGTCCACAGGATGGGTAATCAACTTGGACTGAAATAGTCCTCAAGTTAGCATCTAAAGAGACGTTTCTAAAAATGTGATAACTAAGTCTAATTATTATGATTCAACATAGGCAATAAAATTTTAGGTATGGAATAATATGTAAGGTATGAGTTTGATACTAAACTAATTCCTTGACTATCACGTAGCTAATAGTTACTCTACTTAAATCTGTTTACACTATTAATACTCTGTTGAAATTTCTCATAGTATAAACAAGACATATAGAATGCTGTTTTTACTAATTTTCAGTATTATTGAGAGTGTTTGTAGGTGTACTAGATTAACATACAGGTGATTCAAATCTGTTCAGAACTTTTTAAGGATCTCTTTGCTAGGGTATAAGAAATGGCAGATAAGACAAGAATCTAAATCTCTAGGCAAAATTTGAAGGCAGTCCAGGTTTAAAGAAGTGAGGCAAGTCCAGAGAAATGTGAAGATTCCAAAGATTAGTTAGGAAAGGGCCCATGATTCCTTCAGAAGCTCAGATATGTTTTAAAATTACTCATTTCCTTTAACCATTGATTTCACATTTGGAAATGTATCTTCAAGATATAAACTTCCACTTTTTAGCCCCAAGATTGTTATTGGTTATACTGAGAAGTTGGAAACAACCTAGATGCCTAACACAGCAGCCTGGCTAAATAAATTATGTCATAGACACACAGTGGAATTCTCACCAGGTTTTTAAATAATGTAGCAGTGTTTCTCAGACTTTATTGGGCGTCAGAATCACTAGGAAAAGCTTGTGGAAACCACAGGTTGCTGGGCCCTACTTCCAGAGTCTCTGCTTTAGTCATCTTGCTATAGGGCCCAAGAATTTTCATTTCTAACAAGTTGCCAGGTTGATACTGATGCCATGGGTGGGGATGGGGAGCTGGGGCTGAAGGGCTCACTTTGAGAACCACTAATATAGAGTTCTTTTTATTGACTAGAATTGTTAAGTTGAAACAAAGCTGTTTCTTTTTACTTTTTTAAAATCCTCACCTGAGGATATATTCTCCATTGATTTTTAGAGAGAGTGGAAGGGAGGGGAAGAGACAGAGAGAGAGAAACATTGATGTGAGAGAGACACATCGATTGGTTGCCTTTTGCAAGCACCCTGACTGGAGCCAGGGATTGAGTCTGCAACTGAGGTATATGCCCTTGACCAAAATCAAAACCAGGGACACTTCAGTCTGAGGACTGACACTCCATCCACTGAGCCAAACTGGCTAGAGCCAAAGCTGTTTATATTAAATTCTTTGTGTATACATACAGAAGTTTAGATGGAAAGTTTAGATGTCTTTGGGGTGGATCACATTGTAGATTTGCCTTATTGTCTTTTACATTTTTCAGTGACAGATTTTTCTGTAATGAGCATAGTATTAATCACTAAAACATAATCAAATTTCTTAAATAATAACATCATGAAGTGCTGGCCAATAGCATTAACACACTGGAAACATCAAAGTGGGCTTGATCCTACTCCCCCTCTGACTTTTTAACTATGTCTTGTTAGGAGTGTATCTTCAGAAGCAATCACAGACAGAGGAACAGTGGTGAGTCCATAAATACAGCCTACTTCTGATGGGAACAAAAATAGAAGAGGCTGACATTATATGGAGTGTTTCTACATTTTTTCTTATTTCATTTTAGTTGTGCCATGCAGGCTTCTTCTGGGGATGTTTGAAGAAAAACTGGGTGGGACCCAAAGGGCGACCTGCCAGAAGTTTGAAGCATCTGGATTGGCGCACTCTTTGTTTCCTGATGCAGGATAGATCCATTTCCCAGGGTATCAGATTAAGGCGTCTCCTTTCTGGTAAAAAGATTTCATGGTTTAAATTCCCGTTCACTTTTGTGTCTGTGGCACTCTGCTGTCTCCTTTCCAGCATGCAGCCTCAGGGGTCATGCTGTCCCTTCCCTGCTGATATCAGCGTGCCAACTGTGGTGTCATGCACACCAAGCACAGAGCTGCCATTCAGCTTCCAGTCTGGGTTCAGGAAGCAAAAGAGCTTCTAAGTTCCTACAAACCTTGACAGATCTTCCTCTAGCCTTGCATGTGAACAGTTTTCAGGGGGAAGCGGGGGAGGGGAAGGGAGCTGTGGGGAACAGGGTAAATGTCAAGGGTGAATATGTGACAGGAACAGAGAGGGCAAACAGTTGTCACCAATGTTCAGAAGAAAGAAGGGTGGGCGATAATATAGAGAAATAATCCTTAGACTTTTCAATGGGATACTTATTTGGTTAGCACTGGTTACCCTATTCCATGTCCTTGCATTACTGTGATTGGTAAACTAGGAGGTAGTCACATCAGTTCTCTTATTTAAAACAGGAGTTTTTCATGAGTGTCTAACAGAATGCCAGTAATTGGGATGTCATAGTGAAAACAAATCCCATATAAAACTCATGATGGATTCCATGTTGTTGTTTTTTTGATGATTCAAAATATAAAATCATGTTCTGATTTAGGCTATTGTTAAAAGAGAGAGATGTTACTTCTATATTTATTTTCAAATAAGTGACATATTGTTGGAAAATTTTATTCCATAATATGTTGCTTTCCACCACTTGACATGTGAATAAATGGAGCAGAATATTGTTTGAGTTGAAGGTATACTTACTAAGTGTAAGTTCAAAAATAGCTAGAAATGTAGATACTGGTTGATTATGTAGTTTTTTATAACTTTATAATACAACTTCTTGCCTCTCACCTTCAGGTGCTATAACATTAATTTAATATGTCAATCTGTTTGAGACCCTATAAAGGGAAGTTATTTGGAACTCTCACCTATTACTTGGATGCCAAGTGCAGTGTTATAATTGTGTTATAATTAATCAATTAATTTACCAAAAATGTACTGAATACCTACTCTGTGCCAGACATTGTTCTGGGGTACATCAATGACTCCTCTATAGAAGTTTCTATCCAAGACTGGGAAGACAGTAAATCATTAAACAACTACAAAGCTAATGTGTCAGGCAGTAATAAGCACCAAGAACAAAAATAAGGCAGGGAAATTATAAGAACTTTACATTTTATTGAGAAATCTTTGGGTGGGAATGGATTTAAGCAAGGGAATATTGTGATCCAACTTCTGTTTATAGAGAATTGCTCTGGCTGCTGGATGGAGAATTGGCTGTGGAAGGCCAAGTGTCCATTGAATTATCATACCCCTCTTCCCCAAGGTTATATTTCACTGAGGACGAATCTGAATCAATAGATCTAGAGATGTGATCCTACACAGTTGGTTCTTACCTTTTCATACTTAGTGTAAAACTGGTTTCTATTTTTGTTGTTAATCCTCACCAGAGGATATTTTCCCACTGATTTTTAGAGGGAGTGGAAGGAAAGGAGACACAGAGAGAGAAACATCGATGTGAGAGAGGCACATCAATTGGTGGCCTCTGGCATACATGTGGGATCGAGCCTGCAACCGAGGTATGTGCCCTTGATTGGAATCGAACACGGGACTCTTCAGTCTGTGAGCGGACACTCTATCCACTGAGTCAAATCAGCTAGGGCTAAAACTGGTTTCTAAAATGAAATTTTTATGTCCAAATTATTCCTTAAATAATTCTTTTTGGAAAGTTACTTTTAGATCCTTTTTTTCAAAATGAGAGTTTATCTAAACCCTACTTTTTAATAATAGGGACATGCCTTTCTCCCTCTGGTTTTCTCCTCAGAACTAAAGTTTTAAATTGCCTTTAGATTCCATCTATAACCTACACAATAAAAACAGTCTCATTACTTAATTAGACTTTTCATGTAATCAAAAGTGCCATTAAATATTTTGATCAGTCGCATTATTCACCACATCTGGGTTTATGTGACTTTTGATTAATCTCAGAAATCAAACCCACCCTCAAACAATTGTATGTTTACTACCAGTAAGGATATTTCAAAAAATCCTGCCACAAGCTTGGAAGGCAGATACAGTAAAAGAGAACAGAAAATATTGGTAGTGACAGGGACCCCAATTAATAACTGATTAGTCTTTGAAAGGGTTATACCTCATTTAGAAATGTAAGTGATTTTGGATCATGATTTTGCAATTGCTTCCTAACTGGTCTTCCTGCTTCTGTTCTTCAATCTTTATAATACACTAGAGGCCCGGTGCACGAAAATTCATGCACTCAGGGGGATCCCTCAGCCCAGCCTGCACCCTCTCACAGTCCGGGAGCCCTCAGGGGATGTCTGACTGACAACTTTGGCCCACTCCCCCTAATCCACAGTCTGGCCTCCCTCTGCAGGAGGCGACTGAGTGGGCCTATCAGGGGACAGTGCCAGCCGGCAAGTAAGCCGCCGGCCCTGCTTGCCCCCCCCCCACCCCCGCCCCATCGCTCCTCCGGCAGCTGCTGCTGGTTGCCACTGCCCTCCAATTGCCGTCCCCTCCCTCTACCCGCTAGCATGTGCCCTGGCTGGCCTGGCACCACCTGCTCGCCAGCCCTGACCCCTGCTGACCGGTCGTTCCTCCATTCAGTCAATTTGCATATTATGCTTTTATTATATAGGATTCTCCTCACAGAAGCAAGAGTTATCTTTTTTTAAAGATGTAAATCAAATCATAATCACTTCTCTGCCTACGGATTTGTAGTGGCTTCCACAGAATAACTCTGCCTTGGCCTTCAAAGGGCTGCATTCATGGTCTGCCACGCACCACCCCTGTCCTCCTCTCCAAACACCGTCCCCTTGTCCCCTGGGATCCAGTCACACTGGCCTAGTTGTTCCTCCTTGAATAAGCCACATCTGATTCCACGTCAAGGCCTTTAAACATACTGTTCCTTCTTCCTGGAATGCTCTTCCCCTGAGATTTTTGCATGGCTGCCTTCACCTCAAGAGTCAGTTCTCTGCTGGCTACTCAGTTTATACTTTTGCATCCAAACAGGCAGCACAGCTCTTCCTTGGAATAACAGGGAGCTCTTCCTCAGGTGTGATCAAAAACCTCTTGTGATTGTATCGCTTACAGATAGCACAAGGTATAAATCAAACGAGAACGCTATGGAGCGAACAACCCGGGGTTTGCACACAGTCTTATATACTCATGGTATTTTTTTTTTTCTTTACAGGTTATTTTCAGAGCTTTGTCACCACCATATGATATGGAGAACCCTTACAGTGCCAAAGCTCAGGAGCAGCTGAAGATCACCAACCTTCGTGTGCAGCTGCTAAAACAACAGTTTTGTCCCTGTCAGAGAAATGACCTGAATGCAAAGCCTCAACATTTTACACACTACGCGATCTATGATTTCATCGTCAAGGGCAGCTGCTTCTGTAATGGCCATGCTGATCAATGTGTACCTGTTGATGGCTTCAGACCTGTCAAGGCACCAGGAGTATTCCACGTGGTATGTAACACAAGTTCTCACCAGTGAAAAACAAATCATAAGTTACCTTCAGCTTTGGGCATGGGTAGTCTAAGTTCCCTGAGAGCTGGTGTGTGTGTGCGTAGTGCTTCTTGTTTCTTCCTCTGCTGATTCACTTCTCCAACTCCATATCCTTCCTGTAAAGTGCCTATTAACTTGTTTTTTAATCTTCAATTTTAGAATTATAAATAGTCAAGCATGATAACAAGATTCCTTGGAAAGCATCCATGCCAGTTTTTAGTACCATGACCTTCAGATATAAAGTGTAAGGTGAGCAGTAGGAGAGGTTGGCATAATCATATTGGTGGCATTATCACACAGAAGCCAGCTTTGACAATAAATGGGGACCATTGTTGAATAGATTTTTATAGTGGAAAAAATAAGAACCTCCGTTTAATGCCTGGTATCTTTTGCTGTTCAGCCAATAGAATGAATAATAGTTCTCCTCTGTGAAGAGTGGCCTGACCCCCTCTCTCCCTAGGCAGAGTTAAACTCTCTCTCCTCTAGGTTCACACATCTCCTGTGCTTTCTTCTGAACTTTTACCTCTCTTCATCTCCTAGACAGTGGTCGGCAAACTGGCCCCTTGAGTGTGGCTCTTCCACAAAATACCACATGCGGGCATACATGTACAGTGCGATTGAAACTTTGTGTGGCCCATGCCACGGGGCCAAAGAGCCGCGTGTGGCTCGCGAGCCGTGGTTTGACAACCACTGTCCTAGGAGATCTTGAACTCCCTGAGGACAGAGACTGTGATCTTTGTGTCCTCAGGACCGAGTGCATTACTTGAGCCAGAAGTAGACCTTCAGTAGGTTTTGTATGATAGCAACATAGGAATAGAGAGATGATGGAAAATTATGGTCATTGTTTATTCTCACCTTCTCCAACCTACTAGTTTCTAGATACTAATAGATCTTTGAACTAATATAGCTTCAAATAAAGGACTAGGTAATTCATTTTATCTAAGTTAATTGAGTTGTGTATGATTCAAATAGAAAATAACCCAGATATTCTAGAGACATGTCAACCTACTCTCCGTAGTTTGTATGAGATTAGAGTGCTAGAAATTTCTGCCATTATATTTAAGTGAATTAGTGAAAGGAGATGCTATAGGCTACAGTGGGTGAATGTTTGTATCCCTCCAAAATTCATATGTTGAAACCCTAATCCAAAGGGATTGTATGTGGAAGTGAGACCTTTGGGAGGTAATTAGGTCATGAGAGTGGAGTCCTCATAAGTGGGGTAGGTGTACTTTAAGAAGAAGCCAGATCGCTAGCTAGCTCTGCTTTTGCCATGTGAGGACACAGTGAGAAGTTGGCAGTCTGCTACCTGGAAGAGATCCTCACCAGAACCTGACCATGCCGGCACCCTGACCTTAGGCGTTCAGCCTCCAGGACTGTGAGAAATAAATTTCTGTTGTGGATAAGCTACCCAGTTTATGGTATAGCAGCCTGAATTGACTAAGATGCTGGCCTCTGTTTCCTCAGCTGTCTCCTATACTCCAAACCTTAAATGATCACTTCAGGGTGGAGTCCTGAGCAAAGGGATAGACAAAAGCAGCTGCCATGGCATGGCCCAGAGTAGGCCATATCTCTGGAGAGAATGACCCATGAGACAACCTGAATGGCTCTGATCAACCAAACTAAATTACCGGAGTTTTCAAGAACCTTACAAAACTCCCATGCATATGCATTTAAAAGCAATAGTTTCTTTTTGTGGTCTGTTTTTTTTTTTTTTTAGTAAGTCCTCTGAATGTAAACTGTAACAACATTTTCCAAGGCTAAGGAGAAAATTCTAGACCTTTCTATTATATACTGTGGGCCTGTGCAAATACAATGTCCAGGATGAGAACCACTCACAGTGGGTATCTTGTGTCTGCTTCTCGATCCCATTATCGCCTCCTGTGGCTGGGATAAGCTGGGCAAGGTATGGAACCTGCCAAAACTGCAAGCTGAACACAAACCACATCAGCCACCAGGGCTCACTAAACACTGTGACCATCTCTCCAGATGGATCCCCCTACGCTTCGGGAAGCAAGGATGGCCAGGCCATGCTGTGGGATCTCAACAAATGCAAGCACCTTTATATGCTAGATATTGGGGACATCATCATCACCCTGTGCTTCAGCCCCAACCACTATTGGCTCTGTGCTGTCATGGGCCCCAGCATTAAGATCTGGGACTTGAAGGGCAAGATCATTGTAGATGAACTAAAGCAAGAAGATATCAGTCCCAGCAATAAAGCGGAGCCACCCCAGTGCACCTCTTTGGCCTGGTCTGCTAATGGCCAGACTTTATTTTCTATATGAACAAACTCATAGAGATATGGCAGCTGACCATCAGCAAACAATATGTTAAAGAGCTTTAGAAATAAAAAACTGACTTTCTGACTAAAAAAGAAAATAAATTCTATTAATTCTGCTAAATTTAACAGGGGATAATTATGCAGAGTTATCAGAGATTTTTTGCAAAAGTCTTAAAATACAACTATTATATACAATCTTCTGCCAGAACGAAAACTGTCATCATGAGCCCACACCCCGGTGTCTGTGCCTGCTGGCTCTCTGCTCCATCCTGTCACTACCCCCCCTGCTCTTTTACTGCCTACCATAGCTCTGATACATTCCAGCTGCATCCTGTCTGGGGTCACTGCCACCTCCCACCCAGGCCTTGCTGCCTTGCCTCTGCCACAGCCAATTCCTGGTAGGCTCATGTGGAGATGGGGGCTGCAGGTCCCATCCTGGGGGTCACAGAAGCCTATAAGAGAGATACCAACATCAAGAAGATGAGCCTGGAAGGTGGTGCCTACCAGGATGATAATGGAAAGCTGTATATGCACCCTAGTGTCCAGATTGCTGTAAAAAACCTGGACAAAGAATACCTGCCTATTGCTGAAATGGTTGGATTTTGCAAGACAGCTGAAGAACTAGCCTTGGATAAGAATAGCAAAATCTTGAGAAGTGGCCAATATGTCACTATGCAGATCGTTTCTGGAACTGGGTCTTAAGGTTTGGAGCCAGATATCTGCAAAGGGTTTTTAAGTTCAGCTGAGACATATTTCTGCCCAAACCATCCTGGGGGACATTACACATGCATCTTCAGGGACACTGCATGCAGCTACATGGCTATTTATACTATGACCCCAAGACTTGTGGCTTTGATTTCACAGGCACTAAGAAGGGCATTTCAAAAATACCAGAGCAAAGCATTCTCCTGCATACCTGTGCCTACAATCTCATGGGAGAGGACACCTCGTCTTGAGCAATGGGAGGAAAAGCAACAGTAATGAGGAAAAAGAATCTCTCTGTGTTCTTTGACATGACCTACCAAGGATTTGCCACATGCAATGTTAACAAGGATGCCATCAAAGAGAGCATTACCAGTTCTCACTGCCAATCCTATGCCAAAAACATGGGCGTATGTGGCAGTCTTCAGTGCAGTCTGCAAAGATGCTGATGAAGCCCAAAGAGTTAAATTACAGTTGAAGATATTGATCCATCCAATGTGTTCCAAACCTCCTCTCAGTAGGACCCAGATTGCTCAACCATTCTGACTACCCTGGATTTTCAAAAACAGTAGTTGCAAGAAGTTTAAGTCATGGCCAACCTTATCATTGGCCTGTGGGCTCAGCTGGTCTCCAACCTCAAGAAGGAAGACTTCTCCCAACATTGGCAGCACATTCCTGACCAGACTGGCATGTTTTATTTCATGGAGCTAAAGGCTGAACAGATGGAGTGGCTGACCAAAGAGTTCTCCATCTATAAGACAAAGGTCAGCCACATCTCTGTGTCAGGGGTCACCTCAGACAACTGGGCTACCTAGCTCATTTACAAAGATACCAACTGATTTCTCTGGTGAGAGGGAACAGAGTCAACCTTCTTGTCATCAGCCTCTGCTATTGTGAGATTCACATGGAGGATGCGGGAGAGTGGATGGAGGTGAACGGATCATTTCTTTTAACCACAGTGCTTAACACTCAGCGATTAAATGTGTTTCTCAGAGAAGAACATGCAGTGAAATGGGGCAGAGGCATCCATCCAAGGCTGATGTCTGAAACTTTTTGGCTCTAAATCAAACTCTTTCCCATCCTTTTATCTCCATGTTTTCCAAAAGAGTTTACATGTGCAAGAAAATCACAGCCCCCCATGAACCTGTCAATAACACCATTTCAATATTGCAGGAGCTTTATCTGAGGCACCTTATGGTGTTTGGGGTTTCCTCTGTGGGTCCAGCATGAGAAATAGCCCATATTTGAGGCTTTGTGAGAAGACCTGTTCTAACAATAACAGTTCACCTGTTATATCTTCTCGTGATTGAGCAATTTTATCAATGGATAATAATATACTAGTAGAAATCATATTTTATGAAAAGTGGCAAATCTGCAGCCACTGTAGCAAGGAAAACACAAGATGCTGTTTCCTGTCTTATTTGAGAAAAAAAGAAATAAGGCTCTCCTTTTTAATAGTTGCCGGCATTTTAATGTTCCTCTCTACTTACTAGCACTGCTGTTCTTTCCTTTAGGCACAAAGGTTTATAACTAGCCTAGATTTTCATCCTGTTCTATTTCACTGACCATCAACCCCATTCTCTTATTTGAAGAATAAAGAAACATAACTTACCACTCATCCCATACCCTCACCTTTCTTGGCAAAGAATAGCGGAGAGTAGGCAACTGAATTTTATTTTAGCGCCCTCTCCTGTGATTGGTTGTTTCCTGTTGGGTTTTTGCCTCTGCCCAGTTGGACCTTGTACTTCGATTCAGTGTGGTTGTGCTGTCACTCATAAGTGGAGCAATGCAGGATAGTGTCAGGAAAGAGGTTATTCTGGGCTTTGGTTTTAACTGTGTGTGCTGCCAGCTGGGCTCAGGCCTCACCCTTTGGAAAGATGGCCATCTGCTCTAATCATGTAGCCTGCCTGCAGCCAGGTTTCTCAGTTACAATAAAGTTACTGTAGGAGCCCCCTCCCTTGAGAGAGAGAGGGGGGGGGGGGAGAAACTATCAATCTATAAAGAAGATCTGGATAGCCAAGGAAAGGGGATTACTAGTACATAGCAAATGTGTTTTTTTGTTTTTTTTTTCATTTCAAAAGGAGGTTAGAATGAGGAATCTCCATTCTAGAAGACTCTATGGGACAGGAACTGCATTTCCTTAATAATCTCAGGCTGTTTTGGAATCAAAAGCAATTTAAAATACAGTAATACTAGTTTTGTGGCTTCCTGCTCCCCAGCTTTCATATTTATTTCAACTTGTGCAGTGTGGTGGTAACCCCTACTGCTGTAACTATAGCATGCACTAAAACCAGGAAAGACCAAGTCCAACCTGGAGCTAGAGCCAGGTAGAGGTAAGAAACAGACTATGTGGTCAAGGGCATGTTGGGTTCCAGGGATCCAGTTCCATGAGAATCCCTGCTGTCTCTATTCTAGGAAGAAAGGAAGGAAGGAAGGAAGGAAGGAAGGAAGGAAGGAAGGAAGGAAGGAAGGAAGGAAGGAAGGAAGGAAGGAAGGAAGGAAGGAAGGAAGGAAGGGAGGGAGGGAGGAAGAGAGGGAGGGAGGAAGATGGAGGGAGGGAAGGAAAAGGGAGGGAGGGAGCCATAGCAATTGGACCAGCAAAGACCTGTGGTTAGTTGGAAATGTGAATCGTTCTGATTTCAGATCTTTCCCATCCCTGAGCTTAGGTGAATTTTATTTTTAATCCTCACCTGAGGATATTTTTCCATTGATTTTTAGACAGAGTGGAAGAGAGGGAGAAAGACAGAGAGAAATATCGATGTGAGAGAAACACATCCATTGGTTGCCTCCTGAATTAGCCCTGATCAAGGCCAGGGCCAGGTAGGAACCTACAACCAAGGTAGATGCCCTTGACCGGACTCGAACCTGGGGCCCTTCGGTCCACAGGCCAACACTCTATCCACTGAGCCAAACCGGTTAGGGCTGAATTTTATTTTTATGTAATTTTTTCTGGATTATTAAGAGCTGGATTAAATTTGGGTATAGGTGCCTCTTCTGAACGCAATGTTTTTATTCCTATGATTGCTTAGCTAAACAAACTGCACAATGAAAGCACAGTTTTTTGCCTCAGGAAGAACATGGTCATAGGGTCAGTTGTCCTCCCACATTTGTGTTATCTGTGAACACCATTCATTATAGGTATGTGGAAATAAATAAGTGGATTTGTAAATTGTGCATGCAGAATGGAAGGTAGCCTCTTAAGAAATGCTCTCTTTTCCCAGCCAGCTTGCCCCCTAGATAGTGTGTGTAAATCTAACTTTCTTTAGTTTTTCTTTATAGCAGTCGTTTTCAAAGAGTTGGTCCTTGAACCAGCAGCAGCAGCATTACTGGGAACTTGTTAGAATTATGAATCTCAGGCCCTAGCCCAGACCTACTGAATCAGAAACTCCAGTGATGGGGCCCAGAAATCCGTGTTTAACAGACCCTCTGCGTGATTACAATACTTGCTAAAGTTTGAAAGCTGCTGCTCCATAGACAGCTACAACTAATATTGTTGTGAGGGCGACTAAGTAGGATCTGATTTTATGTGCCATAATTTTTGATGGCTGATGATAGAGAATTAAGGAAGTTAATGGAAATGATACTTTGTCTGTTTCTTAAGCTATATAAGATTTTAGGGTCATTTTCTTTCTTTGGGAGTAGGAAGTAGGAAAAGATACGAAGTAAAATACAAGTTGGTAGGTTCATTTATCTTAAAACATTCCTGTGTCTTTTATTGATTGGTTGGTTGGTTGACTGATTGATTGTTTTGAGAGAGAGAGAGAGATGGATCAGTTGCCTCCTACATGTACCCCAACCAGGGATCGAACCCACAACCTACGTATGTGCCCTGACTGGGAATCAAGCCTGCCACCTTCTGGTATATGGAACAATGCTCCAACCAACTGGCCAGGGCACGTCTGTGTCCTTTTCCATGTTTGTCCTTCTTCTATCTTTTTCCAGTTCAATTTGTTGCTCCTTTTACTAGAAGGCAGAACAATGATTGATATCCTAACATTGGAGTCAAATAGACCTTGATTTGAATCACCACATTTACTTAGTTGGTCTCATTGCATCTCAGTTTCCTAAGAAAATGAGGATGACATCTATCTTATATAGTTAGTGTAAGGATTAAAAAATATGGTAGCCAATGCCTAGGACATGATAGACACTACCTACAGTTATTGCTGTTATTATATTGTATTATTTCAGCTACTTCCATATACTCTTCTACCCCAATAATGACAAAAATAAATTACAGCATATGTGCTGTTGGACATGTATACAGGGCTAGAGGTCTTGCGGCAAAGAACACTGTACTTTAACTCCAGGCTCCTGGGATCCCAGAAATAATGTGAAGAGGAGATCTTAAGATTTTTTTTCTTTGCAGCTGGAGAGGACTAATTTAGTTGCTTTTTCCCCTAGCAGCTGATGATTTTACAGCTATTGATGGATGATACTATGAAGGAACATGGAAAGCTTCATTGTTTTACTGAAGTATTATCCACTAGATAACACAGAAGTCTTAGAGTACCAGGAACAATTGTTTAAACCTCTTGAGTTACACTTGTTATGGTGGTGGGATTTTTATTTATTTATTTATTTTTTTACTGATATGTTCAAATCTAAGAGTAGCATTGAGACAGTGTGGTTTGAGGAAAATGTTACTTAGCCACCTACCTTTGGGAGTCAGGATTTAGAATCATTCATACAGTTTCATGGCAGAACCTGAATACAATTATTCATGTATTTATGTTTGCATAACTTACATGCCATGTTTTGTCAATTCAGCACAGGTTTAAGACCACTGTTCATATCTTCTTTTAAAAAATTATTTAGTGTGAATAGCAAAAAGTAATAATGAGAATGCTCTTGACTCTTCAAGGTGTTAAGGGAAAGGTCAAAAGGCTTAAAAACAATAAAGTTATTAAATGAGAACATTATATCAGAATTTAAAAATATTTTTATATAATAAAACATATACTCATGTTTGAAAATTAACACCTATAAATTGGACATGTAAAACTTCCAATTAATCTAGCCCTAATTCTTTTTTTTCTCAGTAGAGAAAAAAAAAAGATCATAGATTATAAATACTACTATTAATAGTTATCACTTATCAAATGCGTTGTTGTGTACCAAATCTTATGCTGTCGTGCTATAAATGTTATTAAATCTAATATTCACAACAACTGGATGATGCAATATCATCGTTTTCTTTCACAAATGAGGAGGTGAGACTGGGAAATGTTATCTGACTTCTCAAACGCTAAGAAGGGGTGGAGCTACAGTTTAAATTCGCCTGTCAGACACTGAAGCCCATTTTCTTTTTGCTGTTGTTGTGCTGTTAAAGATTTGGATCTAACCAGGGTTGATATTATGCCAAGAACAGAGAAAAAAGAAGGGATAAAGTACAGGAGGGGCAAGGGAGATGGGGACAGGCTCAAGGGATTGATTACCATGATGGACTGTAGAATCTAAACTAAGCAAGGAGAAAAGTTAGGACACAAGAGAGCAAAGACTATTCCCACCACCAAATGTCTGCTGTTTCATATTTTATAACGCCCTTTCTCATGTATTGTTTCACTAGATCCTTACTACAACACTGGAAATATTTTATTTCAATTCTGCAGATAAGGAAAACTGAAATACAGAGAGATTAATGTACTTTCTTAAAGTCACAGTGATAGAGCAATTACTCAGAATCCTTATCATTGTACCCCACCTCCATCCCCAATAGGCTACCAAGGGAAAAAAACACCTGTTGTTAAAAAGACTCTTTTTATAGGGATAGGCCATCGATCCAAATCATCTACATTTTAATATGGAACCAGAAATTATCATTGATTCTCTTTTCTTCCATTCAGTAACTAGTGAAATGGCTCAAAGGGAGGAAAGAAGAAAGTCAAAGCAATAAGTTTGGATAATCTACAAAGTAAATAATTTAGGAGTGACTATTTGGGGGTGGGGTATGCATCATCTTTGATGCTTATTTTTGGCTTTATTAAGAAGAGGGATTTCTGTACCTACAATTCTACTTTCATATGTAGCCCAAAATAATTTTCACTGTGAATGAGAAACAGCAGCCATCCCAGTTTTTTCATTTTGTCACATCAAATCTGGAGGATTGGGTAATCCTATCATAAACGAGGACACAATGTTGTATCCCTAAAATAAACAAAATATAAAGCCTGCTAACTTGGTACTTTTAGCATGAGGCTGTTCTCAATCCATTGCAAGGTCTTAACCTCATTTCAATGTCCCTGTGTTAGCATGGTATAGTTTTGCCAGTAGTCCCTTGGCAATGAGTAACTACAGACACCATAGAAGGTGAACAGAATGTTGTTGTACCGCATTTACTACCTTGTGTTTCCTAGTAGAAGGGCAAGCCAGTAAAATATGTTCATGGCTGGAAATTACTAGTGTTTTGACTGTAAAACTTCCAATTAATCTAGCCTTATTTTCTGTCTAGACAGTAAGACATGTTCTCTTTTAACGACAAGAGTTGCCTGAGATTACTCTTTTTATTAGATGATCAGGAAACCAGAAGACTTCAGAACTGAAGGCATTATAAAGCAGTTTGGCACTCATGAAATAATTCCCAATGGATTTTCTTTTAAGAATTCCCCTAGAACATTTAAATATTTATTTATAGGCCTCTATTTCACAGAAAGGTAAAAGGATAAAAATACCTGAAAATGAAAATGTTGGTGTCAGAGCTGACATCTCTGAAAGTAAAATATACACCAATTAGAAAGCAAGGTTGATTGTCCAAATGTAAAATTTGTACATTCAACTTTTCATGAATTGCAGAATGTGAACACATGTATCTTTAGGTCAAAACTGGGGCATCGTAAAGCTGCAAAAATGAGTTTCTTTAACAGGTTCAAGCTGCTAGTTTTATAAATTTGGGAAACAACAAGTTAAATTTGACATTTTTTTTTAACTATAAAGTGCTCCTTAGATATCTTACTTTGCAGATGTTTTTATGAATATTTCCTTTTCAGTGTAGCACTTTTGAGTCTATTCTATGGATATGTGGGAGCCTGGAGTCTGAGCTCTGGGTCAGGAAAGCCTAGTCTCCCTATTTAAATGCTAATATAATGGGGTATGGGGGAAGCTTCATGGAAAGAGAAAAACTTAGGTTGTAGATAGATACCTGACTTCTGGTTCACAGCCCCAGTTCTCACATCTCTAACGTGTTTCTTTTGTGTCTGCCAATTTTGTAAGAGCTGGAAATGTACTTCAATTTTTCCTAAAACAATTGCATTCAGTAGAAGATAAGCTGTAATTTAAATCCTCAGTCCCTCTTACGAGGAAAATTTTTAGTGACCAGACACATAAGATTAAAATACACACACACACACACACACACACACACACACACACACGCACGCGCAATAATTATTCTACAAGACAAAGAAATTCACAGCCATTTCAAACAGTGAGAAAACCCAGGTCTGTTAATCTTGGCACTTAAAGCCTTAATACAGTACTATAATTGGAACTACAGTTGTATTATATCTTAGCAATGTCATTATTTTAATGGAATAAAACAGTACATGTATGGTGATATAGAAGAACTATAGTACTTGTTAACTCATTATATTTTTTAGTTATATAGAATCTAATATTTTTTTAATTTTTCTCTCTAGCTCCTTAAATAAAAAGAAAAAAGAATTATGGTTTCAAAATCTACAATATATTTAGCTTTAAGAGAGCTCACATATTAGAAATAGAAAAAAGATTACATGTGTTCCACTATTAAATATTTCATGTATAATACAAATAATTATGCAATTCATAAGAGTAAACACTGATCAAGTGTCCTTTGCCTTTTATTTTTGCATCTCTAAAGGCACTACTAGCAGGCATGTAATTTAGCTGGCTAGGTCAGCTCTCAGCATCAATAACATTTTAAAAATAAGAGATAATGTTATTCACTTGAGATAATAATGTTAATAACATTAATAATTATTGTTTTTTATATTCTCTGTCACACATCTACATACTTCTTCTATTTTAATCCTCAAACACAAGGGGCCAGTAACATTATCTTTATTTTATAGGTAGAAACTTATATCTTGTTATTAAGGAACCTATCCAAGATTATTGAGATCAGGGATTAGATACCCCATGTATCTGTTTCCAAAATTTATTCTCCTTATGTCACATTTATCCATATAATGATAAGAAAGGAATGCAATTTAAAATGGACAAAGGTTTGAATGGACATTTCTCCAAAGAAACTATGCAAATGGCTAATAAGTGCATGAATAGATGCTTGCAGTCCCTAGTCATTAGGGAAATGCAAATCAAAACCACAATGCAATACCACTTCATATCCACTAGGATGACTGTAATAAAAAAGACATAACAATAGGTGTTTTTTTTTTTAATCCTCTTTTTTATTTATTTATTTTTTTAATTAAATCTTTATTGTTCAGATTATTACATTTGTTCCTCTTTTTTTCCCCCCCATAACTCCCCTCCTCCCAGTTCCCACCCCACCCTCCGCCCTCACTCCCCACCCACTGTCCTCATCCATAGGTGCACGATCTTTGTCCAGTCTCTTCCCGCATCTCCCACACCCCTTTCCCCCCAAGAATAGTCAGTCCATTCCCTTTCTATGTCCCTGATTCTATTATAATCAACAGTTCATTCTGTTCATCAGATTATTTATTCACTTGATTCTTAGATTCACTTGTTGATAGATGCATATTTGTTGTTCATAATTTGTATCTTTACCTTTTTTTTCCTCTTCCTCTTCTTAAAGGATACCTTTCAGCATTTCATATAATCCTGGTTTGGTGGTGATGAACTCCTTTAGCTTTTCCTTATCCGTGAAGCTCTTTATCTGACCTTCAATTCTGAATGATAGCTTTGCTGGATAAAGTAATCTTGGTTGTAGGTTCTTGGTATTCATCACTTTGAATATTTCTTGCCACTCCCTTCTGGCCTGCAAAGTTTCTGTTGAGAAATCAGCTGATAGTCGTATGGGTAGTCCCTTGTAGGTAACTGAGTTTCTTTCTCTTGCTGTTTTTAAGATTCTCTCTTTATCTTTTGCTCTTGGCATTTTAATTATGATGTGTCTTGGTGTGGTCCTCTTTGGATTCCTTTTGTTTGGGGTTCTCTGTGCTTCCTGGACCTGTAAGTCCATTTCTTTCACCAGGTGGGGGAAGTTTTCTGTCATTATTTCTTCAAATAGGTTTTCAATATCTTGCTCTCTCTCATCTTCTGGCACCCCTATAATTCTGATGTTGGTACGCTTGAAGCTGTCCCAGAGGCTCCTTACACTATCCTCGCATTTTTGGATTCTTTTTTCATTTTGCTTTTCCGATTGGATGTTTTTTGCTTCCTCGCATTTCAAATCATTGACTTGATTCTTGCGCTCCTCTGGTCTGCTGTCGGGAGTCTGTATAATATTCGTTATTTCAGTCCGTGTATGCTTAATTTCTAGTTGGTTCCCCAATATAAGATCGAGGGTCTCATTAGTTTTCTTGTAGATCTCATTAAGTTTATCGGCGGCTTCTAAACAGTTCTTGAGAGACCTTAAAAGTGTGGTTCTGAACTCTATATCTTCCATTGACAATTTTGTCCTGTTTCTTTGTCTCCGCATTTTGTTATGCTTCCTTGGTGCACCCCCTAGTGGTCTTTGTTTGCAGTCTTATAGTTAAATCTTGATTGTTGTAGCTAATTCCAGGGAGGGTTTGACCTCCAGGCCAAGTGGCTATGAGAATCAGCTGTGTCAGCGGTGAGAGAACTTCTGTCCTCTAGGGAGGTGCTAATCTAGCCTTTGCCTGAGGCTATCTGGCAAATGCCTCTGTGCAGGGCTTGGGCGGGGCGGGTCGCACAGGATCAATAGGGTGGGCCGGAGAGAGCAGTTATGGCGGCTCTCAGTCCTGTCCCCAGGGGCTCTGCCTCTCTGAGTCCCAGCAACCGCTGCACACCTCGGAGAGAAAGCTGCACTCGCTCTGACCGAAGCCAGACAGTCCCGCTTCTCCCGTTTGAGTCTGGGTCCCTAAAGACTCGCCTGTATCTGGAGCTCAGAGTCTGCAACTCCCTCCCGATTGAAAAAGCCAACCGCGCCCTCCGCCACCAGCCCGCTCCACGCACTCCGCACCTCAGAATTTGACTTCAGCACTGCGCCTTCTCTGAGTGTCCGTGTGCGTTTCTCTTTCCTCCTAGTTGTAAGACTTCCACTCAGCCAGCGTTCCTGTGGTTCTGGGTGATGTCCCTTCCGTTTTTTGGTTTCACTTTTGAAGTAGTTGTTCAAAGCAGCAAACTCCGGCGTTAACCTATGCCTCCATCTTGGTTCTCCAAAAAAGACATAACAATAGGTGTTGATGAGCATGTGGAGAAATGGGAACCCTCATACATTGCTGGTGGGAATGCAAAATGGTGCTGCTGCTGTGGAAACAGTCTGGCAATTTCTAAAAAAAATGTAATACAGTTACCATATGAGCCAGCAATTCTCCTCAGTTATATATCCAAGTGAACTGAAAACCTATGTCTACACAAAATCTTATACATGAATGTTTATAGTAGCATTACTCATAGTAGCCCCAAGTGGCAACAATCTGATGTCCAGCAATTGATGAATGAATGAACAAAATGTGGTATATCCATCCATTATATTTTTATGGAATAGTATCCTATATAATAATAGCTTAATATGCAAATTGTCCCCTCGGGCAGTTGTTCTACTGGGAGTTTGAATGGGAATTTGACCACTCGCAATGACGTGCGCTGACCACCAGGGGGTGGTGCAGAACATGGCGGGCATTAGCGACACGCTGCGACCTCTCTCCAGCTACTTGGGGTCAGGGGTGACGGGGACCAAAGTGCGGTGAGAATGTGGCGTGTCCGCCAAGCTTGCTCTCATTCCCCCTGCTACCCTCCCCCAGGACACCAGGGCTCGTGTGCCAAGGAAGTCCCCGTGCTCAGGTGCCAGGCACCCACAAGGGGCCTGCCCCGCACCCACATGACATCTTCTGGGTGAGCTGGGCTGCAGCCATCGGGACCGCAAGGGCTGGTCGGGCTCCCTGTGTGTTCACCCAGGAGCTGGTCTGCAAGGCCAGCCAGAAGAGAGCACGCTGCCTGCCCGGCTTCCGTGTGGTGCCACTGGGCAGCCAAGAGGTGCACACTGAGCCCTTGCCTGCGGTGTTAGGCCATGCTCACCACATCTCTGCATGGGGACTCGGGTGCTGTGACTCAGGTGCTGCCCAGGGCCCAGAGGTCAGCTGGGACCTGCCCTTCCATACCAGATGCTTGTGCTTCGATCGCCAGCCAGACCTAAGGACTGCACCCATGCAGGAATTTCGTGCACCGGGCATCTAGTCTAACCATAAAAAGGAATGGAATACTGATACATTTTACAATGTGAATGAACCTTGAAAACATTATACTAAGTGAAAGAAACCAAACACAAAAGGCCACATATTATTCCTTTTAAATGAAATGTCCAAAATAGGGAAATGCATAAATACAAAGTAGGTGTGGTTTTCAGGAGTTGTGAATCAATGAGGAAGGGTGAGAGACTGCTTAATGGGCACAAGGTTTCTTTTGAAAATGCTCTAGAATTGGATGGTGGTAATGATTGCACGATTTTTTTTTAATATACTGAAAACCACTAAATTGTATGATTTAGAATGTTTTGAATGATGAATTTTATGTTATGTGATATAATTCCAATAAAAATAATCAATAACTAAAAAACAAACTAACTGAAAACCATGGCTGGTTATATCAGGATTTTATATATTTACTAGAGGCTCGATGCACGAAAATTCATGCCAGAGTAGGCCTTCCTTTCCCCGGCTGTCAGCACCGGCTTCTCTCCAGCACCTGGGACCCAGGATTCCCTCCTCCGGCCGCTGGCAAGTACCTGGGACCCAGGCTGCTTGCCTCCTCAGGCTACAGACAGGTACCCGGGACCTGGGCTGACTTCCCTCCGGCCCCGGCTTCATCAGGAAGGACGTCCGGAAGATGTCCAGTCTAATTAGCATATTATCCTTTTATTAGTATAGATTTTCAAGTTCCAGTTTTTCAAGCTGACCATTTTCAAAAGCAATAGCATTGGATGTATGGGTATTGAAGAAAACCAATTCTTTCAATATCTGTGGCTGTGTCTGTGGCTGTTGTTTCATCAGTTATACTGATCATCACAGATTTGTTAATGACTGCATTCAGATAGAGTTGCCAAAGAAGCATAAGTTTTTAATAAATCATTATTGATCTTTCATATGAGCATACTCAATAATGAAGACTATGTTTTATAAGGCTCACCAAGAAACAAGCAGTTTTTCAATATAAAAAGAACCATGTGAATGAATTAATTCAACAACAAAAGATGTGGAAGAAAACATGCCCTAGCAACTGGCTTCTTGTACTACAATCCGGGGCTCATTTATCTTAAACAAGTCAACTTTTGTAACACCCTCTGCACTGTATAGAATACTGAGTGACAGTCAGACAGAGCTGTCAAGAAAAAAGGAAGAAGTGGGAAATGTGAACTAGAATGAATTTAAAACAAAATCTTTGTAAGAGAATGCAAAATAGCCTTTGACAAGGAATTTTCCTTTAAAATAACCAGAAGCTATGTGAGCACATTGAACAAGTGAATGTCAACGGGTGAAAAGTACTTAATAATCCCCCACAGCATTTCTAATAGAATTTACCTGGTCCCCTCCTCATTATAAAAACCATCTAAATTCTAAAAGGCCTTGAACAAAACTCCCACAAAATGTTCCATCATTCTCGAATTGAATGTTTCTTGACAGATAACTTGCTTACAAAATGTGTTCTACTAGTTTTTGCCTTCACTCAGTTTCCCAGGTTCTTGCCCCATAGTTGCTAATAGTTTTAACAGCATATTAGAAGTTCTATATTGTTAATTCCACTTCTGCTATTTCTTTCTAAAATTATTTAAATTAAATAGGTACTAAGAAATTGACATTGATCTGATCCCTTTTTCCCCTCAATGAGATTTTATCATAAGAAGTTATTTTTAGGTGTTTGTGGGAAGGAAAAAAATCCTTCTGATGAAATCACTGTTCTTAGATGGAGCTCTAATATTTTAGGACTCTCTTGGGAGTTCTGCCACTGATTTACATTGTGGCCTTAGAAAAGTTTAAATATAAAAAGACAAGTGTAAAGTGAAATTATGAAAACATGTAACTGGGATCAAATGACGAGCAGAGATGGAGTGGTTGAATGGCTATTGGCAACTATCCTAGTCACTCAACACAGTTATAGGCCAACAATTTTGTTTGAAATTTCACTGCTTAGCTTTATACTGAAATAGTTTCTTATATAGTATTATAGGAAACTCAAAGTTGTTAGTATAGGTAGCTGGGTATTAATAAAGAATGGGGCCCTAACGGGTTTGGCTCAGTGGATAGAGTGTCGGCCTGCGGACTGAAAGGTCCTGGGTTGGATTCTGGTCATATGCCCACGTTGCAGGATCAATCCCCAGTAGGGGGCATGCAGGAGATAGCCAATCAATGATTCTCTCTCATCATTGATGTTTCTCTCTCCCTCTCCCTCTCCCTTCCTCTCTGAAATCAATAAAAATAAAAGATAAAAAAGAATGGAGCAAATGGAATTAGACATTAAGAAGCCTAATCTAAAAAAAAAAAAAAAGAAGAAGAAGCCTAATCTGCTAGGAGCTGAATCAGACAATAAGCCTGCTTCACACACTCCCCAGGGGACTATTGTATCCTCTACCCTTGAGTCCTAATCCACAAAATGGACAGGAAGGGTCATTAGCGTTCATTAGCCAGGATTACGGAGGAAGAAATAAAAACAATGAAGGGGAAATTCCTCTACTGGGCACAGGCCCAGTAGATGGCATAGGGGAGGTTCTTCTACTATGAGGCATGTGCAGTAGAAGCTAAGATGGCAATCATATGGAGGAGTGTATAGCCTGGGAAAAGGATCAGATTGGATAAGGATGCAGACCCTGGAATATCTATGAAATGAATTGGTTAGGGGGAGGGCCCAGCACAAGCCTTCAAGGGATTGGGAAAGAGATTGGTCAGTTTGAAAGCGCAAGATAATATAATCTAAGCCTAACAAGGGCCTCTGGCCCCATAATGTGCGCTCCTGCACTGACATTCTCTCTGTATCAGCCATGCAGACCTAGCAGCTGAGGGGGGCCCAAGCATGGTCCCCACGCATGGGCTCTAAGTGTGAGCCTAGGTCCCCACGCATGGGCTCTAAGTCTGAGCCTAGGTACTGGGGATAGTAGCACAGTCCTAGCTGGAGTGCAGCTGGGAACAGAGGCTAGGCTGGCCAGTTGGAGACAAGGATTGTACTAGACTGAACCAATGGCACAACATTTCTGGACCCTGGACTTTCTTCTGGGCTTGATGAAAACAACCTGGGACAACCCTTTGTGTTTGCTCCAGTTTCAATAAATCTTACCACCAAATCTCATCCTTCTGTTTATGGCCCCTGAAATGGTTTTCTCCCGACACCATAAGGACCCCATTTCCACCGGCAACATATCTATGGACAAGAACTGCAGCAAGAATATATTTATCTATATCTTTGCAGCTGAAGAAATTGTGGCTTTTAGAAAAAAAGAAGCCAATTTAATATTTTAAGGCAAGAAAGTCTTAGAATCAGACAGCCTTACTTTATTGCCATTGTATATTAGCAAATCTGAAAACAAATTATGTATATACTCATAAAATTTAACCAAATAAAGGTATATACTGGAGAGACATTTTTTAAAACCCAGTAGTCAGAAATAATTCTTAAAACCCATTGGAAACAAAGAACAAATATGAAACAGTTCTATGCAATGAATTAAAAGTAGAAAAAAATCTCATAACTTAGTAATAGTATGATCATATCTAAATGTAACCTTCAAAAGCCTCCTGGGCATTACAATTTTCAGCTCAATACTATTTGCATTTTTAAGGCAGAAATATTTATTACAGTCATCAGAGGAAAAATAAAGTGCCTGGCGACACTGAAAAGAGGAAGCCAGTAGACTTAATCTTGTGACAATATAAGACATTCAAAACCCATCTATAATAATAAAAGTGTAATATGCTAATTAGACCAGTCAGCCAAATGACCTTCCAGATGTCATTCCGGACATCCTTCTGGATGAAGCTGCCATGGCAGGGGCTGAGGCAGAGGCGGTTAGGGGCGATCAGGCAGGCAGGAGAGCAGTTAGGAGAGATCAGGCAGGCAAGCAAAGTGGTTAGGGGCGATCAGGCAGACAGGCGAGCAGTTAGGGATGATCAGGCAGGCAGGCAAGTGGTTAGGGGCAATCAGGCAGGCAGGCAGAGTGGTTTGGGGAGATCAGGCAGGCGGGCCAGTGGTTAGGGGTGAGCAGGCAGGCAGGCGAGTGGCTAGGGGCCATCAGGAGGGCAGGCAGAGGGGTTAGGGGCTATCAGGCAGGCAGGCAGAGTGGTTAGCGGCCATCAGGCAGGCAGGTGAGTGGATAGGAGCCAGCGGTCCCAGATTGCGAGAGGGTGCAGGCCGGGCTGAGGGGACCTCCCACCCCCCCCCCCACGAATTTCGTGCATCAGGCCTCTACTTTAGCTTTATAAAACATGTTGAAATTCCACTTTTAGAAGTACATCCTCAAGATAAAAAATAGAAGTTAATATTCTTAAAGAGTAAGGTCATGACTGTCATACAGGTACAAAATAAACATGTGCCAATGATTTTATTTAACTTATTATTAATGAGGGATCAGAAAGACATTATAAAGGGTTCAAAGGAAAATTCAAAGAACCACACATACATAGGCAAATAAAGAATGCTGGAAATATATTTACAAATTGATGCAAAACAAATCAATATGAAAGGCAATGGTTAATTGTATCCTTACCAGACACAACTGACTTGCATTTCTATGAACAATAATTATTTGCATTATTATTAATTTTCTACAACTTAGAGAGCTGAGAAATAATCTAATCTAATAAAAGACAAACATGCAAATTGACCATACATTCACTATGCCTTAAGCCATGCCCACCAGCCAATCAGAGCAACTGTATGCAAATTAACCCAACCAAGATGGCGGCCCGCAGCCATGGAGCTGAAGCGAGCAGGAGGCTTGCTTGCTCCAGTGATGGAGGAAGCCAGCCTGCCGCTGAGCTCCACTCAAAAGCAACAAAGTTTCAATTATAGAAGGTAAATAAATTCCAGAATAAAAAAAAGAAAAAGGAAAAAAAGGAGAGGCTGGGAGCTTCCGTTGCCGACGGGCTTGGCCAGCCTGAAAACGGCCCTCAGCCCCTCACCCAGACTGGCCAGGCACCCCAAGGGGGACACCCACCCTGAAAACAGCCATCAGCCCCTCACCCAGGCTGGCCAGGCACCCCAGCAGGACCCCCACCCTGATCCGGGACACCCTTCAGGGCAAACCAGCCGGCCCCACCCATGCACCAGGCCTCTATCCTATATAATAAAAGGGTAATATGCAAACTGACCCTAACAGCAGAAAGACTGGGAATGACTGGTCACTATGACACACACTGACCACCAGGGGGCAGACGCTCAATGCAGGAGCTGCCCCCTGGTGGTCAGTGTGCTCCCACAGGGGGCAGCTGTGCTCAGCCACAAGCCAGGCTGACGGCTGCCAGTACAGTGGTGGTGGTGGTGGGAGCCTCTCCCGCCTCCTCAGCAGCGCTAAGGATGTCTGACTGCAGCTTAGGCCTGCTCCCCACTGGCAAGTGGACATCCCCCAAGGGCTCCCGGGCTGCTAGAGGTATGTTTGATTGCCAGCTTAGGCCCAATCCCCTGGGGAGCCAAGCAGGTGCTCATCCCCCGAGGGAGTCCCAGACTGAGAGAGGGCACAGGCCAGCTGAGGAACCTTCCCCCTTCCCCCAGTGCACAAATTTTTGTGCACCGGGCCTCTAGTTCAATAATAAAAGGCAGAGATAACCCAGAAGGTTGTGTTAGACAGAACAGTGTCATCTTTTTTTTGGGGGGGGGGGTTGAGGTAGGGGGAGAAGGACATTGCAAAGTCTTTCACAATTTTTCCCAACACAAAGAATATTATTTGTTAATTAGGGAAATATGCAAAGAAAGGATATTCTGATAATGTGGGCTCCAAAAAGATGTTACACTTGATCCTCTTTCACCCATGGTTATAAATAAAATAAAAATAGTTTCTATCCCTAACTCACAAAAAGAAAGAGAAAGACTTGCTTTGTTCTAGGAAATCAATACTCTGAAGGATAAAAGAATCCTACCTAAAATTACTCAAGAATCTAAAATTTAAAGTAAAATGCTCACTAGAAAAACATACTGTTGGCCCAATAGATTTTTAAAATGGTAATATTTTAAAGCCTCCTTTTTCTTAGCTTTAAAAAGAGAGGTTATTTTATTAACAATATTTTTAAACCTAAAAGTTTTTTTGCAATTTATTTGAAAGGCTTAAATTATGCTTTTCTCTGCTCTGGAGCAGTTTCTGTTTTCCTTTCTGCTAATCGGTGGGCTTGGAAGTAGGGAGGGTTGGTTTTGTTTATTTTATTTTGATTTTGACTAATTATCTAATTTTCACAAAAGGGGCCATGATGAATGTTGAAAGATAAACCACAAAACTTGATTTGAGTTCTTAGTTCTAGTTGTAATACTACAAAACAAAGATCTTTAAGCAATTTTGGAATTAAGGCCCATCATTTGTTGTAGGAAGATTTGGTAGCATTTGGAAACTTCTATGTGTGTATGCATGCTTCTGACTACTCCTTCAACTCTTGATCTCTTATGGTAAATTTCATGCACAATGGCACAGATAAACTGCCATTTAGATACATAAAGCATTGGGGCATGCAAAATTGTTTACATGAAAAAATGAAAATAAGCCAGCAATCTGAATCTAGAAATTTACCTAAATCATTAAGTTATACTAATCTAGAGGCCCGGTGCACTAAATCGTGCACAGGTAGCATCACTAGGCCTGGCCAGAGATCAGGGCCGATCGGCTGGGGCCTTTCTTCATTCTGCACCGCCCCCTGGTGGTCAGCGCACATCATAGCGAGCGATCAAACTCCCCGTCTCCCAATCAAACTCTCGAGGGGACACTTTGCATATTAGCCATATATATGTGTGTGTGTGTATATATATGTATATATACACATATATACACACACACATACATACAGTGGGGCCTTGACTTACGAGTGTCCTGACTAACGAGTTTTTCAAGATACAAGCCGTTTCTCAGCCGATTTTTTGCTTTGAGTTGCAAGCTAAAATTCGGGTTATGAGCCAGCTTCAGATACCCCACCGCTAGCTGGCGCAGCGAACGTCACAGTGAACGCCACAACATCAGCCCAGCATCACGTGTCTCACTCGTTCACTTTTGATTTGACATACGAGTAATTTAAGTTACGAGTTCCGTCACGGAACGAATTAAACTCGTAAGTCAAGGCCCCACTGTATGTGTGTGTGTGTGTGTGTGTATATATATATATATATATATATATATATTTTTTTTTTTTCACCATTCTCCATACCCTAAATTAAAACTGACTATAAAAGTAGATCATACCTAATAGGGAGAGTAAATAACATAAAGGAGGTGTTATCCACAAAGAACCAATCTGTAATTAGAGTTCATTTCCATTCCTGTTATCATTTCCTTTTGTAAATTTTTTTCACTGGAGTTTCTGATATATAGGCCTGTTAACACTTGCAGTGGTGCATAAATGGCACAGGAGGCAACTGAATGGTCAGTGTATAGATAACTTTTACAATGAACCAATGAGAATCTAAAAGGATTCTCTATCCTTACATTCCCTGAACTTACTCATGCCAATGTTGCAAATGGGGGCTGATATTTCTGTATTCATCTATCCCCAAAGCTGCTAGGCTTCTCCCAGAGGAATGGGACTAATAATCTACTCAAGAACTGAATACTCTTGAAAGGAAATGGCTCACTTTGAGTCCAAACCAGCCTTTGTTCTTAAGAACTCTTCAAGGACAAATAGGTTTGGAAAACACCAGTTCTATTTAGATAAGAATCTGAATAGGCTTGGCCAAAGTGGATCACTCAAAAATCCTACTCTCCAGGGACTTATAATGGCATATTTTAGGTGTTAAGGTGGTGGCTTTGAGTAAGACTGCTAGAATTTAAGTAGCTCCACGACATATTGGCTTTGTGACCTTAGGCAAATTACTAAAACTCTTTGAACTTCAATTTTCCCCCTTGTGAAATGGCAATGATAACTGTACCTACCTTATCTTGTGTAAATTCAATGAGTTGATATTTATGTAATGCCTGGAACAGTGGCTTTTACATCGGGACATCATGCTAACCAATTATCTACTACTACTATTATTGTTATTATTTATTATCATCATCATCATTATAATTATTATTACTTCCATTTCCCTCCATGACTGATCCTGTTCCTTGGGCTCATAGATCTCCCAGAGCAACTATAGATAAATGCTACACAGAACATTTTTACCTACAAGCCTTGCTCAGATGTGAGCTAGTATATCCCTTATAGGAAGCACTGTAGATAAAACTGAATGTCTTTAAATCCTACCCTTCCCCAAATCCTCCTTTGTGACAATTTAAAGTATCTCATTTTCACTTGAAATGCATAATTAGTACTCTGCCTTCTTGGGAAATTTTAAAAATAGAACTAAACTTCATACCTAAGGTTCTGAATGCTCCATTAAATATACACTGAGTGGCCAGATTACTATGACCACCCCATCAGTACTTCGTTGGGCCACCTTTTGCCTCCAATACTACAGCGATTCTTCTTGGCATTGACTCCATGAGATGTTGAAAGGTGATGCGAGGAATATGACACCATGCCTGGTGAATAGCACTGTCCAGTTCTGTGAGATTTGATGGTTGTGGAACCAGCTGCCTGATGGCTCTTTTAACTTCGTCCCACAAATGCTCAATTGGATTGAGATCTGGTGATTGTGGGGGCCACCTAAGCAAGGAAAAGTCTCCCTCATGTTCTTGAAACCACTCCTGCACAATACAAGAACCGTGGCATGGCGCATTGTCTTGTTGGAAGAAGCCATCTCCATTGGGATACGCCATCAACATGATAGGATGAACTTGATCAGCAACGATACTTAGGTATGTTGTGCTATTCAGGTGTTGTTCCACATGAATTAAAGGGCCCAAATCATGCCAGGAAAACATGCCCCAAACCATAATACTGCCCCCACCAGCTTGAAGGGTTGTACTCATGCATCTGGGGTGCATGCTTTCATGCTGTTTCTGCCAAATTCTCACTCTGCCATCTGCATGATGCAACTGGAAATGTGATTCATCGGACCACCTGACTTTTTTCCAATGCTTGACTGTCCAATCCTTGTGTTCCTGTGCGAACTGGAGACTTTTTATCTTGGTAACTGCAGGCAGCAAAGGTGTTCAAACAGGCCTTCAGAAGTTTTGCTGATACTTGCTCCATGGCTCCGAGCACCAACAATCATCCCACGTTCAAAGGCTGTTAAATCGCGTTGTTTACCCATATCTTCAGAAAAAAATCACTTCTACTGTTGTGGTAAACAACCTGCTTCCCTATTTATAATGGTCTGGCCCTATAACAACTTCAGTGCAAAATTATAGCTAATTTACCTACAAACGTCAGGTGGTCATAATAATTTGGCCACTCAATGTATATTGGCTGAATGAACTGTGAAAAACAGTATAGCGTTTCCTCAAAAAAATTAAAAATGGAGCTCCCATTTGATCCAGTAATCCCACTTCTAGGACTATATCCCAAGAAAACAGAAACACCAATCAGAAAGGATATATGCACCCCTATGTTCATAGCAGCACAATTTACAATAACTAAGATTTGGAAACAGCTTTAATGCCCATCAGCAGATGAGTGGATTAGAAAACTATGGTACATCTATACATTGGAATACTATGCTGCTGTAAAAAAGAAGGAATTCTTACCATTTGCAACAGCATGGATGGAACTGGAGAGCATTATGCTAAGTGAAATAAGCTAGTCAGAGAAAGATAAATATTACATGATCTCACTCATTTGTGGAATATAATGAACAACATAAACTAATGGACAAAAAATAGAATCAGAGTCATAGAAGCATCGAACAGACTGTCCAACCTATGAGGGAAGGTGGGGGGTGAAGGGGTAAAAGATCAACCAAAGGACTTGTATATATGCATATGAGCATACACAATGGACACAGACGGGGGATGGGAAGAAGGGTGAGGACATGTGCTGAGGGGTGGGGGCAGCCAGGGAGTGGTCAATGGGGGGAAAAAAGAGACTTACATAATACTTTAACCAATAAAGAATTTAAATTAAATATACATATACACATATATCTATACTAATAAAAGGGTAATATGCTAATTAGACCAGACATCTTCCGGACATCCTTCTGGACAAAGCCATGGTGGCAGGGCCAAGGCAGAGGCAGTTAGGGGCAATCAGTCTGGCAGGGGAAGGCAGTTAGGGGGGATCAGGCAGGAAGGCAGAGAGGTTAGGGGCAACCAGGCTGGCAGGGGAGGGCAGCTAGGGGAGATCAGGCAGGCAGGCAGAGAGGTTAGTGATGATCAGGCAGGCAGGCAGAGATGATTAGGGACAATCCGGCAGGCAGGCAGAGGTGGTTAGGGGCGATCAGGCAGGCAGGGAACAGTTAGGGGTATCAGGCAGGCAGGCAGGCAGAGTGGTTAGGGGTGATCAGGCAGGCAGGCAGGTGAGCGGTTAGGAACCAGTGGTCCCAGATTGTGAGTCGGACATCCCCCAAGGGGTCCGGGATTGGAGAGGATGCAGGTCGGGCTGATGGACACCCCCCCCACTCAGTGCATGAATTTTGTGCACCCGGATATATATATATATATATATATATATATATATATATATATATATATATGCTGAATTAAAAAAATTAACACATTTGTTGAAACAAATGAGTTAAATTTCAAGGAAATTTAAGCCACTTGTTTCTTCTTCCCTTCAAGGATGTACAATCTAGTAGAGAAAGGCAGATACACACATGATTACATTCAGTGTACTACATGCAGTTTTCTTATGAAATTTGCATTGCTCCATTCATACTTTTTTCCAGCTCTGTCAGCCAGAGCAAGGTTCTTGGCACAAGAGTGAAGTAGGCACAGTTGCCTTTGGCTCCTTCCCTCTCCTCTTAAGACATTCCTTTTGCCTCCACCAAAAAGTCACTTCCTTGTCTAGGTAGCTAACTCTGTTTCCAGCTCTAGGATTGAGAACAGATGGCAATAATCCTATTGTTTGTTGCTAATAATTTAAGGTTTTCCCCCTTTTGAGTGTTAAGTGCATTCTTGTAGGGACGCCTGGACTTAAACAGCATTGAGGAGCTAAAAGATGAACCTCTACAGGAAGAATTTCAGGCAGCTGGCTAGGGGGGAAGAGAGAAGTACTGCCCAATTTTCATTCTTTAATCATGACTACTTCTGCTCTATATCTATTCTTGTTTTATTATTCATGCTTTCTGACAAGAGCTGTATTCTCTACTGTTCAAGTACAGACCAATGAATAGATTACAGAGCTTTTCAATTACTTGCATTCTTGCTATATATATTATTGAGCAAAGCTTTGGAATACTCAGCCTTCAACCTATTTTGCCCCTATTCTGACAATATGTTTCAAGGTCCCTTTCCCACCAAACTCAATTATTATGCTTCATAGTACCATAGAGCTCCTCTTCTGTTAAATTGAAACATGCAAACCTTTAATGGGAAAAAGGAATATTTTATTCGCTAATGAAAAGACATGTTTGTCTTACAATGCTTTCTATTCAAAGGTCTGTGCTGTAGCATTGTTGTGCATGTTTTTGTCCTACATAAGAGTAACAGGTCCTAACAGGCTAGCCTGTTATTAGAATTTATATCTTTTCATGCATAAGAAGTTCATTCTTTTAAAAGTTAATCCTTTTCTCTAAAAAGGACATACTATCTCTTTAGAAAGTAATCAGTTTTTGCCTTCACATTTTGTCTTACATTGCTACATTGCATTGTTCCACTTCTAAATCATTTGTCATAGCTAAGTGGAGGTTCCTGAATTGCTGCAGCTGCTGTTACAGAAGTATTTTCCTTTGGTTCACAGAGTAGGGACTGTTTGCATCCTCTTTTCTGAAACATTTTTAAAAGTTCCAATGATGATATGAAAAAAGATTTTCTTTTTTTACTATAAATAATTTTTTTATTTTTCAATTACAGTTGGCATACAATATTATATTAGTTTCAGGTGTACAACCCAGTAGACTGATAAAAAATTAAAATAAAATGGTGTGTGTGTAAAAAGTAATGGCACAATAGCACAAGGAAATTATCCCATTTATGAAATTCAAGATTTTCTGAATACTTAGCTATAAAATCTTTCTTTTCCCTGCTAACTTTCATCAGAATTTTTAATTGGACATAAATAACAGTTGTTTCGTTCTTTCTTGGAATGCATTAGGAAGCAAATTTTGTCACACACTCGTAAAAGAAATCCGTTAATGTGCCTCCTCCAAAGCATTAACAGATTGGTTTTTTGCTTTGGTAATTCCAGTAAGGTGAATGTCTGTGGTGAGCATCAATAGATTATGAAATATACCTTTATTTGGAAGGAAGGAGCTGGAATGATATTTGTTCTATTACTTCTAGAGTCACAAGCAATGGAAAAATGCAATGTAAAAAGAGAAAAACAGTGGGGGAAAATCAGAAAGAATAGGTCTTAGTTTAGGTATAGTCAGTATTGACAAATGAAAGTTTGTCTTCAGAAACTATTAACATTTACTTTTTCATTTGTGTCACAAGTAGTGCCTGCAAGAAAGAACAGATATTCTCCTAGCTGTCTCTTGTTTGATTTTAAGATGATCTGTATTGTTGAGATGGCAACAGGTCCCAGCCAATAGGACGTTTGCTTCTTCTCTGGTAGCTAATAAAGGATTATGAGTAGTTGCCTTCAACCAACACAAGGAAGGAAACTTTAAAATCATAGAACCTTAAGTCCAACTGATGTTGCTCAGTGGTTGAGCGTCCACCTATGAACCGGGAGGTCATGGTTCAATTCCTGGTCAGGGCACATGCCTGGGTTGTGGGCTCCATCCCTGGTTTGGGGCATGCAGGAGACAGCCGATCAATGATTCTCTCTCATCATTGATGTTTCTCTCTCTCTCTCCCTCTCCTTTCCTCTCTGAAATTAATAAAAATATTTTTAAAAATCATAGAACCTTAAGACTAGAAGGACCCTAAAAGTTTTCTAAGCCAATCTTCCATCTAATATTTAAATATTCTACAACATCTTGATAATTGATTGTTCAACCCATTTGCCTGACACTATCAATGGCCAGATTCTCACCACCTCTTGCCATGGATAATTTCCTCAACTCCATGATTGCTGACTACTAAAGGCCTTCTGCCCCCAAAAGAACAATAACTGAAAAAAGCAGCTTTTCTAGGCAAGACTTGTGTATCTTCCAGTGATGTGTTCAAAGATAATTTCCTCATTTTGTTCCCCACCTAGATTCCTGAGTCTATAGCCTCAGATATGATGTGATATAATATTATATATATATAATTTTCTCTTTGTATTTATTTGGCTATAATATATATATTTGTCACCAAAGTGCACAGCTATTAATGAGCATGCTGTTCTAATAATTCTTTAAATTACTGGTTCAAAGTTTGTATGAGTCCCTACCTGTAAGATAAATATGCTAAAAGTGATTTGCAAGTAGGTTAATAGTAGTAACAAATAAATAATATTAGATATAAGAAGAAAAAATTTTGTAATAAAATAATATTTTATTTTAATAGAGGGGGTATAAAACTCATAGAGTGCCCAAAATGCCAAGGTGTACCTCTTAGATAATCAGGAACTACAGATTTGTTGTTAAAGTAGATTTCTCATTTTCTAATTAGATAGCCAGACACCACTCCTCTTCAAATAAATCTTAAGTATGTAATTCCATTTTCCTGCTCCTTATCTACTTTATGTTTGTGTACCAAATAAGAGCTATGTTTAACTAACTTGTTACTAAAGTTTCCTTTGTTTTTTTTCAATGAAGACCTAGTTTTACTTGCACATTTTTCACAAGCATCAAATAGTGGGTGATCTTTCAAGCTTGAACAGTAACAGTTGTATCGCTGAGGAAGGATTTCTTGTTTCAAATGATCTAGATAATGATTTACAGCTATTTTGGGTAATACTCAAAATGACAGCTCCTTGAATTTTTTTGTGTGCAGAAAAATTTGCTGGGCTGGCATCTTTCAGACCCTGGGAGGTCATCCCAATTCTCAGCATGTGGGAAACAAGGGAATGCTCTGAAATCCTTACTCCAGAGGGAACTGACCTGTCCACATTAACTTGTGATACATGTGAATGTTTGATGAGATTTCCCCAAATGTCTGTGGCCTCCTGAGGCCTGGAATTTGTGGGTCAGGGCTAACCTATGAGCTGTGGGTATTCCAGGACCAAACCTGAAACACTGACGTATAATGATAGTTTACTTCCTCTAAAGAAAACTAACAGTACTTTGTAGTATCTATCTTTATATAGTACTGTATACATGGTTGTTAAAGAGTATAAAGGATGCAAAAAGGCAGTAAATAAGAATTAACAACCTTTTAAAATTTGGAACATTATCAGAAAATACACATGGGTACCACTGGCTGTTGGAAAATATAAGCTGAGATAGAATAATAAAGAAATAATAAAGGAGGAAGGGGAAGAATGACGAGAAAAGACAAGATAGGGAGTGACATAGAAATATGTTTAAAGAAAATAACATAGGGTATTTAATATATTTTCAGTATTCAAAAATCTTCAGTGGGTCTTCAGTACCTACAGGATAAACTCCAGCATCCTTAAGCTGATATATATACATTTCATGACTTTTTATTTATTATTTTTAACTTTATATTAAGTTTTTTGGTTCATTTTCTTTTTTAATTTTATATTTCAATTATAGTTTATGTTCAATATTATTTTGTATTAGTTTCAGGTGTACAAAATAGTGGCTAGACAATCATATACTTTACAAAGTGGTCCCTCTGATATTTCAAATACTAACCTGGCACTATACATAGTTATTACAATACTAGGGGCCCGGTGCACGAAATTCGTGCACTGGGTGTGTGTGGGGGGGAGTGTCCCTCAGCCCAGCCTGCCCCCTCTCACATACTGGGAGCCCTCAGGCGTTGACCCCCATCACCCTCCAATCGCAGGATCGGCCCCTTGCCCAGGCCTGATGCCTCTGGCTGAGGCGTCCGGCCCGGGCAGCGGGGACCCGCAGCTGCAGTGGCCCCGCGATCGTGGGCTCCGCTTTAGGCCCAGGCAAGGGACCCCTAGCTCCCGGGACTGCCAGCTTCGACCATGCCCAGCTCCCATCGCTGGCTCCACCCCTACTTCCTGCTATCACTGGCCAGGGTGGAAAAGGCACCTGATTCTCCGATCATGGCTGGGGCATGGCTGCCCCCTAGCTCTTAGCTCCCCCCTGGGTTTCCGATCACTGTCAGTGGCAGGGGGCTTCTTCCTGCTTTCCCATTCGCCTCCCTGCATTGTGCCTACGTATGCAAATTAACCGCCATCTTGTTGGCAGTTAACTGCCAATCTTAGTTGGCAGTTAATTTGCATATAGCCCTGATTAGCCAATGAAAAGGGTAGCTCGTATGCCAATTACCATTTTTCTCTTTTATTAGTGTTGATTATTGACTACTAGAGGCCTGGTGCACAAATTCGTGCACAGATGGGGTCCGGCCAGCCAGGGTAAGGGACCGCGGGCTGTTGGCTGGCCAGCCCCGACCGCTGGTCGAACTCCTGGTCAAGGGGACAATTTGCATAATAGCCTCTTATTATATAGGATATTCCCTATTCTGTACTTTACATCCCCGGGCTATTTTGTGACTACCAATTTGTACTTCTTAATCCATTCACCTTTTTCATCCAGCCCCTCAAAGCCCCCTCCCCTCTTATAGCTCTCAGACTGTTCTCTATCTATGAGTCTGTTTCTATTTTGTTGTTTATTTTGTTCATTAGATCCAACATTATGTAAAATTATATAATACTTGTCTTTCTCTGACTGAACTTCATTATGCTATCAACTTCCTTCAGCTACTCGTTTGCCTTCACTTTACTAAACTCTTCAACTTTGGAAGGTTTTTCTTATTCAGTTTTTCCAAAGATTCCATTTTGTTTGAAATCAGCATCTCATACAAGTAAACAAAGTTACTCAGTTTTTACTGAGAGCCTTTAAAGAATCTTACCATGCAGAAGCTATTTGATAGAGAGTTTCCCTTTTCATGATGTTAAGGAATGTTGAATTCAAAAGATTTAATAAGCTCGCCAGTGTTCCTCAGCGGTTGAGCACTGAGCTATGAACCAGGAGGTCACAGTTTGATTCCAGGTCAGACCACATGTCCGGGTTGCAGGCTCGATCCCCAGTGTGGGGTGTGCAGGAGGTGACCGATCAATGATTCTCTCTCATCATTGATGGTCCTATCTCTCTCTCCGTTTCCCTCCCTCTCTGAAATCAATAAAAATATATATTAAAAAAAAGATTTAATAAGAGCAGTAGGACTAGAGCATTTCTTCCAGAATATATGAAAAATCAGATATCCTGGAGCTAGAATGAAAAGACCTCACTCTTATAGACCAGTAGAAACTGAATTCCTGCAGACCTCCAAATTTAAGTGCAAATTTATCTTTAGAGCTTGCCTGGACATGAAAATGGAGATGTATAGTAAACACTTACAACTCCATGGGACTTTCCATACCAATAGCTCCTATGGAAAAATGGTCACAAAGAGAAGCCCAAGAAAATAGATAGCTGTAATTCACTTCACACTTGGGCATTCCCAGACCAAACCAATAAATTGAATTATAACATTAGTTGAGTTTCTACAAAAAATACCAACAAAAATTTTGGCAACATCATGGTACTCTGAGGAGCCAATTCCACCCTCTCAAATAAATAAATATGTATATTTATTTACTAATCCCTAAAAGCTAAAAAGACAGCTATAATCAATTTTTATTAAGCACAAAAACCTTACATTATAATACACAGAAATGAATTTTAGCAAGATGACCACCAAAATCATTGTTTATGAAATTTTCCAGATTATAACTCTTAGGCCTCATGTGGTTTATTCACAAGTAGCCTGCAGTTCTCCAAGCACTATGTAATCCTTGCACTTGAATATGTGAATATAAGTTCCACAGTCATTATATATCATACTTGGATAATATTTATGCTACTTTCAGAGTCCCTCTATAAAGATACACACACACACACACACACACACACACACACACACACACACACACACACACTAGAGGCCCAGTGCACATTCACGCACTGGAGGGGTGTCCCTCAGCCTGGCCTGTGCCCTCTCACAGTCTGGAACCCCTCGAGGGATGTCCGACTGCCAGCTTAGGCCAGCTCCCCCAAGGGGTCCTTAGTGCTGCTGAGGAGGAGGGAGAGGCTCCCACCACCGCCGCTGTGCCCGCCAGCCGTGAGCCACAGGGGAAGTGCACTGACCACCGGGGGCAGCTCCTGTGCTGAGTGTCTGCACCCTGGTGGTCAGTGCATGTCACAGCGACTGATCATTTGGTCATCCAGTCGATTTGCATATTAGCCTTTTATTATATAGGATATTAAGATAATTAAAAGAGAAAGGGGCTCTTGGGTAAAATAACACAACTTACTAGAGTGTTAAATTAGGTAAAGCAGTAGATCAATGTATTGGTGTAACTATTTCCAGATTTGTTGAACTCTAGGGACTCATTTTGATTCTGACCATTCTAAATACATATCATTTTTAGTAGTTCCTTTACCTTGCAATCAAAACATTTTAGATTATCCCTAGATTCCTAGCACCACACCTTGGTTTATTTTGTTTCCTCTTCCTGGTAACTTTCTTTGCTACTGTCAGAAATACTGTCCATCTTCAAGGACCAGCTCAAAACCCAATCTTTCTCATAAAGCCCTCCAGAACTGCCAACCTATGATAATTTTCGCAACTTTTAATTCCAACAGCATTTTGTTTCATAGGTATTTATTTATTGTCTAGTTTATCTGTAATTTTTTCTATGTAAGTCTTTTTTTCTCTAACTACATTTATACTTCTCTTAAAGACCAAAATTATATTTTGTAATGCTTTGTGGGCCAAACGTTGCCTGACGTATTGAATCTCCTGTGTGTGTGTGTGTGTGTGTGTGTATTTAAGTTTTCTTTTTTGCTTACTGATTTTGGGGAGAGAGAGAGAGAAACAAAGGGAGTTATTGATTTATTTGTTTGTCCACTTATTTATTCATTGATTGATTCCTGAATGTGCCCTGACCAAGGATCAAACCTGAAACCTTGGTGTATCTGGATGACACTCTAACCAACAGCTATCTGGCCAGGGCTCCCTTGTATATATTCATTAAACAATTTTTGACTGGTATTATCCTTATGCTGAGTTACCTTTTATACTGTTTCTCAAAAAACACACACAAAATAACACTTGGCCCTGGCTGGGTAGCTCAATTGGTTAGAGTGTCTTCTGAATACACCAAGGTTATGGGTTCGATCCTCGGTCAGGCCACATACAATAATCAACCAATGAATGCATAAATAAGTGGAACAACAAATTGATGTTTCTCTCTTTTTTCCTCTCTTTTTCTAAACTGTGGGATTAAAAGAAAATAACCAGTCATTTTGACAAAATGTATTCAAAGTCTTAAAGATATATATATTTTACCATTTAATTTGACTTCTAGAAAACACATTTCAAATAAATAAAGCTGTATACAGATAGTTAGCTACAAAGATATTCATTATTGCATTAAAATATAATATGTAAAAATATACAAAAATAGGTGAATGAATGTCATATTTTAAAGCCAATTAACGAGATGAGACTGTGGGAAGAAATTTTCTTTTCTAGCATGGTTTGTGCTCATAGATATTACTTATTTTTGTTTGTAGGTCCATGGGAAGTGTATGTGTAAACACAACACAGCAGGCACCCACTGCCAACATTGTGCACCATTGTACAATGACCGCCCCTGGGAGGCAGCTGATGGCAAAACGGGATCTCCTAAAGAGTGCAGAAGTAAGTACCAAGCCTAGAAGACTCAGAGCCTTCTTTACAAAGTAAGCTTATCTGTGGACTCTTTGTTGTCTCTGGAAACATAATATAAAGTGGTGGGTGACCGACATAAATATAGCCAGTATCGCTGCCCACTATGCCCTCAACTATTGGAAAGAATGACAGCTTGCCAAGTTGCCAACATGACTATTTTGCCAAGAATATGTTGCTCATTTTCTTGGCCACTTTGGGGCACCTAAGCACCCTTCCTAATAATTTGGCATCATAAAAACATGGCCAGACACAAGAGCAACTAGGATAATGGTATTCAATAACCCTCATAGTAGAGTTAATGAATTATACTCATGAACTCATTTTTCAAAACAACCCTATAAAGCAGGTGGTGTTAATCCCATTTTCAAGATCTGGAAATTGAAGCTTAGTAAGATTAAGTAATTTTCCAAAATTAGTAAATAGAGTTAAGACTTGGTCCCAAATCTTCAGAATCCCAAATTAAATAATTTTTCCCCATACTATCTTACTATTACTTAAAATGAAAAATCAGATTTGAAATTATGCCAGTAAGTCAAGAAGGAGACTGCATTATCAGGTTAACTTTGGGTTTAAGGTTTGAAATTAGATAGAAGGGTAAAAAATATGGGAATGTGAATCATTGGGTTCTTTTTTTCAATTCAAAGTATTCAGAGGAAGTCACATGTCCATAACAATGTTCATACTCACAAATTTCAATTTTACTGGGCTTTACAGGCAAGTACTGTGGGTAAAGTTGTGAGAAGTCTCTTCTCATACATAATTTGGCATCATAACTGATTTATTTTAGTTTCTAGGAAATGTAAAGGATTTCCTCTAAGCATAAATCTTAAATTATCTTATAATATGCTTTTTAAAGATTATAAATCTTCTCAAAATATCATAACATATCAAGGAAACAATGAAAAACAATAGCACAAACAGTTTCAAATACAGTTGACCTCCACACAAAAAAGGTCTGGAATCTTATTCTAAATCACTCATCAAGAGAATCTAAAGAATTTCTCCTAAATTCCTAGAATGCCATGCTGGCCCTTTACAGAGAATCCAACTGCATATCTAAATACATATAGAACATAAAGACTTGTCACTTAGTGCTACTGACTGATAATCCTAGAAATGCCTTTCAGAAATTGATTACATAGGAAACACTACTGACCTCTGCTATAGAATATTAAGGCTTCCATAAGCAACTACCTTTACTCACCAGTACAACAATAGCTGATGAATAGAAAGACAAATAAATCTACCTACCAATTTATTAACTCCTGTCAAACGGAATTTTTTCCAGGCTTAGTGAGCATAAATTCAGGCCTATATCTGCAATATGAATTATTTTCAAATAATGCCTGGCAATCTAGGTTTTTCTAAGTAAGGCATGGGACCACAGTGATAACAGTGCTTTGAGAAGAAGAAGGAATGGACACAGTGACGTATTTCCATTAAAGAGAGAAAAAATTGGTGGCCACTCAAATAGTCTTTCCAAAATAAATGTCAACTCCAGTTGCTAAGGTCACTTATATCTCTGCCTACGTAGACAAATCTACAACTGATTGGCTTTCAGACATGTCTTCAAACTTATTTTTTAATTTAAAAATCTAATATGTCAATTATATCTCAAAAAATCTATAAAGAAACACTAAACATATACACCAAAAATACCCCCAAACTTTTTTAAAAAGGAAAGTAGTGCCTGGCTGGTGTGGTTCAGCGGTTGAGCGTCGACCTATGAACCAGGACGGCACAGTTCGATTCCCAGTCAGGGCACGTGTCTGGGATGCAGGCTTGATCCCCAGTGGGGGGCATGCGGGAGACAGCTGATCAATGATTCTCTCGTCATTGATGTTTCTATCTCTCTGAAATCAATTAAAAAATATATTTTTTTTTAAAGAAAGTAATAACCTATGAAAGGCAAGAGGAAACAGGATAAATGGGGATGGGAGGCTAGAGTTTTCGATGTATACCTATTTATATTGTTTTGGTTCTTATGTACTGCAATAATATGTACTCTTCAAAAAACTAAAACTAAAATTTAAAAAATTAACCGAATGTTAGAAAACCTACCACTTTATTTTTAATGATTTGCTTTCCTTCCACGCTTCTTTTCCAGCCTGCAAGTGCAATGGGCATGCTGATGCCTGTCACTTTGACATTAATGTGTGGGAGGCATCAGGGAATCGCAGCGGTGGCGTCTGCCGTGACTGTCAGCACAACACGGAGGGCCAGCATTGCCAGCGATGTAAGCCAGGCTTCCACCGGGACCTCCGGAGACCCTTCTCTGCTCCAGATGCTTGCCGATGTAAGTGCACTCATCCACGGTTGCTGGAGAAAGGGGTGATGTGTAAAACGGGAATGAATCTTTCCATCCTTTACTTGCTGGTCCAAGGGAGAGAGGTCATGAAATTTCAGACAATACACTCATACTCATCAGTTAACTTCATTGATAAGGGGTAAGAATTTTCATCTTGTGAGGTGAAAACAGCACAATGTTCATTTAAAAAAATTCTCCTTTCTCACTCTCCAGGAAGTGAAATTATTTTCTGTAGCACCACATTTTGGAAAACAAGATGTCTAGTGTAAGGGAAAAAATAATGGCGAAGAGGGAGATATATTTAAAATTATCTTAAGACAAAATAAATGAGAAGAGCATTGATAATAATAAGTAGACGGACGTTAATAAAATAAAGAGTTGTTTCCTGCACTTGGGTCATTCTAGCTTTCATCTCTAGAGTGAATTTGAACACTTGCTTGGTTTCAGTATGAACGTACTTTGGTTGACACTGCTCTAATGTACCCCCATATCATAAACAAATTTAGAACATAATAATCAATCTCTTCCCCACCCAATACCAAATTCATATAGAATGGATTCTGTTTTTTTGTTGGCATAACTCCAAGAAGTTTATTTGGGGAAAAGAGTAGAATTTTAAAATGCCTGTGCAATTATCTGAAATGTGACTGTAAAGGGTGCACGCAGAACTTAAGTCCAATGTCCAATGTGGCTGAACAGCTTGCCTAACTACATGAGTATTTACATGTCTATTAACTCAAATTATTAGAGGACAAACTACTCAAGACTCTTAATGGAGATTGATGATCATGCCCTTCCTTTCCCCACCAAGGACTCCATGTTCTGGCTCAAAACAGTGACAGGAAGGGAGCAATACAATGGGAAATAATCATTCAAAATCTTGGTGTGTTTTTTTTAATTTAAAGGAAAAAGTCTAGTGTTCTTGGAAAATACATATTTTTAACGTCAGGCAGGAGATATCTTCATGAAAATTTGAGTGGGTTTCTTTGTTACAAGCTTTCTCCCTTAAACTGTAGAAGATAGATTGTGGCACACTTCACTTTCAACACTGAGCCCGAAATTTGGATGTAATACTATTTCTCAGAGTTCTATTTTACTTCAGCTTCTGCATGTACTCAGACTTGAAGCTAGAAATCAATAATAATTCATATTGCTAATCTCTCCTAGCTAGCAAATACTTAGATGCACCAAGTAAGGAATTATGAAAATGACTTATACCAATTTAGTCCTTTTAGCATAATTTGTAGCAGGTAGATGGATTAGTAGGGAAGATCTATATCTCCTTCTTTCCTTCTCCAGACAGCCCCCTGACCAACTGGTAGACTGCCCAATGAAGGCTTATCTTCATTCACTATTCCAGCATATGTTTGGGGCACAGATGCCTGTGTCCATTCACTTCCCTAGCATGGTTTTCCTTATTAGCACCTTCTGGTTCTTTTCTTCCCTTTACTGAGCCAGGGGTACGTCCCAACACCTATTAGCACATCTAATTCTTGTCTCTACCAACTCTCCATAATATATTATTTAATTGGCAAACATATGTTTGGCAACATTTTCACTATTATTATTTTTGTTTGTTTTAATTTAAATTCTTTATTGTTTAAAGTATTAAAAAAAAATAAAGTATTACATATATCTCCATATTCCCCCATTGATCTCTCCCCGGCCACTCCCACCCTCCCGCACATGCTCTCATCCCCCTACTGTCTGTGTCCATTGGTTTCCTTATATGCATGCATACAAGTCCTTTGGTTGATCTCTTATCCTGCCCTCCCACCCATCCTTCTTTCCCTCTGAGGTCTGTCTGTTCGATGCTTTGTGTCTCTGGATCTATTTTTTGTTCATTATGTTCCACAAATGAGTGAGATCATGTTATATTTATCTTTCTCCAACTGGCTTATTTCGCTTAGCATAACGCTCTCCAGGTCCATCCATGCTGTTGCAAATGGTAAGAGTTCTTTCTTTTTTACAGCAGCATAGAATTCCATTGTGTAGATGTACCACAGGTTTATAATCCACTCATCTGTTGATGGGCACTTGTGCTGTTTCCAAATCTTAGTTATTGTAAATTGTGCTGCTATGAACATAGGGGTGCATATATCCTTTCTGATTGGTGTTTCTAATTTCTTGGGATAAATTCTTAGAAGTGGGATTACTGGGTCAAATGGGAGTTCCATTTTTAATTTTTATGAGGAAATTTTATACTGTTTTCACAGTGGCTGCACCAGTCTGCATTCCCACCAGCAGTGCATGAGGGTTCCTTTTTCTCCACATCCTCACCAGCACTTGTTGTTTATTGATTTGTTGATGATAGCCCCTCTGACAGGTGTGAAATGGTACCGCATTGTCGTTTTGATTTGTATCTCTCGGGTGATTAGTGACTTTGAGCATGTTTTCATGTCTCTTGGCCTTCTGTATGTCCTCTTTTGAAAAGTATCTATTTAGGTCCTTTGCCCACTTTTTGATTGGGTTGTTTACCTTCCTTTTGTTAAACTGTATGAGTTCCCTATAAATTTTGGAGATTAAACCCTTATTGGATATAACATTGGCAAGTATGTTCTGCCATGCTGTAGGCTCTCTTGTTGTTTTGTTGATGGTTTTCTTTGCTATGCAGAAGCTTTTTTTTTTTTTATAGCTTAAAGTATTACAAAGGGTATTACATATGTATCCATTTTATCCCCCCCGCCCTAGACAGTCCCCTAGCCTCCCCTATCACCCAGTGTCTTATGTCCATTGGTTATGCTTATATGCATGCATACAAGTCCTTTAGTTGATCTCTTACCCCCCTACCTCCTGCCCCTCAACCCTCCCCGGCCTTCCCGCTGCAGTTTGACAATCTGTTTGAGGCAGCTCTGCCTCTGTATCTATTATTGTTCAAAAGTTTATAATGGTCTCTATTGTCCATGAATGAGTGAGATCATGTGGTATTTTTCCTTTATTGACTGGCTTATTCACTTAGCATAATGCTCTCCAGTTCCATCCATGACGTTGCAAATGGTAAGAGTTCCTTCCTTTTTACAGCAGCATAGTATTCCATCGTGTAGATGTACCACAGTTTTCTAATCCATTCATCTACTGATGGACACTTAGGCTGTTTCCAGATCTTAGCTATGGTGAATTGTGCTGCTATGAACATAGGGGTGCATATATCCTTTCTGATTGGTGTTTCTGGTTTCTTGGGATATATTCCTAGAAGTGGGATCACAGGGTCAAATGGGAGTTCCATTTTCAGTTTTTTAAGGAAACTCCATACTGTCTTCCATAGTGGCTGCACCAGTCTGCATTCCCACCAGCAGTGCACAAGTGTTCCTTTTTCTCCACATCCTCTCCAGCACTTGTCGTTTGTTGATTTGTTGATGATAGCCAGTCTGACAGGTGTGAGATGGTACCTCATTGCTGTTTTGATTTGCATCTCTCGGATGATTAGTGACTTTGAGCATGTTTTCATATGTCTCTTGGCTTTCTGAATGTCCTCTTTTGAAAGGTGTCTATTTAGGTCCTTTGCCCATTTTTTGATTGGATTGTTTATCTTCCTTTTGTTAAGTTGTATGAGTTCCCTATAAATTTTGGAGATTAGGCCCTTATCAGATATGTCATTGGCAAATATGTTTTCCCACACAGTGGGTTTTCTCGTTGTTTTGTTGATGGTTTCTTTTGCTGTGCAGAAGCTTTTTATTTTGATGTAGTCCCATTTGTTCATTTTTTCTTTAGTTTCAAGTGCCCTAGGAGCTGTATGAGTGAAGAAATTGCTTCGGCATATGTCTGAGATTTTCTTGCCTTTGGATTCTTCTAGAATTTTTATGGTATCCTGTCGTACATTTAAGTCCTTTATCCATTTTGAGTTTATTTTTGTGTATGGTGTAAGTTGGTGGTCTAGTTTCATTTTCTTGCATATATCTGTCCAATTTTCCCAACACCATTTATTGAAGAGACTATCTTGGCTCCATTGTATGTTCTTGCCTCCTTTGTCAAATATTAATTGAGCATATTGGTTCGGGCCGATTTCTGGGCTCTCTATTCTATTCCATTGATCTATATGCCTATTCTTGTGCCAGTACCAGGCAGTTTTGAGAACAGTGGCTTTGTAATACAACTTGATATCTGGTATTGAGATCCCACCTACTTTGTTCTTTTTCAGAATTGCTGCAGCTATTCGGGGTCTTTTTTTATTCCAGATGAATTTTTGGAAAGTTCGTTCTAGATCTCTGAAGTATGCTGTTGGTACTTTAATGGGAAGTGCGTTGAATTTATAGATTGCTTTGGGTAGTATGGACATTTTAATGATGTTGATTCTACCAATCCATGAACACGGTATGTTCTTCCATCTGTTTATGTCTTCCTCTATGTCTTTTTTCAACGTCCTGTAGTTTTCTGAGTAGAGGTCTTTTACCTCTTTAGTTAAGTTTATTCCTAGGTAGCTTAGTTTTTTCGGTGCAATGGTAAACGGGATTGTTTTTATAATCTCTCTTTCTGAAAGTTCACTATTGGTGTATAGAAATGCCTCAGATTTCTTGGGGTTAATTTTGTATCCTGCTACATTGCCAAATTCATGTATTAAGTCTAGTAGCTTTTTGATGGAATCTCTAGGGTTTTGTATGTATAATATCATGTCGTCTATGCAGAAGCTTTTTATTTTGATGTAGTCCCATTTGTTTATTTCTCCTTAGTTCCCATTGTCCTAAGAGCTGTATCAGTAAAGATATTGCTATAACATACATCTGATATTTTGCTGCCTATGGATTCTTCTAAGATTTTTATGGTTTCTCGTCTTACATTTAAGTCCTTTATCCATTTTGAGTTTATTTTTGTGTATGGTATAAGTTGGTGGTCTAGTTTCATTTTTTTGCATGTACCTGTCCAATTTTCCCAACACCATTTATTGAAGAGACTATCTTGACTCCATTGTATGCTCTTGCCTCCTTTGTCAAATATTAATTGAGCATAATGGCTTGGGTCGATTTCTGGGTTCTCTGTTCTGTTCCATTAATCTATATGTGTGTTCTTGTGCTAGTATCAGGCAGTTTTGAGAATAGTGGCTTTGTAATATAGCTTGATATCTGGTATTGTCATCCCTCCAACTTTGTTCTTTCTCAAGATTGCTGCAGCTACTCGGAGTCGTTTTTTATTCCAAATGAATTTTTGGAGAATTTGTTCTGGGTCCGTGAAATATGCCATTGGTATTTGATGGGGGTTGCATTGAATCTATACATTGCTTTGGGTAGTATGGACATTTTAATGATGTTGAGTCTACCAATCCATGAAATGGTATATTCTTCCATTTCTTTATGTCTTCCTCTATCTCTTTTTTCAATGTCCTGTAGTTTTCTGAGTACAGGTGTTTTACCTCCTTAGTTAAGTTTATTCCTAGGTATCTTAATTTTTTTGTTGCAATGGTAAATGGGGTTGTTGTTTTTTTTAGTTTCTCTTTCTGGGAGCTCATTATTGGTGTATAAAAAAGCCATAGATTTCTGGGTGTTAATTTTGTATACTGCTACATTGCTGAACTCATTTATCAAGTCTAATAGTTCATTTTCACTATTATTTAGCAATATTTTCTTTTTTTAAAAATATATTTTATTGATTTTTTACAGAGAGGAAGGGAGAGAGATAGAGAGTTAGAAACATCGATGAGAGAGAAACATCGATCAGCTGCCTCCTGCACATCTCCCACTGGGGATGTGCCCGCAACCCAGGTACATGCCCTTGACCGGAATCGAACCTGGGACCTTTCAGTCTGCAGGCCGACGCTCTATCCACTGAGCCAAACCGGTTTCGGCATATTTTCTTATCATTAACTATCTGCTTGGCAGATGTGTCCCTGTCACTTTGAGAGTTATTAATTCCGATAAAATTAATGACAAATAAATGAATTAACTGACATTTATTAAGTATCTATAATGTATCAGATTTCATGGTAGGTGCTGATATAGATGTTGCTATAGCCACAACTTTTCTCCCTTAGTTCCCAATTTACTTTTATGACAGAGATAGTATCAAGAAAACAAGTTGATATTTTTAAAACTTTAAACTATCTCAGTGTGTGGTTCTATCAACAACATGTACAATGTTATTCAAAATAACAATTTTATTATATTTATTCTACTCTGCTCACCAAGGCAGAAAAGAAATCTGCTACTCAGTGTGTGGCCCAGAGACCAATCCCACTGGCACCATCTGATTAGAAAATGCAGAACTTCCATTCCCATCCAGACCCACCCAATCAAATTTGCACTTTAACGAAATTCCCAGGTGATCATATCATATTAAAGTTTGAGAATGCCACAGAAAGCTTTTCAATAAAAGTTAAATGCATTTTAGCACTTACTGTAAATGTTAATTTTTTAAAAATTAGCCAGAGCATCCTATCCTTCCCTGAGCATCAAATTTACCAAGGTTTACATCTCTACTTGTGCATATAGACTTAGAATTTTTAAAAACTGAATTACATAAAGGTTTACTGAGGGGAAAATGGAAATCTGGATAAGTATGTTTCTGTAGTGTAGTACTTTCCAAAGTTTAATCCATGGAACACTAATTCCATGAGATGTTAGTAGAAATGAATATAAGGCGAAATCTGTCTATGGCCTGAAAACTTAGAAAATGGTGAATTAATCAAAGGTTTCCTCAGGATTTCTCAGAGCCCTTCATATGCTAATTTTCATTAACAAACCTCAGACAGAGCTTTGAGGTGTGTCTCTCAAATTTTACCGGGAATGCCTGTCTGTCTCTGTCTCTCTCTCTCTCTCTCTCTCTCTCTCTCTCTCTCTCTCTTTCCTTCCTTCCTTCCTTCCTTCCTTCCTTCCTTCCTTCCTTCCTTCCTTCCTTCTTTTCTCTCTTTCTTTTTCTTAATGTGTTGGCAAATGGCCTTGGTGATTCTTTTTTTATTATTATTATTTTTATTGATCTCAGAGAGGAAGGGAGAGGGAGAGAGAGATAGAAACATCAATGATGAGAGAGAATCATGGATTGACTGCTTCCTATAAGACCCACACAGGGGATGGAGCCCACAACCTGGGCATGTGCCCTGACTGGGAATCGAACCATGACTTCCTGGTTCATAGGTCGATGCTCAACCACTGAGCCACGCCAGCCAGGCAGGGAATGCCTTTCTTACAGAACATCTGTGGGGCCAATGTTCTATAGAAACTTGGGAAGCCATGTCCCAGAAATTCCTTCCCTTTATTTGTTATTTATTTCCAAGTGCTAGATTCCACAATCATACATCAAGGACCTTATATTTCTATCAGTGAAATAATTACAAACATAACATAAACTAAGCCTCGGCAGTCTACAATCATTTATCAGTGATGACATATGAAAACACTTCTCTCCCTCATTTCCTAGTTTATGTCTTCTCAGGAGTTGGAACCACTGCAAACTTGAAGCATCAACCCAGACAGAATTTACCAGTAGTACGTAAATTATATACTTAGTGTTGCTCAGGAGACATGTCTTGAGTGCCAGGCACTGTAATAAGCACTAGGTCTGTAAAGATAAAAGGTCTTCCCTAAAAGATCTTACACTCTAGATGAGGAGAAACTTAAAATAACAGGCCACTTCAATCCACTGTGGTGATGGTGATGATATGATAGTAATAGCTGATGTGTATCGAGTGCCTACTATTTTCTGTTCACGGTTCAAAGGGCAATATATTCATTAATTCATTTAACTTTCACAAAAGCACTTTGATGTAGGTACTATTATTATCCCCACTATATGAGGAAAGTGCAATGAAAGAGATTTGTGGAGTACCTGAAGGGAATGTGTGGATGAGATGAAAGCAGGTGAGGGGAGATTTCCTTGATGAGATGCCTCCAACACTTCTTTGGTTGCTGTTTTAGTTTTTTCCTCTCAAAGTGCCGAAACACAGTTTGTCCTACTTTCTAATCAATGATTGCCTTCTTCGCCTTTAATGAGTCCATCTAGAAAATGGAATGAACTTATGTTATTCAATCTACCACACATTTAATAGAATACTCACCTTGGCACATTCATTCATTTAACAAGTATCAGTGGCACTAGTCTTGGGACTCTGTTCACAGTTACATCACCAGCTCCCTGCCAAGTAAGCCAAGGATTTATTGGCCCCATTCATGTTCCAGGCTCTATTTTCCCTACCTCTATCCTGATAAGCACCGTGCTAAGTGCTATGGTCCTTACGTGTGCACTTAATTGATGGCCATAAATTCATCAAACTTAAATAAAAAGAGTCATGCACCAAATCTACTAGCCAACAGATGTATTCCTGTGAGCAATTAAATTATTTCTGTTCTCACTTCCTCTTTATTTCAACTGTAACCAGAATCAACTGCGGGACCCAAACAGTCAGCTACACATTTCCATTGCCAAGAAATCACTTCTAAGGATTCCAAAGATGTTTGTTTTTTTAAGACTACTGAAGATCATTGAAACTGAATTTATTTCTACAACTCAGAATTTTAAAAGGACAGTGAGTTTAAGGTCTGTGAACACAAGGGACAGTGTGAAACCGCCCCAACTGAATCTGGGGCTGAGAGCAGAAATCGAGGCTCAAACTGGCTGGTCACAAAGGTACAGAAGTAAAACGGAAAAAAATAATTTCACTGCGGTACTGAGGTACTGTAAGGAATACCATCTCTCTGTTCTAAAAGAGAAGTCTCTTTTAGAGTAATTTATTTGAAATCTCTAAAGTCACTTATGTACCTTTGGTATCCTATAACCTTAGTAGATTTTCCTAAGGCAGGCACAGTATAAATGTGAGAATAAACCTAATAGGCAGTGGTATGCTGACTTTCTAGGGAGAAAAGAAAACAAACAAAACAAAATGCTGATTTACAGCACTGGCCAATTTTTATGGTTTAAATAGTCCCACCATGCCAGTTTCAAGCTACCAGATCATTGTTGTTTTCTTTAATCAGGAATTCAGTGACTCAGACTCTAAACTAAAAGGGGAATGGTTTCTCTCCTTTGAATGAAGTCTTGCACCTTCACGGTCCCATTTCTGATCCAAGAACTTCTTTCTAGTCAAACCTGCATATGGATCAGAATCACTTGGGAACACTTATTAAAAACATGACATCTCAGAGCTCCGGCCCTGATCTTCCGAATCAGAATCTCCATCAGGGATGGGGGCTGAGATCTGTATTTTTTTAATTTCTTTATTGATTAAGTTATTACATATGTGTCCTTATCCCCACATTACCCTCCCGTCCCCCTCACTCATGCCCTCACCCCCCTGTTGTCTGTGTCCATTGGTTAGGCCTATATGCATGCATATAAGTCCTTTGGTTGATCTCTCCCCCTTGCCCCCACCTTCCCCTACCTGCCCTCTGAGGTTTGATGGTCTGATTGATGTTTCTCTGTCTCTGGATCTGTTTTTGTTCATCAGATTATGTTGTTCATTATATTCCATAAATGAGTGAGATCATGTGATATTTATCTTTCTCTGACTGGCTTATTTCACTTAGCATAATGCTCTCCAGTTCCATCAATGCTGTTGCAAATGGTAAGAACTCCTTTTTAAAAAAATATATTTTATTGATTTTTTACAGAGAAGAAGGGTGAGGGATAGAGAGTTAGAAACATCGATCAGCTGCCTCCTGCCCACTCCCTACTGGGGATGTGCCCGCAACCAAGGTACATGCCCTTGACTGGAATCGAACCTGGGACCCTTCAGTCCGCAGGCCGATGCTCTATCCATTGAGCCAAACCAGTCAGGGCAAGAACTCCTTTTTTTACCACAGTGTAGTATTCCATTGTTTAGATGTACCACAATTTTTTAATCCACTCATCTACTGATAGGCACTTATGCTGTATTTTTAAGTTTCATTGGTAATTCTGATTCAGCCTTTTGGCCTCCTGACTAGCATATGAGGACAACTACTTCTATCATTCTTGTTTCTTGTGTGAGCTCCATTTATTTTCATCGTTGGTGAAAGATTTTGAGCTAATAATCATCTATAACTTAGTCTACTCACTGAATTAGCCCTGACTCTGACAAGAAATCCTAAAGGATTACTAAAACTCTGGCTAGACAGGTAGGTCTTCTCTCCTAACATAGTGAGAGATGTGAATGTTAGTACCTTCTCCCACTTAAAGATGTCTAACTTAGAACCTCAGCTTTTCTCCAAGCAATTTCTGGCAGAATTCTAAGATGTCTGTTTTTCATGTAACAGTTTCAAAATAAAGACCTAGCAATTCCATTCAGAGAATGCCCTCTTATTCATAGTATATAAATTTATTTACTGTAAATATCTCATACTTTGAAGTGAATTAGTATACTGCAACTGGAATTTATAATAAAATTAGTGCTACATCAACATTTTCCTTTTACTTCATATTTACATATTTTAAAACAGCATTAAACTAGTACAAGTATGTTATTGTGTTGGATTTAAATAATCATTGAATTCAGTTCTTCATAAAGTTTTTTTCTCTTTATCATTCCTTTTAACACAAAGGGTGTTAAATATTAGACAAATGGGAAATTGATTGGGTATGGAATATTAACAGCTATTCGCTCCATGACATGAAATTTCCTACAGAAAAATTTCCTTACTTTAGTAGAACACATGGTTTGAAACAGATGTTTGAAGAACATGCTTTCTAGAACAGAATTAGCTCTCTTTTTAAGAAATAGCCAGTTAGTAACTATACAATAAATTTATTGACCTTTATGTCAAAACTTATTTTTAACTACTGCATAGTCTTTCTCCATATTTAAAAAAAAATCAGCAAATGGAAAAGAAAGCAGAATACATTCCCTATCAAAGTAAACAACCTCTTAAAAAACTGACGTGCCCTTCCTTCCTCCCTGGTGGGCCAAAATAAATGTAGTCAATTGCGTTTCAGTAGAGAATGAATAAAAATAAACTTGATCCCTCTGCCCTTAAACCCAAACCAAGTGTTTACCAAGATAATGTCTGGTTACTTGGTTACTGTTACCCTAACTAGCCAGCTCTCTTTGTAAAGACAGAGTTCTATCATCCACCCAAATCATTTTTTCTGTTCTTCTTTCCTTTTTTTCTCTTTTCTTTCTGACTTAAGTGAGAACTGCTCAGCTGATGGAAATAAAAGTGCTTTGAATGGGTAACTATCTTGCTGCAGATCACTTTTCTATCCTTCACAGTCTACTCAGATATGATCTTCTCATGATGTTCCCAGAAAGAATCTTTGTGTTTGCTCATACCTCTATTTAACAATTACTTCATTCTACCTCTAGTGTGGTTTTTCTTTCCCTTCAAAGTGTCTTAAAAATAAAAAAATTTAAATTAGTAAAAACCAGCTTACCACAGTGACACATTTAGGAACCCATAGCACCTTCCATTTTTCATTCTTGTGCCTATGTTCTGGTCTGTCTCAGAAAAGGATTTTCCTCAAGGGTCATTGACATTTCTTTCAGTATTAGCTTAGGTGGGCTTTTCTTTCAAATTGTAATCTTAGAAAGCCACATGAGTTCATTTTATGTCATGTAAACAACATAGACATCTTTGTTTTATATTGAAAGTAACTGTGTATGATTCCAGCATAGAATCAATATGAAGTAACTGTTTCTGAAAAGCAAACAGCATTTTGAAAACCCTAACTTAACTCTGGCGCCGTGACACATATAGAAGTAGAAATTTTTTGATATTGCAACCATAGTAAAACAAAGATTTATATTTTTGATATTTATTTTATATATTTAAATGCCATTTAACAAAGAAAAATCAACCAAAAAAAATGAGTTCGCATGTCACCTTTGACACGCATGTCATAGGTTCGCCATCACTGGTGTAGGCTCATGACCCTGGCTGGCCTGGCCAGTCAGAGTCCTTCCCAGAAGTTATACATTCTGAAGTGGGTAAAGAGAGTTCCCTCCTTCCTCTGGATTTGTGAGGATGAGAAGATGTGAGGCTGGTGCTACCTCCAATGTTGTCTTTCTCTGTGGACTGAAAGCCTGTCTTCAATAGAAAAGAATGAGACCAAAACAGAAAAGGACAGAGATTATGGAGAAAGATGGGGAGAAAATGTTAATATCATTTAAGACCCTGGATCCACCCTTCTCCTTCCCATTAACATGAACTAATAATTCCTTAAGTTGATTGATTTACATTTCCAGTGCTTGCAACCAAAAGAATTCTGACTAATCAGTGCTCTTATTAATGAGTTCCAATATATCCAATCTAACCTCACAGTTTTTACCTTATTCAATATTTTTGAAGTCCATGTGTCCATTAGCTATGTTCTCTTTCTTATATATTCTCTTAGCTTTTATCCCACTTTTCTGGCTACTTCATCTTGGTCTCCTTCTGGCACTTCGCCCTCCGGATTTTTACACTATGCTTTTCTTCCTGTGAAAGAACATCAAAATCCACAACTTCAAAAACCATTTCTACTCCATTTATTCTATATCAGACATCCCATAAGCACCTCAAGTCCAAAGGGCCTACAGAAACCCTATTTTGATACCAAACCTGCTTCTCCTATTACTATATTCTGCTTCTCAACCAGTTAACTGATTACCTAAAGGCCAAACAAGAATCCAAAGAATCATTGTTAGAATCCTCCTACCTTTCCTACTCTCTCCCTCCACATTCTATCACTCATTAGATCAGATAGACTTTAATTTCTAAGTAAATTAGTCCTTACTAGACTCTAGTGATTCGGCAATAATAGTTAGAAAGCTCTAATCTCAGCTTTTTATTTTTTTATATAATTTTATTGATCATAGAGAGGAAGGAGAGATATAGAAACATCAATGATGAAAGAGAATCATTGATTGGCTACCTTCTGCATGCCCCCAACTGGTGATCAAGCCCGCAACCTGGGCATGTGCCTTGACCGGGAATCAAACCGTGACCTCCTGGTTTATAGGTCAATGCTGAACCACTGAGCCATGCCAGCTGGGCTAATCTCAGCTTTTAAAAAAATCTAGTATATAAAACAAGAGGGTTAAGAAGTTAAAATGATAGAGAAAATACATATATCATAATGTAATAATCAGAGTAGGACTATCCTTTTAAAAGATTAAATAACATATTAAAATTCACCCCACAAGGAGAAATTTTATGAATTGATGAATAATAAAAGTCAGTCAGACTGGGGAATAGAAGTAGGAGAGGTCATGAATTCTCTAAAATGGCTCCAAAACAAAGTGTAATTCACTGAATAACTTAAGTAATATGTCATTCTGCATTTGATGAGGACAAGAATTAATTAAGCAAATAATTATAAAATAACAAAACCTTCAGAAGTCCAGACAAAATTAGATGGGGTATAAAAAAGAGAACTAGCATTTGTTGAGTAGCTACTATGGGCCAGTTACTATTGGGCAACGGACATAAGTTATCCCATTTAGCAATTTTTATAAGTTAGGTGGTGTCTTTTGTACTTTATAAATGAGGACATGGGGCTTAAATTGATTATATAGTTTGTCTAAGTTCATGCAAATGGTCAGAGGCAGAGCTGGGATTTGAACCCAGCTTTGTCTGACCTCAGAGACTTTGAGCCAAAGACCTACAAAGATCCAAATCATGACATAGTTGATGAAAACAAAATGAGTTAACAAAGGTGGGGATAATCAGATATACATACTGGAGCCAAAAATAATATATTAAAAACTTAGATTTTTTTAAAAATAACACTTTGGGTTTTGAATAAGACTTTGCTTACTGATAAAGAGCCATGTGAAGTGTGAATATAAAGAATTGCATTTATCTTAAGAATTCTTAGTACAAGAAAGGTGATGGTAAATGGAGAGTGTTCCAAACAGACCAACAAAACAATCATGAAAAGAGAGATGCTAATAGATAAATATAAAAAAGCATAAATGTTCTCAGATCAATTAGGAAACTTATCAGAGAGAATATAACTTTTTACACATACTCAAAAAGTGTAAGGGGATATAGGGAGTGGCAAAAAATAATTTACTCCCCTAGAACAAAGAGTCATAATTAGATATAATTGGATGAAAGTGAGGAAAGGAATTTCAGATTGATGAATGTGACACACAAAAAATTTTGCTGCCAGTGTGGTGGGAATGTCTCCTACAGAGTTAGATTAAAGAACTTTTATTAAATATAATAAATAATAAAACTTGACTGAGTGAAGCATTAAATGTAGGAAATAGTCTCAAGATTAAGAATAATCTGTTCTACTTGAGCATTTTAATTTTCTATGAACTTGTTGTTTTGCTTTGTTTTTATTTTTTATTTTTCTAGTATCTTAGTATTGCAAATGCTGTGGTGCTAAGATACTAAAAACCTATAAATAAATAGTATGAACCTTCGTGGAGGTTTAAACCTAGATCATTGCACGTTTGTCAGTTATTGAGAGGTATATTCATTTAAAACATAAATCATTTCACATTTGTTGGTTATTGAGAGGTACATTCATTCATTCAACAAAGATTGAATGAGTCCCTGAAGTGGGTCAGTTATGGTCCTAGGTTTTGAGGATACAGATATGAAAAGATGTGGTTCCTACTCTCTAGGCCTTTACAGTGTACCATAGAAACAGCAGTGAGGCAAAAACAAACAAACAAACAAACAAAAAAATACAACATAAAGAGATTACATTAGAGGCCAGAAGAATATCAATCATTAAGAAATAGTTATTAAGTGACTATAATTCATCCATTATTAAAAACTCAACATAGATTTACTCAGTGGTGACAATGTGGCAGGCTCATCAGAGTCACTGTATCCTATAAAATAAAAGGCTAATATGCAAATTGTCCCTTCTGGAGTTCGACTGACCAGGAGTTCAACCGCTCACTATGACATGCGCTGACCACCAGGGGTCAACACAGAACAAAGGAAGGCCCTGGCCAGCAGCTGGCAGACAGGGGAGGAAGGCCCCAGCTGGCAGCCGGAAGGCCCCGATCGGCTCTGATGGCTGTCCAGGCCTGGGGACCCTACCCGTGCATGAATTTCATGCACCAGGCCTCTAGAATACAATAAAACAGTTCCTAACCCCATGGAAACAGACTATAAGTACATTTATCCAAGTAAGTATGTAAGTGGAAACTGCAGTAAGTGTTATGAAGAGAAGGGTACCATGATAGGTTATAGCAGGGACTAGCAACATCAGTTCAAAGGAGAGAGCTACTAGCAAAATAGATGGAATAAATAAGGGTTCTTTCTCCAAAGGAAAAAGGGGTTAGGGATGACCTCAATTCCTGGCTAGGTGCCTGGGTGGATGTTGCCTGAGTGATTGGGAATACAGGAGGCTTCTTCAACAAAAAGATAATGATGTGGGATATAACCAATCATCAAAGCAAAATACTGTGTCCAAAATTATACTGAAATGTTTCCCTGTAGTAAAATTTGTCTTTACTTCAAAAGTACTTTCTTCAGTTTTAACTGAAGTAGCAATCCAGGAATATAAAATTGGCTATTTAGCTGTCAAAGAACTCTGAGATATACTCAGGAATAAATAGTAACTGGTTCAGTTACAAATAGTAAACAGGAAAGGAATGATACAAAAATCAAATGTAGGGTCTGAGCAGGAGCCACATAGTGAAGCATTAAAAATTAAAGGGTGTGACTTGTATTTGTTTGCATTACTCATTTAAAATTTTATAGAAGACAGATAATAAATATACTTAAATACCTTACAATTATTTTTAAAGTATTGAATAGAGGCAGAAATGGATCTTCTTTTTGTGGGTTGTACAGTAACTCAGGAGACACTGCATTTTGGTAAGTGAAAGGCAAATCTTAATTTAGATCATTCTCTTATTAGATTTATTCTAGCATAACTTTATTTGAAACTAACATACACCTTTAACATCATGGAACTAGACATCTTTGAACACAATGCATATAACATTTAAAGGATGTATAGAAAACTTCCCTAGGCTAATAAAGGGGTACAGAGTAAAGTTTGTTTACAAATAGTTGGTAGTAGAAAGAAAGGAGAAAACAGTACCAAAAGGGCTAGAAGATTTTATTTTATCTAACATTTAACTTCACACTAAATATAGTAACAACAGCTCATATTGCCCCCTTTCTGTTTAGAGTTGTATGCAAAGTCATCTCCTTTAACTCCTAGTCATCCAAGAACCTCCGCAGGCAACTGGACAGCTTTCAAAATTGCTTTGACGTTAAAAATTCCCCATAAGAAATTCTGTAGGGCCTTGGCCTTTTCAGGAGAAAATGTTGGGAGCCTGGGCAGCACACTGAGGAGTGGCCACTGGACAATGATGAAAGGGCTTGACCAACAGCTTCTTTCCCAGCTGAGGGCCTTGAACTCTGAGTTCTGTTTTTAGAAAAGCTAAATCAGAAATAAATACTTTCAGGGTATTTTGCTCCCAGTGTAGCTTTTACAAACAGAATAGCAAAAAGCTAGAGTCATAAGGTAATGCTAAGGAGTCCTGGCAATTTCAAAAGGGTAAGATGCTGAACACAACTGGGTGTGTCTACAGCACACTTGGCATCATGGATCACTCTCTGAGTGAAAGACATGCAAACAAACTCCTAGGAGTCTAGTGAAGGTGCAAATAAAGATGAAAAGACAGCAATGGTTTCCTATGACTCCACCACCAAAGGCTTTAGCAACCCCATCAGAATAAAGGAAGCCATAACTTTTCCATTATATTCCTGCCATTTGTGCATACTTACGTTCACATGGGTTGACAGCTGTGACTCTAGTTCTACATTACATTGTAGGGTACCTTTCTATAAGCAGCAGGACCATAGATCAGACCCTACTTTTTCCTCAACATGTTCTGATCCACAAAAGGACAGTAATAGCAGATTGATTTTTTTTTAATCCAAAGAAAGTAACATGTAACAGGCGAGTTACCTAATTCTATAGGACTTAGAATCGTGGAGAAAGCCATTTGCCTCTAAATTTCTTCCAGGTGTAAAGCAAGAAATTTCCGCTTATTTTGAAAGCCAGTTTGATCATTAATTTCCTTTCAAAATAACCCTTATCTACACCGAGGCAGTTATTGCTCTTTCCTCTGTGTTCTCATGCACCCTGGACTACATTGTTATAACATTTACTGCCCTGTAATTATTTATTTGCCTATCTCTCTTCTTTTACTGAAGAGTTAGTGACTCGGTACTCGTTTTTGTGTCTTCAGCCCCTAGCATAGTTCATGTTAACTCTAAAGTTCAAGAACTCTTTGACAAAGGTGTGAGTGAAGGCATGAATGAATGGTGAGCATTTTAAAACCAATGTTTCACCTAGGTAATAATCCTATCTAATAAAAGAGAAAAATGGTAATTGGCGTACGACGATACCCTTTTCATTGGCTAATCAGGGCTATATGCAAATTAACTGCCAACTAAGATTGGCAGTTAACTGCCAACTAAGATTGGCAGTTAACTGCCAACTAAGATTGGCAGTTAACTGCCAACAAGATGGCGGTTAATTTGCATATGTAGGCACAATGCAGGGAGGTGAAAGGGAAAGCAGGAAGAAGCCCCCTGCCACTGACAGTGATCGGAAACCCAGGGGGGAGCTAAGAGCAGGGCCGCCTTGGCCCTGCCCCCCAGCCATGATCGGAGAATCAGGCGCCTTTGCCGCCCTGGCCAGTGATAGCAGGAAGTAGGGGTGGAGCCAGCGATGGGAGCTGGGCACGGTCGGGTCGAAGCTGGCAGTCCCGGGAGCTAGGGGTCCCTTGCCTGGGCCTAAAGCGGAGCCCACAATCGCGGGGCCGCTGCAGCTGCGGGTCCCCGCTGCCTGGGCCGGACGCCTAGGCCAGAGGCATCCTGCAGGGGCAGGGACGGAGCCTGCAACCGCGGGGAGCTGGGGGTCCCCTGCCCAGGCCTGACACCTCTGCCGGAGGCCTCAGGCCTGGTCAAGGGGCCGATCCGGTGATTGGTGATCAGAGGGTGATGAGGGTCAACTCCTCTGGCCGAGGCATCAGGTCTGGGTGGGGGGCGGAGCCGGGGATTGGGGGGATATGATGGTCCCCTTGCCCAGGCCTGAAGCCTGGGTCAGAGGCATCAGGCTTGGGCGGGGGGTGGAGCCAGCGATCAGAGTGAGATGGGGGTCCCCTGCCCAGGCATGATTCCTGGGCCAGAGGCCTCAGGCCTGGGCGGGGGCCAGAGCCAGTGATCTGGGGGAGATGGGGGTCCCCTGTCCAAGCCTGACACCTCTGGCGGAAGCGTCAGGCCTGGGCAAGGGGCCGATCAGGCGATCGGAGGGTGATGGGGATCTACGCCTCTGGCCGAGGCATCAGGTCTGGGCTGGGGGCAGAACCAGTGATGGGGGAAATGAGGGTCCCCTGTCAGAGGCGTCAGGCCTGGGCAAGGGGCCGATCCTGCGATTGGAGGGTGATGGGGATCAACGCCTGAGGGCTCCCAGTATGTGAGAGGGGGCAGGCTGGGCTGAGGGACACTCCCCCCAACACACACAACCCAGTGCACGAATTTCGTGCACCGGGCCCCTAGTAATAATAATAATAATAATAATATTTATTCTTTGAGCATTTGATGCCAATAAATGCCTGATACATTGCTACATATATACGTCATCTTATTTAATCCTCACACAAACCTATGGCATACTTCTTACTTCATCAGTGAGAAAACTGAGTCTTGAGGAGGTTAATTCCACAAAGGAATAAGCCTTAGAACCAGATTTGAACTCATCTAGTCTGACTCCTAAGTTTGTGCCCTTACCAAGTCTATTATACTGTCCTTGTTTTATTTTCTGTCTTCCTAAGAGATCTTCCTAAGACATGTTACAGGTAACTTTCAAACAACTGCATTTATTGTTAGCATTTGTGGTTGAAACAAATACTCATTTCAGAGCCTTGCAGATGCAGAAGGTTACTTAGAAAACATGTACATCTGTTGTTGCATTACAAGTTAGGTTTTCTGGTAGAACATACTCCAGAGCAGCTTCATGTCCTCTTTTCTGTACTCTATAGAGAAACAGTGCTTCACACAATAGGTGTATTGATGCAACCACATATCTGTAAATAAAATTCGTGTAACATTTAGCAAGTATCTAAATTCATTATTTAAAGGGAACCTATTGTGAAATCGTTTATGAAAGTGCCCATTTTCTCTATCGTATCTGTTTTGAATGCTTTGTATTATCATTTCAGGTTTTCTTATAACAGGACATATCAGTATAGAATATATTATTTTAAGTTAGTCATTTGCATTTTAAAAGAAATCTTGTAACAATATTTAGGAGTTAAAAATGTCATTTTAACTAATTTTGTTTTGCTAATTTGGTTGTGAGAGCAGCTTAGGGCAAATGTTTGCTATTGGATTTCATGTCTAACAAGAAAAGACAAAGCTGCACTAGGATTTATGTCACTCCAGTTGGGTTGTAACTTTGACATTCATCATAATGAATAGGTAAAAATTAAGTGCTTGAGTTACATTTTAGAATCAACAACTAATAAGAAATATACTTTGGAGAATCAGAACCTGAACCAGAATCTAAGAAAAACCTCTTATTTTTCCCCAAGCAAGAAGGAAATACATTTGCATTTTGGAAGAAAATAAGAAATGTAGATTATGAGTGTCAGATATTGCCTGCTATACAAACTTCAGGAGATCGGTATGCAAGGCAAGCCTCGGTGTGCAGTCTGAAAAAGTATGCTGTGAAAGATGTCAGGGCCTTCTGCCTGGAGCTACTTCTGCATAGTTTGCAAGTGGTATTTTTATCTGGTAATTATGTAAAAAGTCACATTGACAGAAATCCACTAGCACATGTGACAGAATCACATTCTTCTCTGGCCATTCCTGAAATACGTGTAGGTTTTAAAATGTATGGTAGTACAGAGGGGCTAAATCCCAGAAAGGCTTGAATTTTCTATTAGAGAAAAAGATAATGGTGTTGGTGGGATACCATATATTACATTAGATGTGGGTCTTTATTCTGGTTCCCCTATACGTTGTCAAGAACAAAATTTACTTACCTGAGTGATAAAGGCACTATTGGTTTATTCACCTCATAATGAGGAAATGTTTATATTGGAATATGTGATTTCTTTTAAAGTTTTCACATAGCAGTTTGATACATTCATGCTATACAGTATACATTCTCTCCAAATGTGTGATAAACTTCAAACTTCAACTTCTTTCCACTCAATGCACACTCCAGACATGCTATAAATTCTCCCATCTTAAAACAAAATAAACAAAACTCACACCTTCATTAGAGTTCACATCCCCATTCAGGTTTAGCTGTCACTACATTTCTGTGCCCTTATAGGAAATCTTCTCAAAAGAGGTGTCTGCTCTCAGGCTCAACTTCCTTTACTGCCATTCTCTCCCAAGACCGCTTCAATTAGGTTTGCTACTCACTATTTCACTGAAACTGTCCCTATCAAGGACACCAGTGGCCCTCATGTTGTGAAATGCAATAATCCATTTCCATTCCTCATCTTAGGCCTATCAGCATTTGACACAGCTGATATTGCCTACCTCCTTGAAACAATCTTTTTTTGGCTTCTTGAACACCGTACTCATCATTTTTTTCCCTTTATCACAAAATTGCTCCTTCTTTGTCTTCATTCCCATGCCCCAACCAAAATCCATTCATATTTAATGCCTTTAATTTTATAATAAACTATAGACCCGATGCATGAAATTCACTAGGCCTTCCTTCTCCCAGCTGCCAGCACCAGCTGCCCTCTGCCACCCAGGACCCAGGCTTCCCTCACAGCCCTGGCTTCATCCGGAAAGTCAGAAGGTTGTCCACAGGGACATCTAGAAGGACAGCTGGTCTAATTAGCATATTATGCTTTTATTATTATAGATAATGCGGGGTTTTTTGCAACAGACTTGCTTTTCTCATTTTATCTTCTTATCTGTAATTTAATTAGCTTTTATTCTCTGAGTATACACCAACTGGCTAAAGGCTATGCCTCAGAGACATGCTGTGTAGTAAAAGGAAGCCATTTTGGGATTGGCAGGCCCAGTCTCCACAATCCAGTCACTCATCAGTCCTTGTATGTCCTCTCTGTTGTAGTGTGTTCCTGCCATCCAGTTGGATCAGCCGTCCTTCCTTTCAGCTCAGTGACCTTCTGTGACCCCAGTAATGGTGACTGCCCTTGCAAGCCCGGGGTGGCAGGGCCACACTGTGACAGGTGTATGGTGGGATACTGGGGCTTCGGAGACTACGGCTGCAGGCCCTGTGACTGTGCAGGGAACTGCGACCCTCTCACAGGAGACTGCATCAGCAGGTGAATGTGCATGGCTCTTGTTCTCATCTATGTGTTTTCCAGGTTCTTTTGAAGATCTGGTAGTGATATGGAAAATCTTGTATGCCATCAGTGGAGCAAAGACGTCTTTACAAATCTCTTTTTTTATGTGTTTTTATTTTATTTTATTGATTTCAGAGAGAGGGAGAGGGAAAGAGAGGTAGAAATATCAATAATGAGAGAGAATCATCAATTGGCTGCCTCCTGCATGCCCACTACTGGCAACCAGGGCATGTGCCCTGACAGGGAATCCAACTGTGAACTACTGGTTCATAGGTCAACATTCAACAACTGCGTCACACCGGCTGGGCTTTACATATCTCTTTAAAGAATTTTCGTCAAATTAAGATTCAAGTCATTTATTATTGCAAGATTCTATAGATGGTCTAGTTCATTTTGCAAAACAAATTATTCTTCTTAATAATAAATAGGTCCTTAAAACACTATTTGTTTCTGAAAAGGTAGCTGAAAATGTTTAAATCTCTATAAAAGTAGTCATTTCATTCAAGTTCTGAGAAATTCTTTAATAATGTCTTCATCATTTTCTGTTTTATTAGCAGCACAGACATAGACTGGTATCATGAAATTCCTGATTTCCATTCCACTAATAATAAGAGTGAATCAACCTGGGAGTGGGAGGATGAGCAAGGATTTTCTGCACTTCGACATTCAGGTGAGACAATGATATAATGTATTTCCAGGTCTGGTTTTGACAAACAATGATTCTTAACAAACCAGAGAACAGCTTTTGGATCCTATAGGGGAACTCTTTAGTTCTGACATTTAATAAAGTAGTGATTCCCATAAGTATAAAACTATTAAATATAACTAAGAGGTATTTTAATAAACTTTTCTGTACTTTTTAAAATTATTAGAGTAACATAAGGAGTGAGTATAGAAAATTTGGAAAATTGTCACCCAAATCTCATTACTCTACTGTTAATACTTTGGTGTATTTCCTTCTCTCTAAAACATGCTGCTTTACACAGTTGAGAGCTAACAATATATCAGGTTAGGAAACGTACAGGTCCATTTAAAGTTACCTAGTGTAACTTAATATGTACAAAGCAGAGGCAAGCTGTGAGCTCATTTTTATAGCTTTTTTATAACTAGAAAATAAGAACAATTTTACAGCTGTAACCGGTTTGGCTCAGTGGATAGAGCGTCGGCCTGAGGACTGAAAGGTCCCAGGTTCGATTCCGGTCAAGGGCATGTACTTGGGTTGCGGGCACTTCCCCAGTGGGGAATGTGCAGGAGGCAGCTGATCGATGTTTCTCTCTCATCGATGTTTCTAACTCTCTATCTCTCTCCCTTCCTCTCTGTAAAAAATCAATAAAATATATTTTAAAAAAAAAAAGAACAATTTTACAAACTAAATGTAAGCCAAATAATAAAACTAGTAAAATTCAAATTAACAACATGAATTGAATATGAAAAGTGATTTTTACTGAAGCCAAAACACATAAATATGGTTCTTTGAATTTACCAAGTCCATACTATTATTTCCTCTGACTCAATTTTCCTATGATGTTTATCAGCTCCTTCATTTGAAGAGCATGCTGTGATATTGATGGGATTACATAATTTCTGTGTCCACCCTGCCTCTATTCTTTTCTCATAGAAAATCAAGTGGTTCCATTTAGCACTGACTTGCTCCTTAACACAAACATAAATGCATGAAATCTTGTATTAGCATTTGGTTGTAAAGTGTTCACTAAATAATCCAAATTAAACTTAAAATAAGTTTTAAAATATGTTTATTTTAATAAAATATAATATAATCTCTATATATAAAAGCCTAAGTGACTGTTATGACCGAACAACTGGTCGTTATGAAGCGCACTGACCACCAAGGGGCAGATGCTCAATGCAGGAACTGCCCCCTGGTGGTCAGTGTGCTCCCACAGTCAACCTCCCGCAGCCAGCCAACCTCCTGAGGTCCCTCTCCCTGACCTATGCATGAATTCGTGCACCGGGCCTCTAGTATAATTTAATAACCAATATACACACTTCCTAGTGTCACCAAATCTTACACTTTGTCATAATTGTTTCATATTTTCATTTAAATTTTAAAGTGTTACAGATACATTTAAAGCCCCCAGGAGCTTCCCTTACTCCACAGAATAACCACTAACCTGAATTTTTAGTGTTTATCATTCACTTTCATTTTTTGACCTGAATATGTACAACTTTTAGTTTATCCATTCTATTATATGAATATACCACTTTTTATTCTCCCATTGTTTGCCTATTAGGGTATTTCCAATTTCTGGTTTTTCACTGTCATATATAAAGCCACCATGAATGTTCTCTTATCTGACTTTGTGCACTTGAGAAGGAGTTTCATTAGAACAGGGGCTGGCAAACTATGGTCCTCAGGCCAAATCTTGCCTACCATCTGTTTTTCTATAATCTATAAGCTCCACCTGCTCTAAGGATTAAATGGTTACACTTTCAGTGGTTATATAAGTACCTACATAGTATCATTAATTGTGCTTTGGCCCACAAAGCCTAAAATTTTTATCATCTGTTTCTTTACAGAAAATGTTTGCTGACCCTGTTCTAGGGCACAACCTAGACACTACTGGGTCATGGGTGTGCTATTGTCAAATTTACCACATATTGCAAATAGCTCTCTGAAGTGGTTGCATAAATTTGCATTCCACCAGCAAGGTATGACATCCTGTTGCACCACATCCTCATTAATACTTTGTATATATTAAACAATTTTTTATATGGCACATAAAAGCACTACTCTAACTCATTAATTCACTCACAGTTTAACTCAACAGTTATTGGACTTCTAAAGTTAGTGTTATCAAACTTCTCAATTTTTGCCAATTTGATGGGTATAGAATGGGATCTTGCCATTTTAAACCGCCTTTTCCTGATTACTAACAGGTTGGTAACTTTTCATGGTTTCTTGGTCACTTAGGTTTCTTTTTCTGCAACTTTCCTGTTTGCAATGTTCTTACCAATTTGTAGAAGTTATTTATAAATTCATCCTTCAGCCAACAAATGTTTATTGAGTACCCATACTATATACAAATATTGTAATTATAGTAATTGAGCAAAACAGACAAAAATCCCAGCCTCTAAGGAGTCTTTATTCTTGTGGAGGAGAACAACTAATAAACAAATAAAATATTTAATATAATGATGTTTAGTATAATGGAAAAATAAAACGGATTGGGGTAAGAAGTGCTTGGGAGGGGCATACTTTTAAATAGGGTTGTCAGGGAAAGTCGTATGAAACGTGACATTTGAGGGGGAAAAACCTGAAGGAGGTAAGGGGCTCAACTATACAGATAACAGAGGGGAAAACATTTATGTAGAAGACACAGCAAGTGGGACTAGGCCTGGCTAATTCCGGAAATAGCAACAGGCCAGTATGGCTGAAGCAGAGTTAGAAACTACAATTTCAATATATTCTCATAAAGAAGTTATGGCCTGGCCAGTGTGGTTCAGTGTTTGAGTGTTGACCTAGGAACTAAGAGGTCAGGGTTCGATTCCCAGTCAGGGCACATGCCCGGGTTTTGTGCTCAATCCCCAATAGGGGTGTACAGGAGGCAGCCAATCAATGATGTTTCTTTGTCATTGATGTTTCTATCTCTCTATCCCTCTCCCTCCCCCTCTCTCTAAAAGTCAATAAAAACATATTTTTTAAAGAAAAGGTTATGTTTACAGTTATACGTGCCCCAAATGTCATTAGTTTACAAGAACAAATATTTAAAAAAAAAAAAAAAAAAAAAGAACTCATGGGCCCTTTAAAAGAACTCATGGGCCCTTTAAGAATCAAGAACCCAAATTTGAGAAACACTGATACTTGTAATTCCGTATCACAGTTTTTTTCACTTAACATAATCTTATGATCATTTTCCTAATGGTTTCATTTTAATTCACAAGAGGGAAGAAGGTGGAAAGGATGGGGAAATATGTTGTCATATTTATCTTTTTGCATTTGAAAAAGAAAAAATATTTCCCATTAATTTTTTGCCTTAATGCTACAAAGTCTGAATTCTGATTTTAATAATTACTTTTGAAAGCTTCCTGCCATTTTTCTAACACAATGATTTTCATAATTCTTCAACTTTGTCTGCTATGCTAAGCCAGTCTATAAAAGTCATTTTTTTAGGACATTCATTAAGCCAGTCATCTTGTTACCAGGGAGCTGGCAGCACACTAATTAAGCGCATAACATGCTGGCATTAGAATGACTCCAGACTCTAGTGTTCACAACAGCTGTTAGGTCTATGATGTCCTCAGAGAGCCTCTGAAATTCATCTGGATGAACTCCAGATTGCAGAAGACATTGCTCAGTTTCCAACTAAACAGCAATATTTCAATTCAGTATAGAATAGTACTCTTGGGCATCTTTTTTCAGTACAAAAGTGATAATCAGTTACCTAAGCATTGTGATTTATTCTCAAATATATGTGCCTGCCTACCTATTTACGTACCATGAGTTCCCATAACTAGGAATATAATGTCCTATACCAAAAAGTCACTTTTAACTTCTACCACTTCTTGTGAGGTAGAGAACATCAGATATAAAATTTCACCTTGTGTACAACAAAACTGCCTTTAGTACCAAAGAACTGTAAGCAATGGTCTCTCTTCCAAACTCCCTTTAACATTCTGATACCGAGTGTATCTAAACAGGTTTTAATCCCTTTCCAGATTTCTTTTAAGAAAACTAAGGCTGAAGCCTGATCAACAAAGATTCATTCAAAAGCAAATTTTCATGTCTGATGTCTTAATATATGAAATGAGAGTATTGGAAAGCAGCCAAAGAAAGATCTTTAAATAACACACTTACATATGTTCCTACTAGGGGCCCAGTACACAAATTTGTGCACCTTGAAAGGAACTGTGGGCTGCCAGGCTGTGGTGGGCACAGGAGCGGGTCTCGGCCCATGCTCTGCACCTCTGCCTGGCCCCTCCTGCCACAGCCCAGTCCCCTGTCTGCTGGCAGCCCGCTCCTGCCACTGCCGCCACAACTTCCACACACTGATGGTGCCGGCCCTGCCGTGCGGAGCAATTGGGGCCGGTTCTGGGCCGAGGCAGCGGGTGTGAGCAGCGGCTCCAGCGCCAGCAGCGGGTGCAAGCGGGCCATCACCGGCAGTGGGTACAAGAGGCGCTGCCGGCCCTGATTGTCCCTTAGGAGCAGGTGGAGGTGGAAAAACCCTAAGGGGCAATCGAGGCCAGCAACTGCCACTCACACACACTGACAGTGCCAAGCAATCGGGGCCTGTGCCAGGCACCAGCAGTAGATGTGAGCGGGATTGGCACTGGCAGCAGGTGTAAGAGCCCAGTGGGACCACGGTGCATGGGAGCAAAGAATTTTCAGTAACCACCAGAGGCTCACCCTGATGACAGCAACCATCGCCCTGCCTTGGCCTGGCGCCCCCACTCACCTGCTCCACCATCCCGCCACAGCAGATGCCTACCATGTTCCACGCTCTGCCACCTGCTGCCAACGTCCACCATGTTCCTCACGCATCCCCTGGTGGTCAGTGCATGTCATAGCGACCAGTTGTTCGGCTGTTCCACCGCTCGGTCTATTTGCATATTAGGGTTTTATATATATAGATAGGCTGAAGGACTAAGGAAAAGAACATTATGTTGAGGAATAATACATGACATTTGGAATTCTTTTAGGTTTTATAACATGGTACTTATACTGTCCTGCTTTGGTGGAATTGTCAAAAGCTGTGGGCTATTCACTTAAGTTACTATAATTTCTGAATGAGTAATCCTCTCTGCTAGTTTTAGATTAAAAGCAATATTATTTAACAAATCACAACAGCTCATTTTAAGCACCTTTGATTTCTCTTTCTCACTATTTAATTCCAGTGTGATTTGCCACTTGCAAATCTCATTTCCTGATTCCTAGAGAAGCTTTAGAGCCAGTCAATATCACTATGTGTCTCACCAGAATACTACTCTCCTTATATAGTTTATGGCCTATACCTGGCACTCAAATTAATTACTGTTGTTATCATCAATTTCACTAGCTTCTAATTGGTTCTGCCTTCATTTTCTCTCCATTCTAATATTTTTGATATGATAATGCCAAATTAATTTAAACATGTGACCTCCCAACCAAGAATATTGTACCCAGAACACTTATCACTGTTAATATATTTGCTTTATTCACCTTACTGAATTGCACATCTTAAGGCAAGAATCATGCCTTGCTCATATTTATATACTCTGAAGTTTAGAGCACCATGTCCTGCTTACAATAGGAGCTCAATAAATTATTTTAATTTCATGGCATTACCTTCAAAGAACTGCCCAACTATTTTATTTCATTTGACTTTTGTGGTGGTGGTGAACATTAATTATAAAAATATAATTGTTTTTCTATAGGTTATCTATTAGTTGTTCCATTCCATTAGCATGGACTCTATTTATCTCATCAATTGCAAGCATTAAAATATATCAGTATTTCTACATTTCTGTATTTCTCTTAGGTCAATACTTCACTGGATAACAACGAATTTTTTCAGAGAGTGACTATTACTCTCTTTTTAATATATTTTTATTGATTTTAGAGAGAGAGGGGAAGGGAGAGGGAGAGAGAAAAATATCAATCAGCTGCCTCCTGCATGCCCCAGGCATGTGCCCTACCCGAATAAAACCAGTAACATTTCCATGCAAGGGTCAATGCTCAACCAACTGAGCAACATAGGCCAAGGCAGTGACTATTTCTCCTGAATGGCTTTTCATGGTTTCTTAATATCTGTGGATGATGTTGTATGAATCACTCAAGTCTTAAAGAGTTATGTTACCTGGATTTACTTGATGGTTTTTCTTCTCTCTGTTTCTAACTAACATCATTTCTCATTTTCTTTCTGTAGGTAAATGTGAATGTAAGGAACAGGTTTTAGGAAACTCCAAGGCATTCTGTGGAATGAAATATTCATATGGTGAGTCTAAAGTCCTTAAATGTTTCTGAGAGTCTATTCAAACTAAGTATGAAGAGTTTCCTAGAAAATGGGAGGCCTGGCATGTGACCATCTCAATATGTTAAAACATTAGTCTTATATAATAACTAGAGGCCCAGTGCACAAAATTCATGCACTCAGGGGGGTCCCTCAGCCCAGATTGCAAGAGGGCACAGGCCAGGCCGAGGGACCTAACTGGTGCACAATCGGGGCTGGGGAGGGGCATGGGAAATTGGCCAGCCGGGGAGAGACCACGGGAGGGCGCCAGGGTGTGTCTGGCCTGTCTTGCTCTGTCCCAGTAGCAAGCTAACCTACAGGTCAGAGCATCTGCCCCCTGGTGGTCAGTGCACGTCATAGCGACTGGTCACCTGTCTGTCCCCTGGTGGTCAGTGCACATCATAGTGAGCAGTTGCATGGTCTTAGCATATCTTTAGCATATTATGCTTTGATTGGTTGAATGGCCGACCAGACAACCGGACACTTAGCATATTAGGCTTTTATTATATAGGATATTAAGTACAGTATTCTAGTCTTGGCCTTGATTTTCCTAATAGAGATGGCATGGAATGCCCTGGTGAGTCAAGGCAAAGTTATCATATTATAAGGAGAAGAAGCAAAGAATAAAAAGAAAAGAAAATGACACATAATCCTTTCTTATGGATGCTTCCTGTTTTAGTAATCTAAAAGGGAAGGTTCTAGCCACTTGGACAATTCCTGTAACAGTTTATCAGGTAATATAAAGCAGAACTCAATTTGAAGCAGTATTTCATAAAGCAGTATTTCAAGAGCTCAGACCTATATGGGTTTCATTTCTAGTTTATGAGATGGGTAACTTAACTTCTACAGACGTCCTCATCTGTAAAATAGAGATGATGCCACCTTCCTCATGAAATGAGATTTTTGAAAAGCACATTAATTTGCACTTACTAGATGCTCAGTAAATGGTATATTTCTGAGGAGTAAGAGGATATATATTCTGAGATGAGCTGACTGCCTGAGTTTTTTTCTCTGCTTTCTATGTATATTCTATGTTTCTCTATCTTTCAAATACCAGGAAAATGCAGCATATAAAGAAAATGTCACTACCCTAAATACAGATTGTTACTACCTTCTATTCTAAACAATTTTATGTTTACCATTAAATATTAAATATAAATATTAAATATTAAGGATATCTGATCTTGCCAACTTATTCTTTTTATTTTATTTTTTCTTATTGATTTCAGAGAGGAAGGGAGAGGAGAGAGAGATAGAAACATCAATGATGAGCCCAGCTGGCATGGCTCAGTGGTTGAGCACCGACCTATGAACCAAGAGGTCATGGTTTGATTCCTGGTCAGGGCATATGCCCAGGTTGTGGGCTCAATCCCCAGTGGGGGTTCGGGGGCATGCAGGAAGCAGCCAATCAATGATTCTCTCTCATCATTGATGTTTCTATTTCTCTTTCCCTCTCCCTTCCTCTCTGAAATGAAAAAGAAAGAAAGAAACACCCCCTACTGGGGATTGAGCCCACAACCCAAGCCTGCAACCCGGGCATGTGCCCTTATAACTGGAATCAAACCCAGGACACAGATCAATGCTATATCCAGTGAGCCAAACAGGCTAGGGCTTGCCAACATATTCTTGACTAGTGTCTGGGCTTTTTATTGTTCCATAACTTATAGGGCCTGAAATATGCATTACAATGAAGAGAAAATTTTAAGTCATGATTTCTGAAACCAAGTGTTTAGGTTCTTGATAACATTGTATTTAATCTCATAAGAGATAAAAAAAAGTAAATGTTAAAAACCTCATAAATCTTATCTAAAATTACATGCATATTTCTCCCCTTTCATCGGCCAACTTGACTAAATAATAGAATAAAACTTTTGAAATATATAGTGCCTAATAAGGAAAAGTATTTACTTAGAGGGAATTGTATTTACTTTCAAAAGCAACAACAAAAAGACCATTTAGTTCAAAGTCAGTCAGTTCAGTGGAAATATCAATTGGTTTTCATTATCACATAGATTCAGTAACTCTCTGACTGAATTTACAAACAACCACATTGGCATCTTTTAATACAACTGTATTACTTTCTGCTTAGGAGAATTTGAATGCTCTTAATGATGTAACGAAATACCTTGATCTTATTAAGTACTATACACCTATAGTCTTGGGGAGGGGGGGGGGCGCCGAGGAATGGTTCCACCACATTCTCTACCTTAATGGGGGAAAACTTGATTTGATCATTCCTTTAGCAAATATTTATTGAGCTATTGTTGTGAATAGACAAATTCCCTGAGTTTGCAGTCTAGTGAAAAAATACCCCAAAATACCAAAATAGCCCCTGAGCATTGGCTATGTGTGAGGCACTATGCTATGTACATGAAGGGACATATCCCATGCAATTATCCCATCAGGATTCTGGCCCAAACTCTACCTCTAACCAACAAATCATGCAAACATGAGCAGTTCACTTAACTTCTTAAAACTTGCTTCCTCATGCATAAAACAAAACTGGATGAGCTCTTAAGACCCCTTCAAAGTCTAAAACTTGATGATTCTAAAAAGACAGCTCTCTAGTCGTATGGATATGGAACAAGCCAGGATAGGGTTCTCTCATTACACACAATCTTTCATCAAAATATAGATGAGCTAGTAAGAACTCTCTAATAATACAGAATATTGCATCCACTGTTCCTTAGGTTTACTTTCTCCTCCTCACCAACTTATTCCATTACTTAACACCTCCCCCATCTATTTCACAGATCTTAGAGCATAATGGAATCATGAGTCATACTGGAGCTCTGCCATCATATAGAAGGACAGCCTCCCTAACCCCAGTCAGCTTGCATTCTACACCAGAGGAAGAAGATTAAATAATAATATTATTTAATCTCTTTAGAATACTTAAAATATACACTGTTAGTAACATTTGCTCTTTGTCATAACTTTATACATAATCAACCAGAAGAGTATAATATAATTAGAATCTAAATAAAAACCAGGACAACAATTCTACCTCCACATCTTTCTATTTAGTTGATAGCTGAATGTGTTTAAGATTATACTTGCAGGAGGCAAATGGCGATATTCTTTTAGGGTAGTGATATGGGAATGAGTAGCAGTTGTAAATGTCTAAGAAGGAAGAGTATAGTTGATATAAATTAGATGAAGCCAGTAGCAAATTGCTGAGCCTAATGATACATCATTAATTCACTTTTCCATTATATTCTGAAGTGCATATTTAAGTTGTTGTTCAAACCTCAAAAGATGATATGAAATTTTATGCATTTTGACTTTGAGAATTGTGTTGTTACAGTGCTAAAAATAAAGATTTTATCAGCTCATGATAAAGGATCTCATGCTGAGGTCAGTGTGAAGATTAAAAAAGTCTTAAAATCTACCAAATTGAAAATTTTACGAGGAAAGCGAACATTATATCCAGAATCATGGACTAACAGAGGCTGTACTTGTCCAATCCTCAATCCTGGTGAGCATTAGATTTTTTTCTACTTTCTCTCTGCTGAATTGCTGTTTGTCTTACAGTCTCTGAACCACAACCTAAATAAACTCTGCAAAGAGCATCTCCCCTTTTCACATCTGAAGTCTGGGGAAAGCCCAAATGGAATTCTTTGAACTGACATCAAAAAACGATTTCTCTTCCAGGTGCTGTATTAAAGTATAATACTTTAAAATCCAGCAATATAATATTCTTTGCCCTAAAAGAGAAGTCTCAGATTGGTTCCAGGTGTCAGTAGCATAGAAAACACTTTCATGAATTTATCTGCCACTAACACTTTATCTGAAAGCTAGGTCCTATTACGATTCCCTGGGTAGAACTTGCTCCCAAAGGAAGTTCAAATGCAAAATTCCATCTGTGCAAATACTATTGAATTCATTTTTACTATTGCATGAGAAGCATCTGTTTCTCCTGGATAGAAAACAACTCTCAAGTTAGCATCTTATTTTTCATTAAATGATCACTCTGGTTTTAAACTAGAAACAGCAGAAATAAACAAGCAAGCCTTGTAGAATATTAGAGAAACTTGAAGTGCAGTGGAATTTGCAGGGATTCGTACCTTTACACTCTATAAGTACACTCGTCATACTGTGTCATAAACTGCTTTTTTTACTGTCTCCCTTATTAAGTTTGAGGACAAGATTTAGATTTTTGATCATAGTGTCTCCATTGCCTACCATTAGTACCTAAATAATAGTAACATCGTTTCCAAATAGTAAGTTCTAGAAAAACAAGTAACTTTTTGTTGTTGGTGTTAATCCTCATCCCAGGATATTTTTCTATTAATTTTTAGATAGAGTGAAAAGGAAGGGGTGAGGGGAGGGAGGAAGAGGGAGAGAGAAACATCAATATAAGAGAGACATGTCAATTGGGGATCAAACCTGCAACCCAGGTATGTGCCCTTAACCAGGTCTTGAACCCAAGACCTTTGGTGCAATGGCTGACACTCTAACCACTGAGCAGCACTGGACAGAGCACAAATAACTTTTAAAACATGTTTTTATTGATTTTTAAAATATTTTTATTGATTTTAAATGATTTTAGACACAGAGGGAAAGAGAGAAAAAAACATCAATTAGTTGGTTTCCTCCCTTCTGCACCCCCACCGGGGACTGAATCCACAACCTGGGCATGTGCCCCAACTGGAAATCGAACCAGCAACCTTTCGATGCACAGGACAACGCTCAACCAACTGAGCCACATCAGCCATCAAATATATATTTTTTAATTCTCTGTATTTCCGTTTGTGTAGTTGCCTTCTGTGTCTCAACGGCACTGTTGAAACAAGTGCATAATTTCTCTTCTGGATATAATCCCTTCCAAATATAAGTCCAGGAAACCAGTTATATTAATAAGAAGTCATTCCCACAAAAATTTGAGGGAAACAAACAGATAACTGAGAGAGAGAAACTATCAATAAAATATCTACCTCAACCCAAACCATCTAAACAATAATATACAATTCTTGACTTTATTTCTACTGTTAAATAGACGCTCACACCCTTTTTATGCCTTCAGTATTTCATTCAAGTTAATTTAAATTTTTTAAAATAGAAAAAGAAAGCATTTTAAATAAATAAATATTGTTTCAAAGAACAAATTAAGTAATCAGAATCTTCGATTTTTTAATACAGGAAAGGAAGAGTCATTAATTTGTGTCCTATTTCCCAACAATTGAGGCACAGGGGCTCTTCCTATAAGCACTTTCTACTATCTTGGCAAAAGAAGAAAAAAATCTGCTCCGTTTGTTAGCCAGACGTTAAAAACAAAAGCTTTCACCATCTGAGCCACTCTCCAGGAAGTGAACTATACTTCCTAATCAGATTTCTGCCAAACAGTCAAGGAATCAACTGAGTTCATCACAATTGAAAACATAAGCACAATTATTCAAAGAATTCTTGAAAACATGTTTACTCACTTTGAAGAAAAGACTGGAACTTGCCAAAGCAAAACCAGACACTCTTTCATTTCACTTTGTTTTTCTATTTTTACAAGTTCAATAGCTAAGGGTAAAGAAAGCTGATAAGAAAATTCTGAAACCTTAACAGGCCAACTTGCTTCCTTTGCTACTTTGGAAAAAGAGCAAACTAATTAGGCATACCTGCAAAGTCATCCATTCCTATATTCATATATACTTTTAGTCATTCATTAATCATATGTTTTCGAATGTCAAAACTAGCACTTAAGCCCTGGCCAGTGTGGCTCAGTTGGTTGAGTGTCCTGCAGGATTGGGATTCTTTCTCATGCAAAAGCTAAGAATTTAAATACCTTATAATCCCTCATACATTTGTGCTCCCCAATGTCTAAACCTTTCTATGTCATTATTTTCCTTTTATCTCTCTTTTTTGAAAACGCCACCATAACTATCTTTAACTTAGGATTGACTTGTTTTAATAAACTTCTAAAATAAGCCTTTTATTGTTATAGAAGCAATATATAGATACATTACAGATATAGAAATTTAGGGGAAATTTTTAAATTTCACATTTCTGCCCTCCAGAGATAATCTCTGTTAATATCTTAGTGAAAATCCTTCCAGATCTTTCTTTGTCCACATACATGTCATATTTTTTAACCAAAATAAAATAATAATATATGTAGCCCACTTTATTCAGTTAATGATCTTTATCTTCAATTTTAGTTTATTTTCATATAATCTAATACTCAGACCATATTCTGACTTTTGAGGTGGTTTGTCCTTGCCAGGATCACATACTATCTGGTTTTTAAATCCCTCAAGTCTCTTTTATTCAAGTACAGTTTCCTTTTATTGTTGTTGAAAAAATTGTTATTGTTTAAGAAACCAGACCAGCTGTCCTGGAGACCACCCTACCCTTCTACATTTGTCTAGTTGGTTCCGTGTGGTGTCATTTAGCTTGTCCTAGACCTCCAATATTTTCCGTAACCTTTAAAGACAAGCTTGATAGAATCAAGATAAACATTTTGGCTTGAATCCATTACACTTTGTGTTATATACTTCATGTTGGGTACTTTGTGTCAAATAACATCAGAAGACACATAGGACCTGATGACCCACCATCAGTGTTGCTAAACTGACACTTGAGTTAGAGTGATAACAGTCTGATCTCTCCATTGGGCTTTTTTGTTTTCCCTTTAAAAAAAAAGTTTTTTATTGATTTTAGAGAAAGGAAGGAAGAGGGAGAAATAGAAACATCGATATGAGAGAGAAACATTGATGGTTGCCTCCAGTGCGTACCCCGACGGGGATGGAACCTGCAACCTGGGTATATACCCTGACTGGGAACCAAACTGACAACCTTTTGGTACATGGGACCACACTCAACTAACTGAGCCACTGACCAAAGTTGTTTTTTCCTTTTGAGATTAAAAAATAATGCATGTGGTGTTACTTAATCACTATACAAATATCACGTGTTCCATTAACCATTCATTTAATGATTTTAACACCAATTGGTACTCCCTTCCTGAACCAATAATTTCACTGAATGACATTTTTCTAGGTTATTTCAGTGAATAAACAAGTATACATATGTATTTTAAAACCATGAGTTTAAATTGAAATTTTCAATTGAACTTTAACATCTAGTATTTTCCCTTAATTTGAGGTTTCTTTATTTGTTTTATTGACTTCAGAGAAGAAGGGAGAGGGAGAGAGAGATAGAAACATCAATGATGAGAGCGAATCATTGATTGGCTGCCTCCTGCATGCCCCCTACTGGGGATTGAACTTGCAACCAGGGCACATGCCCTTGACCAGAATTGAACCGGGGACCTTTCAGTCCGTAGGCCGATGGTCTATCCACTTGAGTCAAACCAGCTAGAGCTGAGATTGTGGGTTTTTTAAAATATTTTTTTATTGATTTTAGAGAGATAGAAACATTGATGAGAGAAAAACATCAATTGGCTGCCTCCTGCACGCCCCCTTCTGGGGATCAAGCCTGCAACACGAGCATATGCCCTGACTGGATATTGAACCGTGACCTCCTGGTTCATAGATAGGCCTCAACCACTATGCCATGCTGGCTGGGTTGGAAATTTTTATTTTATAAACATGATTACTTATTTGCTGTGTTCTACACTGAGTGGCCAGATTATTATGACCAGCCAGATTATTTTGACCTCCCCACCAGTACTTCATTGACACTTCCAAAAATACTGAATATTGAAAACTTCCTAAGCAAATACTCTCAAGGTTTTATTATTATTATTTGCATAACTAATTCACTTCATTGTACTGATGGGGTGGTCATAATAATATGGCCACTCAGTGTATAATATTAATGAAAAATACTACAAATTACTACAAATATCTACTGAGGGATATTATCATATTTCTTTTTATTAACATATAGATATTTTATGTATGTATTTGTTAGCCTGAGAAGAATTCTGAATTACAAAGTCAGCTCTAGGTCTGGTCAGTGCTCACCATTTTTTTTTAAATGTATAACAAATAGCCTGGCCAGTGTTACTCAGTGCTTTAGCTTCAACCATGAACTAGGAGGTCATGGTTCAATTCCCTGTCAGGGTACATGCCCAGGTTGTGGGCTCAATCCCCAGTAGGGGGCATGCAGGAAGCCAATCAATGATTCTCTCTCATCATTGATGTTTCTATCTGTCTCTCCCTTCCTGTCTGAAATCAATAAAAATATCTTTTTTAGCCCTTGCTGGTTTAGTTCAGTGGATAGAGCTTCGGCCTGCAGACCAAAGGGTCCTGAGTTTGATTCCAGTCAAGGGCACATAACTTGGTTGCAGGCTCTTCCCCAGCCTGGACCCTGGTCAGGGCTCATGCAGGAAGCAACCAATCAATGTGTTTCTCTTATGTCAATGTTTCTCTCTGTCTTTCCCTCACTTTTCCACTCTCCTTAAAAATCAATGGAAAAATATCCTCAGGTGAAGATTAACAACAGCAAAAAAATCTTTTTTAAAATTTGTAATAAACCTCCTATTTCCAAAAGCACATCAACTTTATCTAGTAAATATGTGCTATTTTGTATTACCCATAGCTCTCTTCTGATATGTTTTCCCAAATAGTTTTTAAACTTTCATTAAATTCTCCTTACTATACACTACCACACATAGTGAGTCCCCAGGAAATACTGATTTATAGCAATGTGTTAAGTGCCCATGGAATCCTACTTCTTTACAATAGAGGGTGGTATAGTACAGAGTAAATAGTTCTGTAATCAGACAGACCTGACCTTAAGTCAAAATGCTGCTACCACTGAGAGACACAGAATAAGTTATTGATCATGCCAAGCCTCCATTTCCTCATTTGTAAAACAAGAAGAAAAATAATACCTACTTATAAGGTTATTTTCAAGATTAATGAGATAATACATGTAAAGCACTTAATAAATGCTTCTTACATGTCATCTGTTATTGTCTACTTGAGGCCCACTGCATGAATTCTTACATGTCATCTGTTATTGTCTACTCGGCCTGGCCTGCGGGAACGAGCCGAAACTGGCTCTCCAACATCCCCTGAGGGGTCCTGGATTGTGAGAGGGCACAGGCCAAGCTGAGGGACCACCAGTGCACACAATCGAGGCCAGGGAGGGATGCAGGAGGTTGGCCAGCTGGGGAGGGACTGCAGGAGGGCTCTAGGGCATGTCCGGCCCATCTCCTTCAGTCCCAATTGGCCGGACCCCAGCAGCAAGTTAACCTACCAGTCAGAGCATCTGCCCCCTGTTGGTCAGTGCACGTCATAGCGAGCAGTTGAGTGGCCTGAGCATATCATTAGCATATTATGCTTTGATTGGTTGAATGGCCGACCGGACAACCAGACACTTAGCATATTAGGCTTTTATTATATAGGATTACTCCCAATTCAACCGTGAATATATAAAACCATTAACTATGCATACATAAAATTGCTGAAGTCACATCTCCCCTTCAATAAATTATGATACTATATAGCTCCTTTTGTTCTCTTTTAGGTTTGGAGTACCTTGTAGCAGGACATGAGGATGTAAGAACAGGCAAACTAATTGTGAATATGAAAAGTTTTGTACAGCGCTGGAAACCATCTCTTGGAAGAAAAGTCATGGATATTTTAAAAAGAGAGTGCAAGTAGCAATAAAGGTGTATGTCACATAATGGCACTTCTCTATGGATAAAACACAAGCTTAATGGAAAGGAGAACTCAATAATGAAACTGGAATATTTTTAAGTGCCAAAATGTATAGAAATGTTCCAATGCATGGGCCTTGTCTATTTATTTTGGGTCCATGTTTAAATACACTTTGTTTCATAAAGAGAAATGAAAAAAAAAATCTATGCTGATACCTGTTTTCTATAGAATTGATTCTAAAATTCATAGCTATTAAGAATATTTTAATAGCAGTATACTATTTAACAATAATCCATTAAGAGCAATACATATAACAAGGACTTCTCCCAGCTTCAGATATGTTACTTACATTTGTGCTACTTAAAGTAATAAGATTTTAAGGAATCCCAACCCTTCTATCAGAAAAGGTGTCTCTTAAAAAGAGCCTTCTCTTGTGTGATGTGTGAACTTTGCCCTGTGGCATGTTAAGAGGAACCTCTCCACATTTATATAGTATTTCTCTGTATAAAGCACTTTACTACCTATCACTTGTGTTGTGTGAGTTGGGAGACGCTGTTGACAGCAAAAAAAGAAAAGGGCGTGTGTAAGGAAGCCTACTGAAACAGAAGCACTGCCACTAAATGTGGACAAACATGACCAGATAAAGGAAGTTGTACTTTTTTACTCTGAATACTTGGAGAAAATATGTGAAGATGCAACCTTAAAGGCGAATATGTTTGCATGAAGTCTCAGCTTCAGGCTAGAGATTAGATTCCGGAGATATCAGCCATGATGAAACATTTTTATAAACAAAAAGAGACTTTAAAATAAGAGAAAGAAATCATAAGTATAAAAATATGCTTATGTTTGGAGTACCTTGCTGGAAATGGACTTTAAATTTTAAAGAGCTCATTTATTTGCAATGCACTGTATACACTTCAAAAATTCTTGTAGACACAGAATTTGTTTTATTTTTGTGTTTTAGTATTTAAACGTAAATATTGTAACAGTTTCCTCCTTGTCTTTATTAACAGTATATGGTCATTTGTACTTACTCATTTTTTTTGACACAATGTATGTGATAGTTCACAAAATTACAGCTTTTCATTATTATTCATCTTCTGTACCCATGTATAATCACTCTACATATAGTTTCTTCTGTATTTGAATATACGAAACATGAACCACAGTACCATAACATTAATTTCACATACAGAACATATATTTTTCCTGAGGTCCTGTGGACTTGCAAAATATATATGTATATATATATTGCTTTGTTAATTTTTAATATGTAATAAAGAAATATTATCTCCTGATTTTTGTCTCATTTTCTGATCAACTCTGAATGATGCTAAAGATTGCCTTCTCTAATGAGAGAACTCAAATCTAATTCCTTAAATTAAGAAAATCAAACCAGAGTCTAGTGTTTCTACTCTGTTACTATGGAATTTGGGGATGGAGTGGATGTTAATTCAGATGAGTTTAGCTTCTGTAGTACTTAGACATAAATTTTTTTATCAGATGCATTGCATTTACTTTTTAATTAATTCTAAAAGTAATAAAATTTCATTGTTGAAAATACAGAAAACTATAATGAGGAAAAATACCTATATTTCAACTATCCTGTGATAACAGCTGTTGGCCTTTAGTTTCTAAACTACTAGATTGTTTTTATGCATACTAGTATACATACCTTTTATAGAATTGTAATTATACTATACATTTTCTAATGATATCTAAATTTATCACCTATAGCATGTCTCAGCTGCTTTCCTACTCCTATCTTATGTTCCACTAGATAGGTGGAACACTATCTAGTATGATATCATTTACTTATAAAATATGTTGGTAAGTAATTCATACCAAGAAAAATATCTTAAATACATCAAATATAAAACTTGCTTAAGTTTCAAAATTGCCAAGCTGCCTTCTTTTCCATTTCATTTTATTTAAAATAACTATTAACCATTTTAAAAAACACAATTGTCCTTTATTTAAGAGAATAGAAATATGTCTATATTCTTGAGTGAAAAAATTTGCAGAATACATATAGTATTAGCCCCCGCTCCAAAACACATTTATAATACATACAGTGTTTTAAAAGGTCTAAAGGATAGCAGGGTTATAGCAGTATTTGCACTTGTAGGGGAAAGAAGGAGAGAGATTTTCCCTTTTTATTTTGCTTATATCTGTACTGTTTTACTTTCTTCTGTTGATCATGTACTATATGTGTAATTTTTTTAAAAAAATTAAAATGTAATCAATTGTTTTAAAAGCAAGTTCAAGGAAAAGTATAACTAAGTATTTAATTTTGATTGTTTACCAAATTGTTCAGCCTAAATATGTCTTCCCAGTCCTCTCTTTCTTAGATGCTCTTTTGAGCACCTTTTTTGGCAACGTTCCAAAAATTAGGTCATTGGTATAATTATTTCTTAAGGTTCTGATTCTCAAATCACTTGCAGCACTTCAGCTGCAGTCTTAATTTCTTTTGAGCATCATTCGGCTTTCCAAAGTGGAAAAAGGGAAAGAAAACCCTGTGTTTCGCATTTGTAAAAGTAAACAACAAAATGGAGCATAAGCTAGCCGGCCCATGACCCTATTCCCATTCTATCATTCCATCATTCTGCCACACTTCTATGTACACTTTCTCCTCCATGGCATCTTTCAAAATAACGATCTCGGTACCAAGGCAACAGATTCGAATAAAACTTCCATCTATGGCTTCAGATGAACCTGAACACTTCAAGAATTACTGGGAAAGTCTCTCTCTATACTGTGGGGTTGTTAGCAGATTAGTTGCATAATCTCCACATACCTCTGTGTAATTTGCCTGAGGTCAACCTAGTCTATGCTCTGTTATTACATCATTTTCCCCAGAGAGGGATGTTACTAATATTTAGTATTTGATGCAATGGAAATTCTCAGTAATACGATAATCTTTTAATAGTGTCCACTAACTGAGGTCAAATCTGTGGGGATGTGACCAGGAGTCCAAAACGCAATGTCCCTCTGGCTATATTAAACAGAGAGCAAGGCCTCTTATGGATAAACATAGTTCTTTGGGATACTTCGGATTCTTGCCAAATAAATCCTTTTCTGAATGATCAGAGACTTACCAACTCTACAGGGTGGGAAAAAAGGACCTTGAAAATGCCTTGTGCTGGCTGTCCCTTGGCCACTCCCCTGGAATGCCTGAGAACAAGGAGCAGGAGCACTGCCGAGGCTGCTAAGGAGTTTTTCAGAGGCCCCAGAACTGAATTGCTTTGTGTTCATTGTTTCAGTGATAAGCAGTCTCCTAACCTAATTTTATCAAAGAGCCAAAGTTACTCAAGACTTATTTCCCACAGCCTGGAAGGAAAATATTTATGAACAACCTCAATTTTGCAAGGGAGATTGGTATGATAAAAAAGGAATAAAAGCAAAGAGGTGTGCCTTGCATGACATGTTTTTTTAAGTCTCTCGAAGAATGATTTATCTGAGAATACTTTTTTTTAAATCATGTCCTTGTCCTTGCTTTCCTACACTTTCACCAAAGTGATTTAGTCATTTCTCTACCCTTTGAGCATTAATAACTGTTTGAGAACTGCAACTTTTTTAATGAAAAAATTATCATATTTATTACTAGTCAGCTCATATATACCGAATAATGAAAAAGCAGAGTGTTAGTCATGAGAAAGAAAAAAATATGCACTGGGCCAAATAGGTATTTTTCAAAATGTGAAGTGTATGTTCGGTAAAAAGAGGGTGTTAGTAAATGCTGAATTTAACTCTAGTTTATTAATATATACCCACAGCTGAGTGGCCATATTCTAAAGTGTGATCACTAATAATGAATTAATTTATAAATGCAAGAATATCCAAGATGTATTAGGAATAACCAAATTATAGTGCATTAATTTGAATAAATGAGAATGGCAGACAAGCAGAGAACCTTGCTTTCCTGAAAGAAAAATAGCCACTGTCAGCAAATTTTCACAATATGAGCAAAATGGTCTGCCCAGAAACTTCCTGAACACATCCTTCTCAGCCAGGACATCACCATGGATTTCAAACTCAGTGAATAAGAAATAATAAGATAACATTAAAAGGAATTAATACTTAAGAATTTACCACATGCTAGGCACTTTTCTAAGTGTTATATGTGTTATTCTTACTTACTCTTCCTAAGCACCCCTGAAGTACATGCTATTATTACCTCCATTTCTCAGATAAGGAAACTGAGGCACAGAGAGATTAACTAAATTGTCCAAGGATTCTCGGGTAATACTGACTGTGGAAAATGGATTTGAACGTAGGCATTCTAACTCTCAGAGTTCACATTTCAAACACTAAAATGAGATCTGGCATTGAGAAAGGAATCCAGGTGAGGTGATGCCAACTGCACCATTGTCCTCATTGGCTCTTTCTTTTAGATCCTAATTGATGGAAGTCCACTAACATTCAACATGTCTCCCATTTTTCTTCTCCATACTGCATATTATAATGTATCATAATATTCCATTCTGTGATTACATAATTTTCTGGTACCTTTCTCTTTGTTACATTGTCATTAGGGTAATACTGCTTTCCATAATTTATACTAAGGTGAAATAGTAAGAGTCCATTTCTTACCTCTGCTCTTTTGCTCTTCATCTAGTTTTCTGAGCTTTGTGTAGACATAAGGTCCACTCTTGCATTTATCAAAAATGACCCTGAATAAACTGTAAAATTCAATGGCATCCCATTTCAAATCAATTCCGTCCTCTCTGACTTTTGCTATGTAGAGCAATCCTGCTTGCAAGATGAATTAGAAGTAATTACACCAGAGAGAGACAGGAAATAAAAAATGCAGACATTTGCCCAGCCTGTGTGGCTCAACATTTGAGTGTTGACCCAGGAACCAAGAGGTCCCTGGTTCAATTCCTGGTCGGGGCATATGCCTGGATTGTGGGCTCGATCCCCAGTAGGGGGCATGCAGGAGGCAGCCAGTCGATGATGTTCCCCTCTCATCAATGTTTCTATCTCTCTCTCCCTCTCCCTCTCCCTTCCATTCTCTCTTTTTTTAAAATCAATAAAAATATATTTTTAAAAATGTAGACACTTTGTTAATCAAGAAGAGAGAGCAAGAGGCAGAAAGCAAGGGATAAAGATATGAGAAGAAAGCAACCACTGACGGTTTGTTCTAGTAAGAATATGCAAAGTATTCCAAAGTAGAACATACTCAGTCAAACAATTCTACCATTACTACATACCAGGACTTGTGTGAGTTACTTCCAAATATCTTCTACAAAATTTTCCCATCCAACTCTCTTACTACTATATGTGTTTGAGGAGCTAGAAAAGCTAAAGAAGATAAAGCAACAGAGAAACCGTAGGTAATAATAATTAAGAAATTAGCCCCTAGCCAGTGGTTCTCAACCTTCCTAATGCCGCGACCCTTTCATACAGTTCCTCCATAAAATTATTTTCGTTGCTACTTCATAATTTTAATTTTGCTACTGTTATGAATCGTAATGTAAATATCTGATATGCAGGATGTATTTTCATTGTTTGCGACCCACAGGTTGAGAACCGCTGTTAGACGGTTTGACTTAGTGGACAGAGTGTCAGCCTGTGGACTAAAGGGTCCTGGGTTCAATTCTGGTCAAGGGCACATACCTCGTTTGCAGGCTCGATCCCTGACCCTGGACGGGGTGCCTGCAGGAGGCAAACAATTGATGTGTCTTTCTCACATTGGTGTTTCTCTTCCTCTGTCTCCCCCCCTCCCTCCATTCTCTCTAAAAAAATCAATGGAAAAATATCCTCCCTCAGGTGAGGATTAACAAAAGAAAAAAATTAAGAAACCAATTGGTTTTGCCACATACTGAAATACTAGAGGCCCGATGCATGAAAATTCATGCACTCGGGGGGGGGGGGTGGTTCCTCAGCCCAGCCTGTGCCCTCTAGCAGCCCAGGAGTACTTGGGGGATGTCCACCTTCAGGCTTAGGCCTGATCCCCTGGGGAGTGGGCCTAAGCCATTAGTTGGACATCCTTAGCGCTGCTGCTGCGCTGGCCAGCCATGAGTTGGCTTCTGGCTGAGCGGTGCTCCCCCTGTGGAAGTGCACTGACCATCAGGGTACAGCTCCTGCATTGAACGTCTGCCCCCTGGTGGTCAGTGCACATCATAGCAACCAGTCTTTCCCAGTCATTCCACCATTAGGGTCAATTTGCATATTACCCATTTATTATATAGGACTAGAGGCCCGGTACACAAAAATTTGTGCACTCGAGGTGGGGGGGGCTCAGCCCGGCCTGAGCCCTCTCGCAGTCTGGGACCCCTTGGGAGATAACGCCCTGCTGGCTTAGGCCTGCTCCCGGGTGGCAGAGGGCAGGCCTAATCCCTAGGTGCAGCCCCTGGTCGGGCTCAGAGCAGGGCCAATTGGGGAGTTGGGGCGCCGCCCCCTGTCATGCACAGAGCAGGGCATATTGGGAGGTTGCGATGCCACCCTCAGTCACGCTCAGAATAGGTCCGATTGGGGGGTTGGGGCACCGTCCCCTGTCACACTCAAGGCAGGGTCAATGGGGAGGTTGCAGCGCCACCCACTGTCACACACAGAGCAGGGCCAATCAGGGGGTTGGGGTGCTGCCCCCTGTCATGCACAGAGCAGGGCCCATCAGGGAGTTGGGAAGCTCCCCCCATCACACACAGAGCAGGGTCGATCAGGGGGTTGAGGAGCTCCCCCCTGTCACTCACAGAGTAGGGCCGATAGGGGAGTTGGGGCACTGCCCCCTGTCACACACAGAGCAGGGCGGATCAGGCGGTTGGGGCTCCAGCACTGTCACATTCAGGGCAGGGCCAATGGGGAGGTTATGGCTCTACCCCATCACACACAGAGCAGGGCCTGTGGGGTGTGGGTTGGGCCACCGCGCTCTATCACCCACAGAGCAGGGCCGATCAGGGGTTGGGGTGCCACCACTCTCACACTCAGGGCAGGGCCAATGGGGAGGTTATGGCTCTACCCCATCACACACAGAGCAGGGCCGATCAGGAGTTGGGGTGCTGCCCCGTCACACACAGAGCAGGGCCGATCAGGGGGTTGGGGCGCCACAGCCTGTCACACACAGAGCCGCAGGGCAATCAGGGGGTTGGGGAGCTCTCCCTATCAGGCACAGAGCAGGGCTGATCAGGGGGTTGGGCGCCTTCCCCTGTCATGAACAGAGCAGGGCAGATAGGGAGGTTGTGGCCCTGCCCCCTGTCACACACAGAGCCGCAGGGCGATCAGGGGGTTTGGGCGCTGCCCCCTGTCATGCTGATCCCAGTGCCGGGAGGCCTCTCGGCTCCGCTGAACCCGGTGCTGGAAGGCATATTAGCCTTTTACTATATAGGGTAGAGGCCTGGTGCACGGTTGGGGGCTGGCTGGTTTGCCCTGAAGGGTGTCCTGGATCAGGGTGGGGGTCCCACTGGGGTTCCTGGCCAGTCTGGGTGAGGGGATGATGGCTGTTTGCAGCTGGTCACACACCCTTCAGGGTGGGGGTTCCCACTGGGGTGCCTGGCCAGTCTGGGTGAGGGGCTGAGGGCTGTTTTCAGGCTGGCGGGTGACTGAAGCTCCCAACCGCTCCTTTTTTTCTTTTTTTTTAATTCTGGGCCAGCTTTAGCTTTGAGGCTTTGCTCCAGCTCTTAGGCCTCCGCTGCTGAAAGCAGGTTTCTGGCCTTTGTTTACCTTCTGTATTTGAAAAAATGTTGCGATCCTGCTGGCTGAAGCCCGGTGGACTAAAGCAGGTTTCTGGGGTTTTGTTTAGCTTCTATATTTGTAACATAGTTGCTTAGAGTTGCAGCTCAGAGGCCGGCAGCGGCAGGCGGGAACGTTGGAGTCCTCCGTCACTGAAGCAAGCAAGCCTCATGTTAGTTTCAAGCTGCCTGGCAGCCGGCCACCATCTTGGCTGGCAGTTAATTTGCATATCTCGCTGATTAGCCAATGGGAAGGGTTGCGGATATACGCTAATTACCATGTTTCTCTTTTATTAGATAGGATAATTTTATATTATCTTTTTAAATATATTTTTAATTGATTTCAGAGAGGAAGGGAGAGAGAGAAACATCAATTGAGCCTGCAACCCAGCCATGTGCCCTGACCGGGAATTGAACCATGACCTCCCAGTTTATAGGTCAATGCTCAACCACTTAGCCACACTGGCCAGGCTAAATTATCCTATATAATAAAATCCTAATATGCAAATCAACTGAATGGCGGAACAAATGGCGGAACAACCAGTTGCTATGATGCGCACTGACCACCAGGGGGCAGATACTCCCGTATTGAGTGTCTGCCTCCCAAGAGGGAGGCGAACAGTGGCAGCGATCGGGGGACAGGGCCAGCCAGCGAGCGCTCCTTGCCTCCTGAAAACCAACGGTCGGACATCCCCAGAGGGTTTAGGCTAGGCTGAGTGGTCCCCCTCCCCATGCACAAATTTTGTGCACCGGGCCTCTAGTCATTTATAAAGTACATAATCAATAAAATATTTGCTATCTGAAAGCACTAAGAGTCTTTTTCAATATATGTACTGATCATAATAATGGTTATTACTTTTGCTATTATGTGCCAGGTGTTGTGCTAAACTTTACATGACTTATCTCCTCAGACCTCACATAATAACCTTATGAAGTCAGTATTATTATTAGGTGGAAACTGAGGACCAAGGGGTTAAATAACTTGTCCAAAGTAAAGCAAGTAATCAAAACTAGTATTTCAGCCCTGATTTACCCATCTCTAGAACTCATATTTATAACCTCTATTATCTCATGAAACCTCTAAACCAATCATTCCCAAATAATGTGCATAAAAATCAGTAGACATGTTCATTAAAATGCATAGTCCAGGCCCCTACTTGAAAATGTCTATTTCAGAAGGTTTGGGTGAGAACAAGGGCCAGACACTTTTTTTAAAAATCTTTATTGTTTAAAATATTACATATGTATCCTTTTTTTCCCCATTGACCTGTTCCAGACCACCCCCACTCCCCACCCCAGGCCTTCACCACCCTATTGTCTGTGTTCATGGGTTATGCATATATGCATACAAGTTCATTGGTTGATCTCTGCCCATCCACCAGACATTTTAATAAGCACTGGATACATGTGGTCCATAGACAAGACTTTGAGAAACACTGCTCTAGACACTCCTACAGAACAGCCTCAGCAAAGTCATAGAATTATTCATCACTTCTGTTTCTGCAAATATGTCTTCCTCTAGTCATAAGTCTACTTGGCTTTCATCACAAATGTTATTTTATGAATAGCAGAATCATTAGTTCTATTATAGTTATCCAAAAAGTAAGATGGTGGAAAAGGGAAGTTTAAAGGAGATCCCGCCAGCTTTTATGTACCTTACTACTTCCTAACCTGGCCTAAACAGAATTGTGAAATACCTAAATGTGTCTTTGATATCTCCTCAATCCACTTTGGGCAATATCCTTCCAGGAGCTCACTGACTTCATACTTCTCAGAGTCTCCGTGAAGACACTACACAAAATTCTAAACTCCCAACTTTCCCTCCAGCCTTGAACAGTATCTGTACATACTTGTCAAGATGCTACTCTTCACCAAAAGACTGATAGATTGATAAGATGAAATAAATCATTCTAATGAGATACTTTCCCGGTTTCTCGCTTCCCTCTTTCTCCCTAACACAATGCTTTATTTACCCAAATAAGCCATGCGTGTCTGCATAAAACTTTTAATGAGTGATTTTTATCATGAGAATTTTAGGCACGGATGGTAGGCCAATGATGGAGATATTTTTGGTCAGCTGTGCCTTTCAATGCCTCATAAATTGGGCTGCTTAGGTAGCTTCCTAATTTCCCTTTAGGCAGTGCCAATCCTACTCACACACTCAGTTGAACCACACTGAGAGGCTTAAAAAATGAGGAGGAAGGTGAAAAAGCATTGACATTGGGAAAGGAAAATATGGGTAACTGCCTAACATACTGTCTCACAGAAATGAGGATTCAAACCACAAATGTAATAATAATCCACACAGACTTCACATTTTCCCCCCCAATCCTGTAAATGAAAAATAAAATCCAGGATAACATTTTCTTTGATAGGTAGGGGGGGAAAAAAATCAAGGAAAAGTACCCAACAGGCATCACAGCAAATGGAATTCCTTAACCTCAGATACACTCACGTTACACACACTTATGTGTTCCAACCTCTTACCCATGGAGACTTGCCCAGCACCAACCTTCAGGAACCTAGAGAGCTTTTTATAACAATTGAGAATGTACAACTGGATATTTTTATAAATGTGTCCTCTGCCTTTGATAAATGTTATATTAAGCAGTTTGAAACAAAAACAGTGAATACATTTTTTTAATGCAGTACTTATAAGTATACTTAATTAGTACCCTGCAAAATTTAACAGATTTCACCAAATGTCTCAATAAAGAACATTAACTTTAGGAAAGATGCCTCCAAGTTTTTCAATTGCTTCCCATATGTTATCCTACTAGGAATAGGTGAAAACTATTGAGAAGTGGTATTTAAAGCCTCACATTTGGCAACAGATAATTTTTCAGGACTCCAATCCTATCTAATAAAAGAGAAAAATGGTAATTAGCCATACCTCCGCTACCCTTCCCATTGGCTAATCCGGGTGATATGCAAATTAACTGCCAGCCAAGATGGCGGCCGGCAGCCAGGCAGCTTGAAGCGAACATGAGGCTTGCTTGCTTCAGTGACGGAGGATTCCAACGTTTCCTGCCTGCCGCTGCCGGCATCTGAGCTTTCAGTTTAAAACATTGTTATAGAAGCTAAACAAAACCCCAGAAACCGGCTTTCAGCCAGCCGGGATCTCAGAGCTGGAGTTGAAACAGTGTTTCGATTATAGAACGCAAACAAACCAGATACCTGCTTTCAGCAGCCAAGGCCTAAGAGCTGGAGCCAAGCCTCAGAGCTAAAGCTGGCCCAGAATAAAAAAGAAAAAAGAAAAAAAGGAGCGGTTGGGAGCTTCAGTCACCCGCCAGCCTGAAAACAGCCCTCAGCCCCTCACCCAGACTGGCCAGGCACCCCAGTGGGGACCCTCACCCTGAAGGGTGTGTGACCAGCTGCAAACAGCCATCATCCCCTCATCCAGGCTGGCCAGGCACCCCAGTAGGGACTCCCACCCTGGTCCAGGACACCCTTCAGGGCAAACCAGCCAGCCCCCAACCGTGCACCAGGCCTCTATCCTATATAGGAAAAGGGTAATATGCCTCCCAGCACCGGGATCAGCATGACAGGGGGCAGCGCCAAAACCCCCTGATCGCCCTGCGGCTCTGTGTGTGACAGGGGGCGGGGCCACAACCTCCCTATCCGCCCTGCTCTGTTCATGACAGGGGAAGGCGCCCCAACCCCCTCATCAGCCCTGCTCTGTGCCTGATAGAGGGGAGCTCCCCAACCCCCTGATCGCCCTGCGGCTCTGTGTGTGACAGGCTGTGGCGCCCCAACCCCCTGATCGGCCCTGCTCTGTGTGTGACAGGCTGCGGCGCCCCAACTCCCCCCTCCACGGGCCCTGCTCTGTGTGTGATGGGGTAGAGCCATAACCGCCCCATCGGCCCTGTCCTGAGTGTGACAGTGGCGGCGCCCCAACCCCCTGATCGGCCCTGCTCTGTGGGTGATAGAGGGAGGCGCCCCAACCGCCCCCCATGGGCCCTGCTCTGTGTGTGATGGGGTAGAGCCATAACCTCCCTATCGGCCCTGCCCTGAGTGTGACAGGGTGCGGCGCCCCAACCGCCTGATCCGCCCTGCTCTGTGTGTGACAGGGGGCGGTGCCCCAACTCCCCTATCGGCCCTACTCTGTGAGTGACAGGGGGGAGCTCCCCAACCCCCTGATGGGCCCTGCTCCTTGCGTGACGGGGGGAGCTCCTCAACCCCTGATCGACCCTGCTCTGTGCGTGACTGGGTACGGAGCCCCAACCCCCCTGTTGGGCCCTGCTCTGTGAGTGACAGGGGGCAGCACCCCAACCCACTGATTGGCCCTGCTCTGTGCGTGACAGGGGGTGGCACTGCAACTTCCCCATCGGCCCTGCCTTGAGTGTGACGCGGGCGGTGCCCCAAACCCCCAACCGGCCCTACCCTGAGCGTGACTGAGGGTGGCATCGCAACCTCCCAATATGCCCTGCTCTGTGCATGACAGGGGGCGGCGCCCCAACTCCCCAATCGGCCCTGCTCTGAGCCCGACCAGGGGCTGCACCTAGGGATTGGGCCTGCCCTCTGCCACCTGGGAGCAGGCCTAAGCCAGCAGGTCATTATCTCCTGAGGGGTCCCTGACTGTGAGAGGGCACAGGCCAGGCTGAGGGACCACCCCTTCCCCCCCAGAGTACACAAATTTTTGTGCATCGGGCCTCTAGTCCTATATAATAAAAGCCTAATATGCAAATTGTCCTAAGTGGGAGACCATGAGTTCAATCACTGACTATGACATGTGCTGACCACCAGGGGGCGGCGCAGAACATGGTGGGCGTCAGCGACACAGCGCTGGCAGTGGCTGGCACTAGAGGTGCTGCCAGCCCTGATGGGCCTCGACAAGAGTGGGACCGCAGCAGCATGGTAGAGCAGGTAAGCGGGCAGCGCCAGGCTAAGGCAGGTGCAAGCGGGGGCCCAATTGCCCTGCCAATCACCCTGCAGATGGTGACTGGCGGTGGCCGGGGGGTGGGGGGGTGGGGGGGCGGAGCCCTACCACCAGGGCTCCCAGGCGCTGAGGGAGCCGGGCAGGGGTCCCAGCCCCGATCGATCGCTCTGCAGGTGGGATGGTAGAGCAGGTGACGGGGCAGCACCAGGCCAAGCTAGGGTGCCAGATGGGGCTACAGGGCTGCGAGGCTGGGGGCAAAAGCTAGGGCCAAATCTCCGCAGGCCACCCCAAGGGACCCCACCCATGCACGAAATTGTGCACTGGGCCTCTAGTCTACAGTAATAAAAGAGAAACATGCAAATTGGTGTCAGTCTCTACACCCACCAGCCGATCAGGATGAGTATGCAAATTAACCTAACAAAGATGGCAGTTAATTTGAATATGCAGGTGTGGAGTGAAGACTGAAGGCTCCAGCCCGAGCAAAGACTGAAGACTGAAGAGGCTTGGCTTCTCCACTGAGGCCAGAGCGAAGGCCTGGGTCCCGGGTGCTGGAGGAAAACCAGTGCCGGCAGCCAGGGGAAGGAAGGCCTATTGCATGAATCTTTTCATACAACAGGCCTCTAGTATCTTTATAAAATAGGTTTTCCTTTCTTAAGCAGAAAATAAAATAACATGTATAAGCAAAACAATAAATAGCCTACAACATGAAGAGTTCTTTATAATTGATTTTTATGGTAATAGATGCTTGCTTTCTCTTATTCTCCCACTGAATAGGTAGTCCGCTATGTAAATTCCTTACTGAAGCAACATAATTTATGGAAAGGCAGGGGTAGGACCAGCATTTTTGGAGCACTAAACATCGTCACAATCATTATCTCAATTAATCCTCAGAACAACCTTTTGAAAAAGGCACTATTACTTCATTTTACAGTTAGGGAATGTGATATTAACAGGAGTGAAATAACTTGCCCAGGGCCAGTAACTAGCTGAGCCAAATATTCAAAATAGGGATCTGTCTTATTTCAAATCTTATGCTCTATCAACTGCACAATGCTATTTTAAAGCTCTGCGCTCCTTTCTCAACATCATTTGTTGGATTGTAGATCTTCATGAATTTAACAGATATTTCTTATGACCCTCCTATCTGGTAGGTACTTCTTCTGGACCCTGAGGATATAGCAGTGAACAAAACAAAATCACTAGTCTCATAGAGCTCGCAGTCTAATGGGGAAGGACCTTCAGAAGATAGCTATAATGACCCCTGCTCTTTATCCAGATTGTAGGGCTTCTTTATCAAGCATTCTATGACCTAAATGATTTAAGAGAAATATTCCTTTTCCATCACTAAAGGGAAAATTCAATGTAATAGAACTCATCATCTTGATTGTATTGAATACTGTTTTCCTCCAAATGAATTGAAAGCAGTGCATGACTAAATTCTTCAGAGTGGAAAGCTCTTATAATTGGCTAATGACCACAAAGCAGGCGTTTTTGAGTTACACTAAATGCCTGGAGGAAAAACAGCAGAATTCTTCCTCCCACTGCCCATTATGGAGCTGACAAGGTCCTGTTCTGTGCAGTGCTCATTAATTTTCCTGTTGCCTTTAAAGATTTACAACAGCTCTCTCTCTCTCTGACACTCGTGCGTGAGAAACACAGGAATTCCTCTATGCCCAAGCCATGGAGCACTGGCCAACTCTGCTCTCCACAAGCTTGCAAGGGGCTCACCTACTTGAGTCACGGTAGCTCAGGAAGATTCACTTGCCTCTGTGAGAAATAGCAGTGACCAAAAATAGTAAAAGAATTTTAGGCATTCTTTCAAGCCATTGGGAAGTTCGAGCACATTCCTGCTACAAAAAAAAAAATCAAGTCCCTCCACTCATGTCAAAGCTCCAGTACCACCCTCCTGTGCTTTGCACATTTAATAGACCAGGACCTAGTAATTCACTCTACAAATTCTCTCCCTGCCTTTTTTTAATCATGAACAACAAGCTGATTCCATAGGGAGGTCAATCTGGGATTTGGTGAATTATACTCAGGCTTTGGGCAATAACAGATTTCAAAGACTTGAAGATTTACAACATAAAGAATTGCTATTCCAGCCCTGGCCAGTTTGGCTCAGTGGATAGAGCATTGGCCTGCAGACCGAAGGGTCCCAGGTTTGATTCCAGTCAGGGGCACATGCCTGGGTTGTGGGCTCGATCCTCAGTGGGGGGCGCGTAGGAGGCAACCAATCAGGGATTCTCTCTCATCATTGATGTTTCTATCTCTCCCTCTCCCTTCCTCTCTGAAATCAATAAAAATATAATTAAAAAAAAAAAAAAAGAATTGCTACTCCAGAGCACTCAAGCCGATCATTTGTGACCTGGAGATTTTGCAGAATATTTATCCCTTAAGCATCAGAAATCCACATCCATAACTACTTATGGTTGTTGTAAAGAGAAGTCTTCACTTTTTTTAGGATCCAGGAAGTCAAATGTTTTTGTGTCCTTTTCTAGGCCCAAGTGCATCCTTCAAATTGCCTCTATTTGAATCTCCCCTGAAAAATTCATTCTTACCTTTGATTCTATTTACTAAGACTCACTTCTTGCTTACTCCCTAACTCTTTTTTGCTTATTTCTTCCCCTGTGAAGGAAGACGTATAAACAGGGGAAAAAAGAAATTGCTCCAATTTTTCTTGAAGTTAAAAAAAGAGAGAGAGAAAGAGAAACAGTTTCTTCACTATGCCACAGACTCAGCATATATTTTCTTCAATATAGACTGCATATGTCCTCTTTCTAATAATTGAGAGGTGGAATAGGGAGACCACTAATACAACTCAAACACTAGCAAATACCTAATTTTTTACTTTTTTATATTTAAAAAAAGGTCTGGTTGGAGAAACAATACAAGCAATAGTATGTCACACTGAAAGAAGTATTATTAATAAATTACAAATTAGTAATGCTGAGGAAGCCCTGAATGAGAGGTTGTGGAGGACACAGAGAAGGTGATTTGAACTGGATCAATCAACAGCTTCTCAAATTTTGAATTCTGTTAGGCAAAGGGGACAAACTCTAATTGGAATGGAGTCCCGAGACAATGAATTGGGTAACTTCCTACAGCTAAACACCATCATCAATAGGAGCTTCAGCATCAGCATTCTCTTTTCCCTACTAAGAGTGAAAGATGATGACTATGGTACAATCTTTGAAAAAAATAAATCACTGAATGTAGGAAATACTGTCATCACAGTCCCATTACCTAATAGTGTACCCTGTAGAACAAGTATGAGTGGTACTCTCATTACCTGAAAAGAAAACCAAACATCATGAATAGCAATAATAATGGTTTTACTTCTAGTCTACCATCTTAGGAGAGAAAGTGACAATTCATAATTTGTACAAGCTTTTTGAAGGCAGGGATAACATCTATTTTGTTTTTCACACTGTATTCCCTGTGTATACCAGAATGCCTGGCATATAGTAAGTTCCCAGAAAATATTTGTCAAATGAATAAATAGGTGATATCCCCAAATTAGAAAAGCATATCTAACTATTCCCTTTTCTTTATTTAATCATTCAACAATTATTGAACAATTGCTGCCAAAAAAATAAACCAACAGCATAATGGAGTGGTTAAGTACACAGAATCTAGACCAGGGGTGGGCAAACTTTTTGACTCGAGGGCCACAATGGGTTCTTAAACTGGACCGGAGGGCCGGAACAAAAGCATGGATGGAGTGTTTGTGTGAACTAATATAAATTCAAAGTAAACATCATTACATAAAAGGGTACGGTCTTTTTTTTTTTTTTTTTTTAGTTTTATTCATTTCAAACGGGCCGTAGTTTGCCCACGGCTGATCTAGACCCTAATTATCTGGATCCAAATACTGGCTCTTGTCACTTACCAGCTGTGTGACCCTGAGCTAGCCAACTAACTTTTTCTGTATTTCAGTTTCCCAGTCTGAGAAATGGGGGAAATAACAGTATCTCCCTTACAGAGTTGCGAGGACAAAGTGGGTTAATGTAGGTGAAGTATTAGAACAGCACCTGCCCCCCTAGCCAATCTGGCTCAGTGGGCAGAGCGTCTGCCTGCAGTCTGAAGGGTCCCGGGTTTGATTTCAGTCAAGGGCACATGCCCAGGTTGCGGGCTTAACCCTCAGTGGGCGGCGTGCAGGAGGCAGTCAATCAATGATTCTCTCTCATCATTGATGTTTCTATCTCTTCCTCTCACTTCCTCTCTGAAATCAATAAAAAAAATATTAAAACATTAAAAAAAAGACAGCACCTAGTATATAATAAATACTAGGTGTTTGCTATTATGATGATGATGGTGTACAAGGTTTCAGGACCCTGGGAATACAATAGTGAAGAAGTCAGGCAGGTGTGTATGCAACTTACATTCTGGTGAAGAGAAACAATAAGCCTACAAAGAAATCAATAAAACGATTTCAAATAATTTTAAATGCTATAAAGGAAATAACAGAGCAACCAACACTGAAGGGGAATTTAGTACGCAGAATGTTTACAAAGGAGGGTGCTGGGGATCAACATCTGTGCATGGAAGGAGAAGGAACCAGAGTGGGCAGATGGAGAAGTCACACTACAAAGCAGGCCCAATGACAGCCTCAGCCCACCCCATGAGGAATGGAATGACCCTTCAGGGTTGTCCTGAGCGGGACTGAGGTGGCCAGAACTTTATATATTCCACTGGTTGTGGGCCACCCTAGGAAGGGGCATGGCCTTGCTCTCTGCGCTGAAGCAGACCGTCAAGGGGCTGACAGCTGAAGACTATCTGCCAACAAGCACTCAGGGCAGCAGGGGCAGCAGAGAGGGCTTCTGCTGAAGAGAGATAGGGCAGCGCAACACAGTATGCATTCCAACTAGCAAATATGACGGTGGGGTGGGTCACTACATAAAATAAAGTGGACATGGAAGGCCTTTCTGAGGTGGTAATATTTAGGCTGATAACTAAATGGTGAGGAGGCAGCAGACATATAAATAGATGGGAGAAAGCCTTCTTATTAAAGGAAATAACCAGTACAGTGTCCACCAGGTCAAACCAAGTTGGGAGTATTCAAAGTGCAAGAAGAACAGTGATGCCCGAGAGTGGTATAAAATGAGGTCTGAAGAGGCAGGTAGGGCAACCAGAACATCAGAACCTTGCAGGAATCTGAATTTTATTCTAATAATGATAAATAGGATGGCAGGATCTGATTTACTCTTTTTATAAATAATTTTTTTTATTAATTTTAGAAAGAGGAAGGGAGAGGGAGAGAGAGATAGAAACATCAATGATGAGAGAGAATCATTGATCGGCTGCCTCCTGCACGCCCCACACTGGGTATTGAGCCTGCAACTTGGACATGTGCCCTGACTGGAATCAAACCATGACCTCCTGGTTCATAGGTCGTCACTCAACCACTGAGTCATCCTGGCTAGGCTGATTTACTCTTTTAAAAATTCCCTCTGGCTGATATGTGGGAAAGGCTTAAAAAGGACAAAAGTGAAAGCAGAGAGACCAATTAAAAGGTTATTGATGTTTTCCAAACAAGAGATGGTATATAGGTGAAGACAGAAAATAGTGGCTGTGTTTATTCGCAGTACTCTGTAGGAGCTTGCTAATGGATTTATTATGGAAGGTGAACGAAAGGAGAATCAATAATGACTAGCTTTTTTAGCTCGAATAACTAGCAGCGTGGGATCCATAAGCGGGCCTGTTAAACCAGGTTCATAATTTCAGGCTGCTGCTCAGACTTGTCCCCAATCCCTGCTCTCTTCTTCCCCTAGCCCTCCACTGTCCATTTTCCCAGAGTACCCCATACACCAAAAGTTCATGGAGCCCAGCCTGTGTGGCTCAGTGATTGAGCCTTGACCTATGAACCAGGAGGTCATGGTTTGATTCCCGGTCAGGGCATATGCCTGGGTTTCGGGCTTGATCCCTGGTGCGGGGCATGCAGGAGGCAGCTGATCGGTGATTCTCTCTCATCACTGATGTTTCTCTCTCTCTCTCTCTCTCTCTCTCTCTCTCTCTCTCTCTCTCTCTCTCTCTCTCTCTCTCCTTTTATCTCTGAAATCAATAAAATATATATATATTTAAAGTTCATGGAGTTCAGAACATGGAGATAGCCCCAACTTGCTGATCAAGGCTCTATTTTTTTTTTTTGTAGTCCTCATCACCTCAGGCTTTACATCTTAGGGATTCCACCTTATGCAATACTATTCCTACTTAGAGTTCCACTTGGCCCATCTAATGGCTCTTAGCAAGGAACTGAGAAGGAAAGAAGATGTGATCAAGCAATGATCCTGAAAGCAGCCACTCTGTTCACTGTTTGGCTTAATTTGCAACATTTTTCAAAGAGCTTAAAAGGCAAATACACCAACAAATGTCTCACACAGTGAAATATTACTCTTAGTATTGCATAGTAGTTTGACCTGAAGAAATTTCCCTATATTCTCACACCTGTTCCAACAGATCAACAGAAAAATGAAAAGGTGTTGTTACTAGACCACAAGGGTTACTTGAAATGAGCTACAGTTAAAAATGAGAAGTCATCATTGGATATGTGTAGGATATCCTTGTTGATTTTATAGGACCATGATGTTTTTTCATAACACAAACCTCTTCAGTTGCTATTCATAGTATTTTCCTGTTTTCTGCTAGCCAAATATTTTTTAGCTGATTGGTCTTAGTGGGGAATGCAGAAAGTCAAAAAACTAGAAATTAGGAATCAATGACATCACAAAAAGACAAGGTAAAAATAAATATTCTGCTTTAACCCTGGTTTACACTACTTACAAAGAACTGAATTTGGCCAAATCAGAGATTTCTAACTCTTCCACGTCACTACCAGCTAGTAAAAATTTGTTTCCATGAACTCAGTAGTACTCTGTTTGGCTGTGGTTCTCACTGGGAAATTTCCAGTGGCAAATAAACTCTCGAAATCCACCATTCCTGGGTTCTAATTGTATATCGTTGCCACATAATTTTTGTGTGGTCTCTGCCTCTTCCTTCATTCTTTGCTCTGCAAATAAGGCAACTATGCTACCCACCTGATGATAGAGCCATTCAGAGATGCCTTGTTCTCATATTACATTAACTCTGGTCTCAGATTCCGACTATTTCGTTATTTTATTTACTTCAGATTTTGTGATATCCAGAATGAATTACTCTTGTCTGGTAGAGATCAGTCTCTTTAGTATGATCCTCCATGCTGCTCCCTTCAGCCATGGCTCCCCCAGTGGCAAAGCTCTCAAACACTCTGATGTCCCTTGTTGTCTCACAAGTTAGTTGCACTTCTTAGAGTGACTCTGTAAAACCTTTGTCAAAGGGAGCTTGTATCAGTTTTTCCACTGAGTATTCCATATTGCTTGCATAAATGGTATCTCATACCTCTTTCCAAAAGACTTTTTTGAATTAAACTTGTGTAAGGCCCTTAAAAAATTATACTAGAGAAGCTAGCCAAAAGAACACAACACAGTCACACTCAAGGCTACCATTTGACACTGTCATTTAGATCTTCAAGGCAGGACATGGGCGTAAATGACTCTCTTTTAGCCTCATGCCTTTAGTGTTCTTGACCTTTCTTCCATGATCTCCACCCCTACCATTGCCCCCAGATGAAACAGGAACACATAAGCAAAACTAGCTTTGAGTCTTTGTTAGTTTTCCCAACATAGACCTGCAATACATAGGTTATATTGGTAAAGGAATAGAGTATATTACTAGAGCTTGGGTCAGTCGAGTCTCTTCAAATATTTATTGAGCACTTTCTTTATGCTTGATCGCAAGGAGTTCTTGGCAGCTATCTAGTATCACTAGTCCTGACAGGTTTGCCTGAAAGTATGGTTACATCACATGCTTTTCACAACCTTCCTTGCCCTCCAGTAGCTATGGTGAAATATTGGCTAATTGGATTGTTGAGTGGAGTAAGCCTGGGCCACAGATGAACCAAAGGCAGAAACAATACAGCTGACTCCTTCATCCCTTCTCTATCATCCAAAAAGCACAGAATAAACAATACTTTTATGTTATGGTCATTATTTTGTACTTCCCTCCTTTGCTTCATTACATCATCTGTTCCTTAAACTGTAAACACAGACCAAATGCCAAGACAGAGATAAAGTCACCAGGAAATCCAGTTCCATGTGCCAGACCCACCTTTGTGCTTTTGAACTGTTGCTATGTTTGTTTAGAGATGACAGGAAAAAGGTGCCACATGGCTCAGTGCTCATTTGCTTCCTGCTCTGTTAGGTATTAAACCCCAGGAACTTGTACAAGTTTGTCTCCCTTACGATAGCCAACTGACTAGAACACTAACCCCAGCTTTATGCCCAGTGTCAGTTTTCCTCTTCTCTTCTTCTTCCTTCTCTTCCCAAGTTCCTGTGAGCTAAGCACCAACCATGTAATAAGCAAGAGGTATATGATGCAGAGATTTATCTTCTTTATGATTCTACTAATAGAGAAACACATACACACACACACACACACACACACACACACACACACACACCACAAGTGTTGATTATCTTAACCTGCACATAACTTGTAGGACAAAAATATTCCTGTTAAATAATCCTCCCTCAATAAATTCTCTTCACCATTGTAAACTAAGACATGACCTTCAAGCATTAATACCCAGACAATACAGCATTTGTGTGTTATTTAATTAGCTTATTGCTTTTGTTAATGTACATTCCTGTGGTTATACCACTTTCCACTCAAGTTTGAAAAAATACTATGTGGGATTAAAAAATGTTTAACTAATGTGTCCATACTTTTGCTCCATTTTAAAATTATTTCTTTTACCTCCTAGTCTGGATCTCTTAATGTTTTGAGGTTATCTCATAACAATGGCTAATTTATTAAGTCCTGGAAAATTATAACAACAATTAGTCTTTGTGCAAACTTTTAGTATGCTAGGGATTTTGGTTTATAAAAAAGGAAAGAAAGAAAAGAATGTAACAGATCCAGCAGAGATGACTGTCATTTTTGTGCCATCTAATCCTCATTATGACGTGATTTTTATCAAATTGGGAAGTGATCACCTGGTGGCATAAACAACACTGGAAAAGCTAATTCAATAAATCAGAGAGGTTATTCCATGTCATCTACATGCTCAAACAAGAGGAAGAGCCCATCTTTAATAAATCCTCAGTTTCCAGCCAAAGGCCTTTCAAAATCTCTTGGCTGCCTGATTCGATGTCTGGAATTATGAAAGCAAAGAAAGTTTTCAGAGCTGAGGGAGAAACTTCTGATTTACCATAAAAAGAAGACTTGAACTGGAAAGCTTGCTTAGTATTCTCCCTAAGAATCCAATAATCATGTACTTATCTAATAATGATCACATTTTACAGATGAGGAAAGGAAGACTAAAAAGAGTTGAAAAACTTGATAGGCAGGCAGCTAGGAAATGATAGATCTGGATATCAGAGGGTGCTGCAGGCCTTTCTCGGGGACTTCTTTCAGCCCCATATGTTCCCTAGTCGGGGCATGATATACGTAACCAGATCACTGTGCTGATGAGGCCCAGAGTCATCAGTGATTCAACAAATATTATTGAGCAATTTCAAAGTGCCAGGCACTGTTCTAGGCTCCAGGGATATAGCAAAGTCCCTGTCTTCACTGAGTTTACATTCTATGGAGGAAAACAGACCCCCCAAAATGTGCACAATAACATCAGGGAGTAATAAGCTCTATGAAGAAAAATTTTAAAAGGTAAGGAGGAAAAGAAAAATTTCAGTGGTGTGCTATTCTATTTTGATGGACAGGAAAATCCTCTCCGATAAGGAAGACATTTCAGCCAACTGAAGGAAATGAGTGGAGAGAAAAGAAAGTGAACCATGTGATATCTGGGGCAAGAGCATTTCAGGCATAAGGAACACCAAGTGAAGGGCCTACGCAGGATGCTCCGTCCATTTAAGGAAAAGCAATGAGGGTGCCAGCATGACTGCAGCAGTGTAAGCAAAGGAAAGAGTTGAAAGAGATGAGGTGTGGAATTGGCAAGGGGGAGGTGATCATGAGGGCCCTGTAGATTCTGTAAACATTTTAGAGTTAAGTTTATGTAAGATGGAAGTCTTTGGGAGATTTTCAGTAGAGAAATGACATTCTCTGGTTTGCTTTAAGAGAATCACTTAATTAGCCAGTTGAGTTGACTCCACCAGTCAGCAAGGCTCCAAACTACAAATAGAATAAGAGGCACGAGTCATGCAAAGAACATGGGCTTTGAAATTAGACAGCTCTATGTCCAAACCTCAGGCTACATCATCTGTTGGCTTTATTAACCTTACATTAGTTATTTAAGCTCTCTGAACCTCAGTTTCCTCAACTGCAAAAGGAGAATAATATAACCCAGTGGTCGGCAAACTCATTAGTCAATAAAGCCAAATATCAACAATATAACGATTGAAATGTCTTTTGAGAGCCAAATTTTTTAAACTTAAACTATATAGGTAGGTACACTGTTATTAACTTAATTAGGGTACTCCTAAGGCTTAGGAAGAGCCATACTCAAGGGGCCAAAGAGCCGCATGTGGCTTGCGAGCTGCAGTTTGCCGACCACGGATATAACCTATTCTACAGTGTTATTAATGAAATATTTGTAAAACACATGAAATATTGTCGTTAGCAAAAATAAAAATAACCATGCCCTGGCCAGTGTGGCTCTGTTGGTTGGAATGTCATCCTGGTCAGGGCACATATCTAGGTTGCAACCGATCCATGTTTCTCTCTCACACATGCTTATTTTTGTTTTTGTTTTCTCTCTCTCTCAAAAATATATATAAATAAATATATAATATCAACAATAAAATATACATTTTAAAATGAAAGAAAAAAAAATCAGGTGAGGATTTAATAAATAAACAGTCATATAGTTATTTAATTTAGTAATTAATTATTGGATTATTTTATAATTATTACAAATAATATAGGCAAGACCTGGTTTGAATAATATTTTTTCACTGTTACTAGTATAATAACAAATTAATAGTGGGGGAAATAAAGGACGTGCTCTTTCTCTCACTTTAAAAAAATTTGTATTTTGGGGACATTTTCAAATATATAAAAAATCAAAGCAAGTAATCTAATGAATCTCCATGAACACAGTGTCAATAATTAGTATTTATCCAATCTTATTTCATCTTTTTTTCTGGAATATTTAAAGCAAATTCCAAATATATTATTATTTCAACTATAAATATTTCAGTTTGTATTCCTAACAGAAAAGGACTTTTTTTATAACATAAGCCCAATATATAATCATATCTAACAAAACTAACAATCATTTATTAATATCACATAGTGCCCAGTTAATAATTAAATTTCCCAGTTGTCTGAAAGTATCTTTTCATAATTGTATTGCTTAAATCAGGATCTAAACCAGGCCCATAAGATTGCAGTGGGTTGATATGGTTCTCAAGTCTTTTACCTGTGACAGTTCCTCCTTCTCTCTGCCACCACCACCCCATGACTTTTGTTTTTTAAGAAATTGTCATTTGAAGGATATGCTCTACTAATGGCAGGTTAGTAATGTTCCTTCCATATTGTACTAAAGACACACTCCAAGTACTTTCAGAGAGGAATAAGAGAGATACTTTCTGCTTCCAAGAGAAGAAATCAACACTATCAACTCTTGTAGAGAAAATGCCACACTATTGTGAGGAAATAGCCAAGAGCAGACTTAGACTCTTTAACATGAACATAAAGGATTGTCTTGGAAACAGACCATATTACCTGAAGGCTTTATTCCAGTCCTCTAATTCTCGGGAACTTATCATTACATAAGTATTTAGATGATCACCATGGGATAACAACCAGTAGAATTTCTTGTTTTCTGTTAAAGAGAAATCAGAAATTTTTCCTTGCTAGTAAGAAATGACAAGAGTATTTCCTGTTCTCATGAAAAAGGACAAGTCAGTTATTGCTTTAGAAGGCCTCTTGCCCTTAGAACTAATGGCCCAATTGAGTTGGTTTAGCTAAATTCAACTCTAGCATCACAGCTAGAGCTAGTTGGCATTCATTAGTTCTCTTAGGTAATTCTTTAGAACAAGAACCAAAAGAATTAATAGGAGACTGATAAATTCTGATTGAGCAGAAGTTTTTGTTTTTGTTTTCTTAAGATGAGAAAAAAGAAAAGCAGGTAAAGGTAGCCCCTGTTGATTTCATATCCTGGTATAAGTAGATTTTGCCAAAGAATCACTTGTGGAAATAACTACTGAGGAGCAAAATTTTCAAGATCTTGTCCAAGAAATGACTTCTGGAAGCAAGTCATAAACTTAAATTTAGATATTGGTTCCCATATACTTCATTTAACTAGCAAGTACAAAATTCCTTTATAGACCTTGATAAAAGGCCTAAATTATAAATGAAGCATTTTTATTTATTGCAAATTATTTTGTACTTGGGGATCCTTTTGAAATGTCCATGTGAGTCAACATGAAGTGGGAGTTGGGTGAAAAAAAGCATGGTCTCCCACTCATAGCTAATTCTGGCTCTGATAATCAGGGAACACAGGAGGCAGCCAAGTATGGACTGGCAGCTCCAACTAGCTTGTTTTGTTATTTTGTCTTTTGCAAAATAATCAACCTTCCTTCAGCATTTATTAGAGTGTGACCTGCCACTAGGTCCAATGTGTTCTGACTATAATAATTCTTCATCAAAATGTGAAGCCAGGAGTCTTGTTTAACACTGACATCCACTTTTAATTAAGATGGATAATTCAGAAAGACGTTATTGTTGGCAAACAATCTCAGAAGGAAACCAGTGGTCTCTCAGTCACAAGACAGAACGGTGGAGAGAAAAGAGTGATAGGAGAAGAAAGAAAGAACTTTCTGTCTTGTTTTGTTTTTTTACTATCTCAAATACCTGATTAAAAGGAAAATAGAAGAAAGGGGTGGGCAAGAATGAAGGAAAAGAAATTATAATGATAGTTTTTGGTTCAAAAATGTTTCTAAAAGTTGGCACACACAGGATTGTGTGGGGGAAACTTCAAGTCTCCTGGCTGTGGGGAAGAACGGCAGAAGTCAAGGGTGGCACAGTATATGCTTCATCGGTACTAATGACAAAAGGAGTAAGTGAGGAGTAAGTAAGTTTGTCTTGGGTAAAGCCTCTGCTGCACAAGCAATGGCCTGAGTTGTTCCACTGGGGCTCTGGTCTTTGGGACATGGAGAAGACATGCCCAGCCCATTCAACCTACATATGCTTTTTATATTCCTTTACATGTCTTTTAAGGTCCAGAATTGTAGAAAGAAGTACTTTTTTTTAATTTGTCAATTTTATATTTCAATAGGAGGAATTTTGGTTAGATTTGACAAAGACTCTCTATAATAAGTTGCTTTAAAAACAAACAAAAAAGCTGGCAACTGGTAAGAGCTGTTCCTTCGGAGAAGGTATAATGTACTGATTCTGTTTCTTCAAACTAGAATCAGTTAAATCAATGGGAAAAATATAAAGAGATGGATTTCAACTTAATACGAGGAATAACTTTTTAACACCTTTTATTGGCCCAGTCATGAAACATACCACCACCCCTTGAGGAGGTGAGCTGTATGACACCGGAAATAGTCAAGATTAGCTGACTTCGCATCAGGGAAATGGAATACAAGTGGTTTTCAACCTTTGTACGAATGAGGACCCTTTTAGGTTTAGTAAGAATTTGACCCCAAGTTAGTATTTGTACTCTTAGTATTTATTAAGAAATCATTGTGCCCTGGCTGGTTTGACTCAGTGGACAGAGTGTTGGCAGGCGGACTGAATTGTCCCCGGTTCAATTCCAGTCAAGGGCATGTACTTCTGTTGCAAGCTCCATCCCTGGCCCTTATTGGGCTATGTGGGAGGCAACCAATTGATGTGACTCTTTCACATCAAAGTTTCTCTCAATGTTCCCCCTCCCTTCCACTCTCTCTAAAAATCAATGGAAAAAAATATCCTTGGGTAAGGATTAATAATAAAATAAAATAAAATGAAACCATTGTGACTAATGCCACAGAGCTGTGCACTTAAAATGGTTTAAATGGTTAAATGTTATGTTAGGAATAGTTTACCACAATAAAAAAAGACACCATGGTGACAAAATATCAATTTTTTAATGTTTTTTTTAAAAAAATTTATTTTCATTATTATATGTTAGGAAAATCACATTCATTATTTCCTTTATTCCTTTATTTATTATTTTTACAGAATGCCTAATATGACCCAGGCACTGAGGCAAGCAAGCTCTGAGATAAAACAGTGAATAAAAACTAATATGACACCTGACCTCATAAAACAAATATATATGCAAGACTTGTTATTTATTGATCGACATGCTGCTTTACATGCCAATTGGAAACCCTGTCTCTAATTCTCCAGTTTCTCAGAAGTCCTCAGCCCACAGGTCAAGCACCAATATAAAGCAATCTCTTCCCTCTTTAATCATCATACCTCTATTGTATGCATTACAAACACAAAATGGGTCAGGAATAATACTTATCTACAGGTCTACATGTAATGTGGTAAAGTATGAAAAGTTCATTCTATGCTGACTTGTTCACAAGAAGACAGATTTAGTATCTTTTTCATGGTAACCCAATATGCCCTTGATTGAAATATGAAGGTGAATGATACAAATTGATTTGTCATTCTAGGTTTAAACTTTTGTGCCTACTCTACAAAAGGGGAAAAGAAAGGCACACTTTTAAAGTTCTTAGAAAGGATTATTTAAGGGCATCTAAAATAGGACTATGAACCACTAGCTTACAAAGAGATTTTGCTTTAATATCACACTCAATTTTGGTGTTGTAAAAGAATAGTCAGATAGTTAACAATTTACCCGATATCTTGGGTGCCTGCCAAGAGACTTGATGATTTCATTCTAACGTGTGTCCTGCCAGGAACCACAAAGGAGAGAGATCCCTCTGTATTGCATCTGTATCTGATACATGCTATCTTAAGAAAGAGGCCAAGGAGAAGGAGGGTCTTTTATATTCAACTATACTATTTGACAACAGAGAGCCTCCGAATAATCAGATTATTTTTCTCCAACTTGGCCCCCAACCGAGCAGACTGCAATCCTTTCCTACCTGGAACGCTGCAGGGGGTGTGACAAGTGGAGACATTACTGGGCATTTGCATTTAAAGAATTAATAAAAATTCCTCATTTGCCTGAAAGCCCCATGAAGTTTATAACCTTGACGCTTTACCCCCTACATTGGCTTCTCTCCTGGTATGGCCAAACAAACCAACATAAATCTGTATTTTAAAGAATGCAATTAGTAATGTGCTATTGGACCACATACTGGAACTATGCAGTTCCCTGGCCACAGAATTTCACAAAAGGGAAATAAACAATACAGAACAATGAAAAGTATTTTCTGGGCTATATTAACCTTTAGGTCACCCATATTAATGACAGCTATTCCAGGTGAACATTTTTTACTTCAAGCAAACAATCTATTGAGGACAAAAGGTCAAAGCTCCCATTCTTTGGGGTTGGTACAGAAGAAATTCTTTTCAATTATTCTTTCCTGGAAACTGATGTTATTGGTGTTTCTTGGGAATGATTTTCAAGGTTTAGTTTGCAAATCTATCTTCTTTGTGATCCATCCCTACAGGAACACCTGAGTCCAGTCAGTCTGCCTCTATGGTCCTATACCCCACTTGGAGCAACATGGAAAGAGGTCATTAAGGCTGTTGCCAAAACCTTTAGATCCATGAGAATGAGTCAGGAGAAAGTGATGAGTTCTGCCATTAACACCCTGAATTGTATGGGGACCACTGGAAAGGAGGTACCTGTGGAAAGTTCAAGAAGTTTCCTGAGCCAAGGAGAGAGAGGGAAGCTTGCCCTGAGCCTTAAATACTGAAGAAGACAGAGAGTGCAGAATACTGATTAGGACTCCACAGGCCCACTGCCTCACTTGTGTAATCTTAAAAAATGAATTTCTTGGAAGATAACTGCCATCCCAAACGAATGAGGCCACTCAGGACTTTGGTAGAGACTCAAGCGCCCTCTAGAGGTGATACTTAGGTTTCCAGCCATTGTGCTGGCTTGAGAATGTTTGGGGAAGCTGGGATGGGACTAACCAAACACACAAACCTGAGAAAGTCCCCAAGACCACCAGCACCACTGGGAGCTGTCAAGAAAGTCCTGGTTGATAAGAACGGTCCCCAAGAGCAGTAGTACCAGGCTCTCTCTTTTCTTCCTGTTTGTCACCCTTGTAGGGAATTGAGGTTGGTCTTTACTGGCTACTTAACATCTAGGGGTAGAATGGGAAGGGAGAAAAGGTCTTTCCTTCTTTGGAAACCACTCTGTGCTCTTGAGCCCTTTTATCCTAAATTGTCTGGATTTTTGACTCCAAAATTATTTTCTCTGATTTTTTCCCATGAAAAGCCCTTGCAGACTTCAACTTTGCTGCCTCCTCAGCAGCCTGACTAAGGCTGCTGCCTCTCATGATGTCACTAATGAGAGAGCCATTCTACTAAGTACAACTATCTTCAGCTTGGTCACCACCATTGCTCCCACTGCTCTGACCTTGGGAGTGTGGCATCATCTTCCCCTTTGCCAAACCTTCTAAAGCATGCAACAGGCCCTTCCCAAAATGCATCACAGAAGACTACCACCTATAAGAAGACTTTAACAAAGGATCAAAAGTAACCAACTGGAAGGCAGCCTGAGATTATCTTCTAAAAGGTACACCAAATGCATTAGAATTATCTGAGTGTTTATTACAAACAAGATTAAGGGCTCCACTTAACACTTAGAGTTTCTAGAAGTGGGTCTGATATCTGCATTACAGGGTGGGGCAAAGTAGGGTTACAGTTGTGAGTACCCAAAACAGTTTATAATTGTATTATTATTTATTTATTATTGCATTATTTTCCATAGGAAGAACTGCAAACCAACTGTTGCCCCAACCTGTATGATACACTCTCCAGGAGATATATATGCACACCAATATTTGAATTACTGGCATGGGAATTTACATCTCCTGTAAGATGAGACTCCTCTTAGAGCCAGCCTACAAGACCAGGAACCAACACTAGGTACCATCAGGGCATCTCCATGCCTAAATTTCAACCTACACTCAAATGGCAAGCATTGACTCACTCCCACCACTGGTAATGTACTGACATGTCCATGCAACAAAACCCAGGCAAATGTCAAAAGGTCCATTGAGACAAAAGAGTTTTCCCCTGGTCCTCTAAGGCTCGCCCTAGTCCAGCCTTATTTTCAGTCCTAGGAACTACGTTTTCTGAGCTGACTGGCAGGGGAATTCCCACTGTTAGCATGAAAACCACCACCCCCAACCCACAAAGGTATGATTTTGCTCTGAGTCTCAATGATAATCACTTCATTACATTTCCAAAAACCTGGGGCATTCCTTTCCCATATAACACCATGGATCCATACCTCAAAAAGAGGCATTGCAGCCCCAGCCCGTTTAGCTCCATCAGCCTGTGGACTGCAGGGTCCCAGGTTCAATTCCGGTCAAGGGCACATGCATAGGTTGCAGGCTCGATCCCCGGTTTGGGGCATGCAGGAGGCAGCCATTCAATGATTATCTCTCATCATTGATGTTTCTATCTCTCTCTCCCTCTCCCTTTCTCTCTGAAATAAATTAAAAACAATATTTTTTTAAAGATTCATTGCAAATTCTTCAATTCTAAAATGCCATCAATTGTCAGATAGACTGTAAATATAGTGCAGAGTGTGTGGGCTTTGTTTTTTTGTTGTTGTTGTTTTCAAAAAAGAACAATATATCAAATGTGCACAAAAATCCTATAAAATAAAGAGCTAATATGCTAATGAGACCGGACAGTGGAACAATCTTTCAGAACAACCTTCCTAAACGACCTTCCGGAACAACCAGTGGGCGGGGGAGCGGAGCCACAGGGCCGCTAGGCAGCAGGGCTGTGGGGGCCAAGCCCCTTGCACAAATTTTGTGCATCAGGCCTCTAGTGTTTTCATAATCAAAAACAGCATATATTTATTCATACAATTATATTATACTTTGTTATGCAGTATTACAATCAAAGTTTGAGACCTTTCCTATTCTTAAACTTTCAAATGACTTCTTACAAACAGCATGATACGGAGCATCAAACAGTGACCTCTGTTTGGCATAACACTTGATGATCCTCTTTACCACTTTAAGGATTAACAAGACAATTTCAAAGCATATTAATTAAAGATTACTAGGATGTGTTCTGCACTTTGCATTTGTTATTTTCTTAGTTGAATTACATAAGACTGGAAGTCATACAGTTTTCCTTGAATATTATCCAGAAAATGATTACATATATTTAGTGCCTAAATCTTTCATGATGTGTGAATCAGTCATACCAATCTCTCCTGTATTTAGCAATTTCCAATGCCCTTAACTGCATTGCCAGGCCTATGACACAATGAAAAAAATGAAATGAAGCATTTGTGGTGACTTTCCTTCTGGGAATCTGGTAAATCATGTGTTTTTTGCTAAGCAAGAAAATAGGGACAGGGGTGGGGTTGGGTGGAGGGGAGCAAAAAGGGAGAAAATGAGATACATCTGTAATACTGTCAACAATAAAATTAAAAAATAGGGACAATAAGCTAGTTTTAGAATAACAAACTTCTGTTCCCGCATTAAAAACTTATATCTCATAGATCAGTTTTCATGCCTTTTTTAATACACAGTAACTTTTCAATTCTACATTAAAGTGTAATCTTTTTGAAGTTATTTTAAGTTAATCTAATGGACTCAAACTTAAATATAAATGTTTATGGTACTCTGCAAATAACTCCACCAAAGTGACAATTAGATGATAGAAATTTCTGTACAGGGCTAAATTTCTATGTACATATAAAATGTTAACCATGTAAAAGTTTCTTTTGATGCCTAATTCTTATGGGCAGTAGGCAATTCCAGTCTTAAAATGTAAAAAGGGGGGGGGGGGGAAATCCTGCAAAGATACAACTCTGGCTGTACTATAAAGGATCTATTTCTTTTTTAACACAGGGAACAGGTAGTTTTACATAAAAAAAAATTCACACCATACACACACACACACACACACAGTATCTGTTCCAGAAAGTTTAAAGATTTAAATATGAAATGCAAAACTTTAACACTCTCAGAAAAAAATACAGGATTTAAAAGAATAATCAATAACATCTGAAGAGATGTTCAACCTCACTAGTAACCAGAGAAATATAAACAATGAATGAGAGCATCAGACTGATATAAATTAAGAAGTCTGATAATACCCAGTGATATTGAAGAGATGGAAAAAATAGAAACACTATTGCACTATACTTTGTGTAACACAGCAATTTGGCAATATATACAGCAGTGGTTCCCAAATTTTGTTTTGACTACTCAATCCAATCAGTAAAACATGTGAGCACAAGTCCTCTGTATGGATATTTATTTATAAATTACTAGAGGCCTGGTGCACAAAAATTTGTGCATTCGGGGGGGAGGGGGAGTCCCTCAGGCCGGCCTGTGCCCTCTCGCAGTCTGGGACCCCTCGGGAGATAACGACCTGCTGGCTTAGGCCTGCTCCCAGGTGGCAGAGGGCAGGCCCAATCCCTAGGTGCAGCCCCTGGTCGGGCTCAGAGCAGGGCCGATTGGGGAGTTGGAGCGCCACCCCCTGTCATGCACAGAGCAGGGCGGATTGGGAGGTTGCGATGCCACCCTCAGCCACGCTCAGGGTAGGGCCGATTGGGGGGTTGGGGCACCGCCCCTTGTCACACTCAAGGCAGGGTCGATGGGGAGGTTGCAACACTACCCCCTGTCACGCACAGAGCAGGGCCAATCAGGGGGTTGGGGTGCTGCCCCCTGTCACGCACAGAGCAGGGCCCATCAGGGGGTTGGGGAGCTCCCACCTGTCACTCACAGAGCCTCAGGGCGATCAAGGGGTTGGGGAGCTCCCCCCTATCAGGCACAGAGCAGGGCTGATCAGTGGGTTGGGGCGCCTTCCCCTGTCACAAACAGGGCAGGGCGGATAGGGCGGTTGTGGCCCCACCCCCTGTCACACACAGAGCTGCAGGGCAATCAGGGGGTTTTGGCGCTGCCCCCTGTCACGCTGATCCCGGTGTCGGGGGGCCTCTCGGCTCCGCTGATCCCAGTGCTGGGAGGCATATTACCCTTTTACTATATAGGATAGAGGCCTGGTGCACGGGTGGGTGACGGCTGGTTTGCCCTGAAGGGTGTCCTGGATAAGGGTGGGGGTACCCACTGGGGTGCCTGGCCAGCCTGGGTGAGGGGCTGAGGGCTGTTTGCAGCTGGTCACACCCTCTTCAGGGTGGGGGTCCCCACTGGGGTGCCTGGCCAGTCTGGGTGAGGGGCTGAGGGCTGTTTTCAGGCTGGCGGGTGACTAAAGCTCCCAACCGCTCCTTTTTTTTCTTTCTTTTTTTTATTCTGGGCCAGCTTTAGCTTTGAGGCTTGGCTCCAGCTCTTAGGCCTCCGCTGCTGAAAGCAGGTTCCTGGCCTTTGTTTACCTTCTGTATTTGGAACAATGTTGCGATCCTGCTGCCTGAAGCCTGGCGGACTAAAGCAGGTTTCTGGGGTTTTGTTTAGCTTCTATATTTGTAACATAGTTGCTTAGAGTTGCAGCTCAGAGGCCTGCAGCGGCAGGCGGGGAACGTTGGAGTCCTCCGTCACTGAAGCAAGCAAGCCTCATATTAGTTTCAAGCTGCCTGGCTGCCGGCCGCCATCTTGGCTGGCAGTTAATTTGCATATTGCCCTGATTAGCCAATGGAAAGGGTAGCGGTCGTATGCTAATTACCATGTTTCTCTTTTATTAGATAGGATATCATATAATGTGTACTTATATATCATGCATTTCATAAAATATGAAAAAAGTTGAACTCTTTTAAAATTAGATTTTCAAGATAAATATATAAATGTTTCTAATATTTTATCAAATCTCTGCTTTAGATATCTCTAGAAAACTCTCAACAGGCCCAATGGCCAGTCAGCAATCTCACAATTTAAAAATTCTAAATTTCCAAGAAGCAACTCCTAACCTGGCTGAGTTGAGAAACTTCTAAAAGAGAATCTCAAAAAAAAAAAAAGAAGAAGAATTTTAAGCCCTACTCCCAAAAATTCTGACTTAGAAAATGTTGATACCCATTTGTGGCTGATGCTCAGATATGGAAACCACTGCTCTAAGAGACCAACCCTGGCCAAAGGACCACAGAGTCAATTATGACAATGATTACACCTGTTCGGTCCTAATATTAATGCCTCTCCTTAACTAGGCTAATTCCTGACCGTCTCATCTCTCTGATAAATTCTGATTGGTAAGATTTCAATTACTCTTTTGATCTCAATCAGAGAGATTGCTTATCCCAATTGTTTGGTTTCAGATGGAAGAGAAGTATTTCCAAGGGATTTTTATCCATAGGGAGACTGCCCTAGGTGACAGACTATCCCTTTTAAGGTAAGTTCTCTCTTCTTCCCATAGTAGCAATGCAAGCACAAAATAGCTCTTAGAGCTTTCAGCTGGTCTCAATGCAGAAAAGCCTTTATTTCTTGTCCACTACCTATATTTAATTTTATTCCCACAGTTACATTTGTGTGTGTGTTGTAAATGATTGAGGAGAATATAACCCTGCAATCTGTTCCCAGGGCCTCATCTTAAAGACTAAACTACATCCATACTCAAGTATGGTTTATCAAATGTTTGCATAAGCCACTGTGTTATAATGTATCAAGAGGAGATTTTCACTAAGCCAGCTGATTAGCATTCATTAAAATAGATTAAAGTATTTACTCTGGTTCTCTGACCCACTCTGACCAGCCTCACCATTTACTTAAGTCCTTCTTGCCTGATTTGTTATTAATTTTTAATCTCTCTTTGGTCACCAGTTTTTGTTTCCATCTCCACCCTCCAGAAACACCTGTCCAAATGATAGGAGTGATAATATCAGGTCTATAGCTAGCTGTAGGTGGATTGCTGTGAATGGAACAATGGGGCACTCGTGGTAGAAGGGGACTCCAAGCCATTTTGTTCCCCAAATACAGTTGCAGTGCCCACAAAATCACATATACATAGCTACTGATAAAGTTTCACTTGTGGAACAAGCCAAAACTCTCTTTCACATTTAAAAAAATATATTATTCTTAAAGAATTCATTTTTGACATATCAAACCTGAAAAAAAACTAGACTTGAAAATAACGAGTTTTTAAAATTATTTTACCCACTGAAATTGAGGTGACTATAACTTTGAACTCATTAATCTTAGATTTAGGAATTTATCCTAAGGAAATATCAAGATGCATCCAAAGATTTACATTCAATGGTATTCTGCTGAATGTTACTATAAAAAGGAAAAATTGCCCTGGCTGGGTGGCTTGGTTGGTTGAGGCATTGTCTGTACATTGAAAGGTTGCAGGTTCAATCTCTGGTCGGGGTGTGTATGAGAGGCATTGGATCAATGTTTCTTTCTCACATAGATGTGTCTATCTCTCTCCCACCCCCTCCCTTCTTCTCTCTCTAAAAATCAATAAAAGCATATCCTTGAGTGATGATTTAAAAAAAAAAAAAGAAAAAATTGAGCCATACTCTAAATGTTCAACAATAGAAATTTTTTTAAATAAATTGTGGTATGTTCATTTGATTAACCTTTAAAATCATGTTAATGAATAATATTTAAAGAAAGACTATCACATGGTGAGAGAAAAAGCAAATAGTAAAACACTATTGGATTTCTACAAATTTTGATATCAATTTTTTAAAAGAAAAAAATGCTTGTGTGCATTTCATTTAAAAGACTGAAAAGATATATAACAAAATATTTGTAATTATCTCTGATAAAATTTCAAGTGAGTTTCCCCAAATTTTTTACAATAAACATTTTTTAACTTTATACAGATACACACACATATTTTGGTATGTTGGAACACTAAAAAATTATTTTATTATGAAAGAATGCTTTGGTCCCTAAATCACTTTAATTTAAATCACTGCAACCATAACTTTCAACAGTTTATTACAGAGACTAATCAGTGTGTACATATTATTATTCATATTACTAACTTAATTATCATAAAATGTTTATTTAAGTCTTATTTATTTGCATAGACATATAAATAATATTCTGATATTGTTTTTATTTCACCTACTTTTCTTATTATTTGAGCATATGTGAAAATAATAAAGACAAAAATATTATCTAACATCTAGTACTAAAGACCAATAAGCATTTAAAGGAGCCTGCTAATAATAATATTATTTCTTCTGTTGGGACAGATAAATTTTAAGACAGTTCATCAGAATCAATAAATGACTTCTGCTATGCAATGATACAACTCAGGTTTCCCATAATCCTGAATTATCTGTCCTTATATTAAACAGTGTCACCTTATATAATTGTTTGGGCCATAAATTATTTTTTAATATATTTTTTATTGATTAAGATATTACATATGTGTCCTTATCCCCACGTTACCCCTTCCACCCTCCCCCCCCCCCGCTCATGCCCTCACCCCCCGTTGTCCATGTCCATTGGTTAGGCCTATATGCTTGCATGTAAGTCCTTTGGTTGATCTTTCCCCCTTACCCCCACCCTCCCCTACCTTCCCTCCAAGGCCTGACAGTCTAATCAATGCCTCTCCCTCTCTGGATCAGTCCTTGTTCATCAGTTTATGTTGTTCATTATATTCCACAAATGAGTGAGATCATGTGGTATTTATCCTTCTCTGACTGGCTTATTTCACTTAGCATAATGCTCTCCAGTTCCATCCATGCTGTGACAAATGGTAAGAGTTCCTTTTTCTTTTTCCTCTTCTTAATGAATACCTTTCAGCATTTCATATAATGCTGGTTTGGTGGTGATGAACTCCTTTAGCTTTTTCTTATCTGTGAAGCTCTTTATCTGAACTTCTATTCTGAATGATAGCTTTGCTGGATAAAGTAATCTTGGTTGTAGGTTCTTGGCATTCATCACTTTGAATATTTCTTGCCACTCTCTTCTGGCCTGCATAGTTTCTGTTGAGAAATCAGCTGACAGTCATATGGGTACTCCCTTGTAGGTAACTGACTATCTTTCTCTTGCTGCTTTTAAGATTGTCTCTTTGTCTTTTGCTCTTGGCATTTTAATTATGATGTGTCTTGGTGTGGTCCTCTTTGGGTTCCTTTTGTTTGGGGTTCTCTGCGCTTCCTGGACTTATAAGTCTATTTCTTTGACCAGGTAGGGGAAGTTTTCTGTCATTATTTCTTCAAATAGGTTTTCAATATCTTGCCCTCTCTCTTCTTCTAGTACCCCTATAATTCTGATGTTGGTACGTTTGAAGTTGTCCCAGAGGCTCCTTACACTATCTTCATATTTTTGGATTCTTTTTTCTTTTTTCTTTTTCGGTTGGGTCTTTTTTGTTTCTTCGTATTTCAAATCTTTGACTTGATTCTTGGGATCCTCTTGTCTGCTGTTGGATCTCTGTATATTATTCTTTATTTCAGTCAGTGTATGCTTAATTTCTAGTTGGTCTTTTTTCATATCCTCCAGGGTCTCACTAAATTTATCGGTGGTTTCCATAAAATTCTTGAAAAATCTTATAAACGTGGCCTTGAACTCTATATCCAGTCATTTGCTTTCCTCCATTTCTGTCATTTGTGACCTGTTTCTTTGTCTCCGCATTTTTTATGCTTCCCTGTGTTGGTAGAGTAGTTTTGTGTGCTAGGTGTCCTGTAGGGCCCAGTGGCTCAGCCTCCCCAGTTACCTGAGGTGGACACTCTTGGTGCACCCACTTGTGGGCTTTGTGCACAGTCTTGTTGTAGTTATGCCTTGATTGTTGTAGGATCACTGAGAGGAATTGACCTCCAGGCCAATTGGCAGTGAGAATCAGCTGTGTCTGCAGTGGGAGAACTTCTGTGCTGAAGACAACCTTCTGGGGCGAGACTTGCTTCAGTGGGGCTTTGGTGCTCACTGAGTCTGCGCCCTGAGTGTGTCCCTTATGGATATGAGGAGTTGTAATCTGGATGGTCCCACTCTGACCACTGGGTACACTGGCTCTTGAATCTAAGGAGGTGCTAATTTAGCCTCTGCCTGAGGTTACACAGCAGGAGCTACAAAGAGAACTGCAGATTCCCCTTCCTTTTTTGGAGTTTGGAGGTGCCCAGATGAGGCCCAGCTGTGAAGCAATGCAAGCTGCTGTGGGGCCTTGGGCCTTCTCTTGGAAGCTCTGGGTCTGTCTGGCTCAGCTGCAATTTGTTAGGTAATTTTCAGGTTGCAAAGGGCCAGGGCATTCATATGCAAAAGCCTCTGCCGCAGCCTGGGTGGGGCGGGGTCTCAGGAAATCAAAGGGCAGAGCAAGCAGCTATGGCTGATCCTCAGCCCTGCCCTAAGGGGCCCCGCGTCTCAGTGTCCCAGTGTCCCTGTAATTGCTGCAAGCACCTCTGAGGGAAAGCCGCCCTCAAGTTCCGAGTTCTGCCTGCTGCCAGACAGTCCAGTTTCTCCCTGTATGAGTCCTGGGTCCCCAGAGACTTACTGGAACCAGAGTTCAGAGCAGTCAGGAGCTTGTGACTCCCTCCCAATTCAAAGACAGCCGCGTCCTCAGGTGCCAGCCCCTTTCCGTGCGCTCGTACCTCTGCGCTTTACTTCCGCAGCTCCTCTGGGTTTCAGTGTGCTTTTCTCTTTCCTTCTAGTTGTAGAATTTCCACTCAGCCAGCCTTCCTATAGTTCTGGATGATGTCCGTTTTGTCTTTTCGTTGTATTTTTGAATTTGTTGTGGGAGGCAGCAATTTCCGGTGTTTACCTATGTCGCCATCTTGGTTTCACCCGGCCATAAATTATTAAGTCAAAAATTATCAAAAGGAGAGTTACAGCTTATCCTATCTAATAATAGACAAACATGGTAATTAACCATACCTCTGACACGCTTCCCATTGGCTAATCAGGGCGATATGCAAATTAACTGCCAACCAAGATGGCGGCCGGCAGCTGAAGCGAACAAAGGCTTGCTTACTCCAGTGAAGGAGGAAGCCAAGGTTCCCTGCCTGCCGCTGCTGGGCTCTGAGCTTGCATTCTAAGAAACAATGTTGCAATTATAGAAGCTAAACAAACCCCATGCTTTCAGCCAGCCGGCCAAGCTGGAGTTGCAACAGTGTTTCAATTATAGAAGCCAAACAGCCGAAACCGGTTTGGCTCAGTGGAGAGAGCGTCGGCTTGCAGACTGAAGGGTCCCAGGTTCGATTCCGGTCAAGGGCATGTACCTGGGTTGCAGGCACATCCCCAGTGGGAGATGTGCAGGAGGCAGCTGATCGATGTCTCTCTCTCATCGATGTTTCTAACTATCTATCTCTCTCCCTTCCTCTCTGTAAAAAATCAATAAAATATATTTTAAAAAAATAAAAAAAAAATATATAGAAAAAAATTTTAAAAAAATTATTAAAAAAAAAAAGAAGAAGCCAAACAATCTGGATACCTGCTTTCAGCAGCCGAGGTCTCAGAGCTGGAGCCGAGCCTCAGAGCTAAAGCCAGCTCTCAGTTCCAGTGACAGCCATAGAAGGTAAATAAATCCCAGAATAAAAGAAAAAAGAAAAAAAGGAGCGGTTGGGAGCTTCAGTCACCCGCCAGCCTGAAAACAGCCCTCAGCCCCTCACCCAGACTGGCCAGGCACCCCAGTGGGGACCCCCACCCTGAAGGGGATGTGACCAGCTGCAAACAGCCATCATCCCCTCACCCAGGTTGGCCAGGCACCCAAGTGGGACCCCTACCCTGATCCGGGACACCCTTCAGGGCAAACCAGCCGACCCCCACCCGTGTACCAGGCCTCTATCCTATATAGTAAAAGGGTAATATGCCTCCCAGCATCAGGATCAGCAGAGCCGCCAGGCCTCCTGAACCCAGGATCAGCAGAGCTGCGAGGCCTCACTGCCTCTGTGTCAAGCGGAGCCACAAGGCCTCCCAGCACCAGGATCAGCGGAGCAGCAAGGCCTCCTAGCACCGGGATCAATGGAGCCGCGAGGCCTTCTGGCCCCTGGAGCAGCATGACAGGGGGCAGCACCCAAACCCCCTGATCGCCCTGCGGCTCTGTGTGTGACAGGGGGCGGGGCCACAACCTCCCTATTTGCCCTGCTCTGTTCATGACAGGGGAAAGTGCCTCAACCCCCTGATCGGCCCTGCTCTGTGCCTGATAGGGGGGAGCTCCCCAACCCCCTGATCGGCCCTGCTCTGTGTGTGACAGGGTGCGGCGCCCCAACCCCCCCAGGGGCCCTGCTCTGTGTGTGACAGAGTGGAGCCGCAACCTCCCCATCGGCCCTGCCCTGAGTGTGACAGGGGGGAGTGCCCCAACCCCCTGATCGGCACCGCTCTGTGGGTGACAAGGGGTGGTGCCCCAACCCCCTGATTGGCCGTGCTCTGTGCATGACAGGGGGGAGCTCCCCAACCCGCTGATCAGCCCTGTTCTGTGTGTGACAGGGTATGGAGCCCCAACCCCCCTGATGGGCCCTGCTCTGTGTGTGACAGGGGACAGTGCCCCCACCCCCTGATCAGCCCTGCTCTGTGCCTGACAGGGGGAAGCGCCACAACCTTCCCATTGACCCTGCCTTGAGTGTGACGGGGGCGGCGCCCCAATCCCCCAATCGGCCCTACCCTGAGCATGACTGGGGGTGGCATCGCAACCTCCCAATCCACCCTGCTCTGTTCATGACAGGAGGCGGCACCCCAACTCCCCAATCGGCCCTTCTCTGAGCTCGACCAGGGGCTGCACCTAGGAATTGGGCCTGCCCTCTGCCACCCGGGAGCGGGCCTAAGTCAGCAGGTCATTATCTCCCGAGTGGTCCCAGACTGTGAGAGGGCACAAGTGGGGCTGAAGGACACACACACACACCCCACCAGTGCACAAATTTTTGTGCACCGGGCTTCTAGTCCTATCTAATAATAGACAAACATGGTAATTAACTGCAGCTCCGACACGCTTCCCATTGGCTAATCAGGACAATATGCAAATTAACTGCCACCCAAGCTGGTGGTTAATTTGCGTACGTAGGCACCAAGCCACGGACTGAGGCTTTAGGCATGGGTCAGGGAGGAGCCAGCCAGCGATCGTTGATGGCGGCGGCTGGGAGCTGGGGATGCCCTGGCCCAGGCCTAACACCTCGGCCTGAGGCTTTAGGCCTGGGTCAGGGAGGAGCCAGCCAAAGATCATTGATGGCAGCGGCAGGGAGCTGGTGGTACCCTGGCCCAGGGCTAATGACTCGTCAGAGGCTTTAGGCCTGGGCAGGGGCCAAACCGGCAATTTGTGTGAACTACAGAGGAAACACCTTTTCTGACTGCTGATTGGCTAAGCTCCCTGTATGCCACTGGTAATATTCTTAGTAACTTGGGTAATAAGAGTCCAAATAGGTGATCTAGGGTTTTTTTACCACACTCCTGGAGAAAAAAAGGAAGGTCTGCTGCTGGAGGGCTAAGAAATGTCATATCCTGCCCTAGCCGGTATGGCTCAGTGGATAATGCCTCGGCCTGCCCACTGCAGGGTCTGGGTTCAATTCTGACCAAGGGCATGTACCTAGGTTGCAGGCTCCTCCCTGGCCCGGGCCCAGGTCAGGGCTCATGCAGGAGGCAACCAATCAAAGTGTTCCTCTCACTTTGATGTTTCTCTCTGTCTTTCCCTTTCTCTTCCACATTCTCTAAAAATCAATGGAAACATATCCTCAGGTGAGGAGAGAAAAGAAAGAAAGAAAAGAAATAAAAGAAAGAAAAGAAAGAAAAGAAAGAAAGAAAGAAAGAAAGGTCATATCCTATGAAAGACACTTCTTGAAAATGCCTAAAGAAAATTGTCATTTTTTCATGGTAAAGGGACTGGAGTCCGTGTTGATGAAAACACCTTGGTGGCTACGGTGACTGGCAGTGGCTGCAACAGTGTGGTGATGGGGCTGGTGCCTTCCCCTGATCAGCCCGGTTGACTCCCACAAAGGGAGGCCAGACTGTGGCTTAGGCCCGCTCCCCAAGGGGAGCAGGGGGCAGGTAGTAGGACATCCCCTAGGGCTCCCAGTATGTGATAGGAGGCAAGCTGGGCTGAGGGGAGCCCCCCCTCCAGTGCACAAATTTTTGTGCACCGGGCCTCTAGTCTTATATAACTCTTCAAAGTTCTAAGACTTTCAGCTATAACAAAGAAGGAATAGAAATTTTCAAAAAAGATATTTTAAAGTGTTCCCTTTTGGAATTCTTAATGGCCCTTCTCTTTATGAGATTAATGCCATTGAAAAAGCAGATAAATCACAGAAGAAAGGCACCGTCCATCTAATTATTCCAATGAGGATGAGACAGAGAAAGGGAGGGGAGTGCTTCCACCCAGCAACCCAGCTTTAAGACTTCATGTGTTGTTGGGACATAACAGCATGACCAATTTAACATACCACAAAACAGAATTCCTCTGACAAGCTATTTAAAAGATTAGTGTCAGATATTGGAAAAGAGTGTGGGTGTGAAGGCTGAGTTTAGTTGACTTAGTGTGAATCTTTAAATTGATCTATCAAATAATATTTTTCCCCAATTATCCAACATAGGACAAAAAAATGGAACAGGGAAGCTTAAAGAGCTATTCATGAGAACAAAACTTGAGCTCTGAGTCAACTGTTTACACATTGCAAATGCATTTCATCCACTTTAACACACCACCACTGGTGGTGACGCCTGCCAAGCCTGAGACTATCTTAAGTTTAAGGATCCAAAGAAGTTGACTATGGCTTTAAAATGTCCCCAGATGCACTGTGTTCTCCCAGGTGAAAAGAAAGCACCTGGATTTGGGGCTGGCCCTTCTCACAAATCTGCTACTATATAAAATTACAACTTGGAATCTGTTCCTTCTACTTATACAGATGGTATCATAAGTGAAAAGGGTTTCCCAGATAAAAAGCAAACATGGTTCAAGGTTGAGACCTTATTAGCATTTCCAAAGAGCTGTGAAAAGCCTTTATTCTCTCTCCCCTGCCAAGTAAATTTTGTTTTGCTGAGCTTTGGCACTGTTCCTCTGTTGTCATGGTGGGGCATTATTGTCACAGCTGTCTCTGGGGGTGCTGCCTCGAATATCTTTAGAGAATAACACACAAATAAGGGACATGACATTTGCTATACCAAAAGAGCTTTTACAAGGCAACCACACCTACTATAAACTGGTAATATAAATATCACTTTGCACTTTTAAAACTCTGAAGCGAAAGATGAAATTTCTAAATGAACAAACGTATTTACTACAGAAATAACAACATAAGGAGAGAACATACAGAAGCCTTCACTAAAGATAGAAAGCAAAACAGAGAAAAGAATAAAGATCTGCTTTTTAATATGAAAAATTGATGCGTAACTTTCTCAAAAATAATTATAGCCCATTCCCTTCAACTGCCTCCTTCATGTATAATTTTCCTTTTTCAAAATGACCATTTTGTTTTGATTACCTTGCTTTTCAGAAAGCGGTGGGCTGTCAGCAACATGAAAGGAAGTATTTCGCTGTTGTTCTTAATTTCATATTGATTATTCATTTAAAAGGTGATTAAAGGAGGTGATGATAGTACATACAATGCCTTGAATGATGGGTAAAATGTGAATATATTATACAACATATTGGATTTTCCTTTATAAGTATGTTGCCTTTAAGATATCTATGTTTAACTAGAATTGCAGGCAGGAACCTGCAATTAATGTGCATTTAATGATACATTATTCATTATAGTATCTTTACTACTAATGAGTGACTCAGGTCATTTGACATCTCCCAACCACTTTCATCATGATTTGAGTTTAAAAACAAAACCGAAAACAAAAAACAAAAAACAAAAAAACTTAATCCTCAGTTGCTACTTCTAATTGGCAGCTTTAGAATCAAAGGAAATAGGAGCATTTCTTAGTACCTCAGACTTGCCATGGGATTGTGAGAAACTTACTTTCCCTGTCATTGCTCTTTTTATAACAAAATGTACTAGTAATTAAAATAAAGTAATAATATTTACAGTGGATCATGATTATAAATATTTAGGGGTTTTTCACAATAAAGTAAGTTGTATTAAAATATTGATTGTACACCTTAATAGAATTCAACATAACAGTTACTTAAATAAGAATGAAGAATTATTTCTCCTTCACATAAGTTGGTAGATGATGAGAAGTGCAGGGTGGCTTTCTTCCATGAGGTCATTCAGGGACCCAGATTTCACCTATGAAATTCCATGAGAGCAGTGGTAAAGAAACTATCTCTGGTTAGTAGTTTGGTTACCTGTTTTTGTCAATAAAGTTTTATTGGAATATAGCCTTGCTCAATTGTGCAAGTTTTGTCTGTGGCTGCTTTTTAGCTACAATGCCAGAATTGAGTAGTTGTGACAAAGACTCTATGGACTGCAAGTCAAAGTACTTCCTATCAGGCCCTTTAAAAAAATTTACCAACCCCCACAAAGAAAATTTACTAAATGAAGTTCTCAACTGTACAGGCAAAGCTGGTTCAGCACCACCTTGCAGCGTGTGTGAAAGGGTAGAAAGATAAGTGAAGATATCTTAAGGCCCCCATTAATCTCCTTTAACATCCATTAGCCAGAGCTTAATCAAATGGTCCACCAGACAACTGAAAAATGGTTTGTTTTTAGCTTAATAGCGATGTGCTAAAAATTGGAGGATCTATTAATAAAAGCAAGATTGAGAGAATGAATATCAGAGGCCAATTATGGAAGCTCTTCTAGAAACCACCTTTCTGGATGCTCAAGCATCAATACATACCCTTCCGATACATAAGAACACATTCACCTCCTCCCTCAGGGAACCAATACAACATCCCATCCAGTTACCACATCCATCTCAGAGTCGAAGATCACTGAGTGCTAAGCAGTCCTCTCTGTTAAGTTTGGAAATGACTCCTTGTGGAGCAGTAACTCTAAAAACTAAGATATCCAATATTCAATGGTATGGCAAATACAGGATAACCATAATAAAATCTCCAAGTCAGAAAAGGGCAAAATGGGAAATACATAGTAGGCTCTGGTGCATAATCACTGTCAAATTCTAATGAGCAGGAACTGCAAAGATTCCCTGCCCTGGCAGAGAGTAAATCCCTTGGCTGGTCCACCTGAACACCCCTGCTCTCTGGAAGATGTTTGCATGCTCATTATCCTGTGTGTGTTATAGGTGAGGAGAGCTCCTCAACCACACTGGTTACTGGTGGGAGTGGACATTAATAAGAATTTCCAGAGGGCCCCATGGGAGGATGAAGTATTGTAGAAAGCTTTATTCCTGTAGAATTACATCCCTGAGTTTCCAAGGTCCCATTTCCCTTTGTCCCACCAAGGAAGAAGTCCCATTTTGCCTTCAGCAGGGCTAAGAGCAAAGCCAATGTCCAGAGTTTCTGCTCCATGTTGGAGCAGTTCAATTCAGCATCAGCTAGCTTAGTTTGTGTTCCCAGCTGTAGTCCATCAGTCCATTGTGTGTGGGGTTCGCATGGCCACATTGCTAGGGAACATGGGCGGGAGCAAAGCCAAAGGAATCAGAATGCCAAGAGCCAAGAGCACCAAGAGAGCCAAGAGACCAAGCTTCTTCTAGGGCAGTGGTCGGCAAACTGCAGCTCGAGAGCCACATGCGGCTCTTTGGCCCCTTGAGTGTGGCTCTTCCATAAAATACCGACTTCTACTCATGGACCACGAAGTTCCAATCGCACTGTACATGCGCGCCCGCACGTGGTATTTTGTGGAAGAGCCACACTCAAGGGGCCAAAGAGCTGCATGTGGCTCTCGAGCTGCAGTTTGCCGACCACTGTTCTAGGGGATTATGTATTCCCAATTTTCACAGGCTTGCATTGGCCCTGCCCCTCTGGCCAATGATCTCTGTTTCCAGATTTGACTGGCAGCATCTTCCCTATGTCACCCCAACTTTACTGGGCATGAACGTATCTTCTCCTTTGTCCAGTCCCTTCCCCCAGTAATCTGCAAGGGATGGGCTGGTGGTTCCCTGGGAGTGTGAAATTGCAGCTTCCTGGGGAAGCTGCCAAATGGCAATGTCTATAGTGTCTAGCCTCCCTTTTGCTCCTTTCCTATTATTAATAACTAGTTAATTACAACGGTATCATAGCCACATGTGAAGTCACTATTGGGGACTATGTCCTTCTTGGAAATTTAAATTTTTCTTAGCCTGTATCCTGCTGGTGTGGGCTCAGAGTCCTCAGGGGTTAAACTGGGGGGTGAAAAATCATGTTTACGGTTTCTTGCAAACATTTAATAGGTTTCTGTGAATGGTGCCCTTGGAGTTGTATAGTGCACAATCTGCAAAACTGTGTGTGATGATCCTAATCCTAACTGCGGTCAGAGGGCAAGGAGACTTACTTAGAAGCCTTAGAAGATACTCAGTGTGAAGGCAGGAGTCTAGACCAGTGAGCCAAGCTTCTCAAGGATGGTTGAAAGTCAGAGTTCTGCCTCCAATTACTTACTTAGCAGCTAATATCAGAATCCACTCTGAACCAGCCACAACAGAACTGTGATAGTGCCTATGGAAGAAATGGCTGGGAATTTATAAATTGAGTAGAGTTCTACCTGTTGGAATCTAAAGAGCTTTTACCAGAGTACACCACTAAATGAGCATTAACCAGAGTGTGGGAACATTTTGTCCTTCTCTCTATTCCCCACCTTCAATACGATGACATGACAATTATATAAATATTTTACCATCTTTCCAAGCAAAGTAAAAATGCCCCCTCAATAAGATCATATTATTATATGCAAGTCAGAACTGATCAATTGTTCCTTAGGGCTCCAACAGCACTTATAAATTGTAATCATTATGATTGGTTCCTAGTTACTTAACCTCTCTATGCCTTAGTTTCCTTGTGGAAATAATAGTAAAGACTTCATAGAAATAATTGTTATGAGAATTGGATCTTTTAATATTTGGAAAGTAGAGTACTTCCTGTTAACAAAATTTGACCATTATTATGAGGCAGTGAATTCCATTTTTGCATACACAGTTTGGGTTGGGTTTTTATAATTTCCAACTAAATGTGCCCTAACTCAGTTTTATTTTGTAAGAAACTACTAAGAGACAAGAACCAATCCCTTTAACATAAGTTCATTTTTTGATTCTAATTTCACTGAACTGTGAAGAAATTGGATTTTGAGAAGATTTAAGACAGAGGAAAAATTACTATTTTTAGTTGCACATGTCATGCCTCTATCTTCAACAAACGTAATGAACGTTGTTAGTTACCTACCCAAATCCATTATCCTAGCCTTCCTAACAGAACCCTGATTGGTTCAAGCATATATCCCCATCTGCCTTACACAGAGATGATCTATCATCAGCTTCTGGAGTAATCCTAAATTATCTAAATCAGTGGTTTTCAATCAGGGCAATTTGCCTCCCAGGGAACATTTGGCAATGTCTGGAATCATTTTGGTTGTTGCAATTGGAAAGAGAATGTTACTGGCATCTAGTGAATAAAAGCCAGGGATGCTGCTAAACATCCTACAATACCAGGACTCCCCCACAATAAAGAATTATTCAATCCAAAATGCCAATAGTGCCAAGGTTAAGAAATTCTGATCTAAAAGGAATCCCATTCCTTTTATGAGGAGGAATGGTATATGACCCAATTCTAACCAATGAGATGTGAGATGAGATTTTCTAGATGCTTCAAGAAAGCTTTTAATCTCTCCTACAAAGCACAGGTTCCTCCCCACCCCTCTCTCTTTTCCCCCTGTCCTCTCCACCACCATCTCATAGAACCGAGCAATATAAAAAACCTCTATGATGACATAATGAAACCACTGGATCCACACAGCCACTAGCATTCCTCTTATGTGAACAACACACTTCCTCATTTTTTAAGTTAGTTTGAGTTGCATAATCCATGCATTACATAAACATCAAGCTTTGATTAAATACCTACTGTGCCTGGGCCACTATTAATAAGACACTGAGAATATAAAAATGAATAAGATAGTCAATTGGCCTACTGTCGGGTTTTTATTCAAAAAGAGGACATGGATCCCTAAAGAAATAATTATAATATGTGCCGTAATAGAGATAGGTGCAATGAGAGCCTAATGGAAGAAGTATTAGTTTTGTTTGTCTGGGAAATCAAGTGAATCTCCTTTACTAGATCCCTGAAGGCCAAAGAATCAAATTGTTTTCTTCTTCCCATTCTCAATATTTGGTATGATTCATTCTAACTAGGTGTTCAATATGTGATTAATTTAAGTACTTATTAAAAGGATCATTTTATTAAGTTCTTTAACATGCTTGTTAATTTTTTAGGTGATAAGACTGAATCATAATGCAATGCACATTTCCATTAATATTTCCTCCTACTGTGCCAAAAATCTCCAGCCCTGTTTAATATGTATATGTTTGTATCTGTTGTATTTTCAAAATGTGTTTAAGGTATCTTAAAATATAAAATACAGACACACCTGAACATATATTTTTCCAAAGAAGAAATACAAATGGCCAACAGGTAAATGAAAAGATGCTCAGCATCAATAATCATCAGGGAAATGCAAATTAAAATCACAATGAGATATCAGTGCATTCCTATTATCAAAAAGTTGAAAAGTAGCCCTAGCTGGTTTGGCTCAGTGGATAGTGTGTCAGCCTGCAGACCAAAGGGTCCCAGGTTTGATTCCGGTCAAGGGCACATGCCTGGATTGTGGGCTTGATCCCCAATAGGGGGCATGCAGGAGGCAGCCAATCAATGATCCTCTCTTATCACTGATGTTTCTATCTCACTTTCCCTTTCCCTTCCTCTCTGAAACCAATAAATACATTTTTAAGAAGTTGAAAAGTAATAAATATGGGAAAGAATGTGGAGAAAGAGAACTCAACCTTGGCATACTATTGGTGGGAATATAAATTGGTATAGCCATTATGGAAAATAGTTTGGAGATTCCTCAAAAATTAAAAATAGAGCTACCATATGATCCAGCAATCCCACTTTGTAGTATGTACCTAAAGGAAATAAAATCACTAGCTTTCCCTGGCCAGGTGGCTAAGTTGGTTGGAGCATTGTCCTGATGTGCCAAGACTGTGGGTTCAATCCCCAAGTCAGGGCACATACAAGAAAGCAATCAATGAATGCATAAATAAGTAGAACAACAAACCCACATTTCTCTCTAATAATCAACAATAATCAAAATAAATAAAAATTTTAAATCACCATGTCTAAGAAGTACCTACATTCCTATGTTCATTGTAGCATTATTGACAGTAGTCATAATATGGAAATAACTTAAGTGTCCCTAGACATGAATGCATGAAGAAAAATACACATAACACAATGGAGTTTTATTCAGCCTTTAAAAAAAGGAAATCCTGCTATTTGCAATAACATGGTTGAACTTGGAAGACATGCTAAATGAAATAAGCCAGACACAGAAGACAAATATTGTATGATCTCACTTATATTTATAATCTTTTAAATATATTTTTATTGATTTCATAGAGGAAAGGAGAGGGAGAGATAGATAGAAACATCAATAATGAGAGAGAATCATTGATCGGCTGCCTCCTGCATGCCCCACACTAGGGTTCAAGCCTGCAACCCGGACATGTGGCTGGGAATCGAACTGTGACCTCCTGGTTGATAGGTCGACCCTCAACCACTGAGCCATGCTGGCCAGGCTATATTTATAACCTTTAAAAAAAAGTCAAACTCTCATAGTAACAGAGAGCGGAAATATAATGTACAGTATAAAATAGTGACTATCCTATATAATAAAAGGCTAATCTGCAAATTGACCTAACAGCAGAACGACTGGTCACTATCACATGCACTGACCACCAGGTGGCAGTCGCTCATTGCAGGAAATGCCCTTGGTGGTCAGTGCACTCCCACAGGGGGAGCACCACTTAGCCAGAAGCTGGACTCACACCTGGCAAGCGCAGCAGCGATGGCGGGAGCCTTTCATAGGGAGCGGGCCTAAGCCAGCATTCAGACATCCCCCGAGGGCTTCTGGACTGCGAGAGGGCACAGGCCAGGCTGAGGGACCCCCCCAGAGTGCATGAATTTGTGCACTGGGCCTCTAGTAGTTAATAATAATGTATTGTATACTTGAAATTTGCTAAGAGAGTAGATCTTGTGTTCTCACCACACACAAAAAAAGTGGAAACTATAGGAGCTGATGGATATGTTAGTTTGATCACACTTATCATTTCACAGTTTACACATATATCAAAACCACATTGTGCACCTTAAATATGTACAATGTTTATCTGTCAAAATAAAATAATCCAATTTAACCAACAATCCAAGTAAAAAAAAAGTGGAAAGGGGAGAAGACAAAATGAGACATTCTTAAACTTGAAAAATATTAGAGGATTATGCCAGTTTTCTTTGTAAAGATTAAAAACATGCAATTACAAAACTGGCAGTTAGAGATGAACTAAAAACACATTTGCTGATCATCTTTGCTTAGAAATGTCCTTTCCACTGCTTCTGACACACCCATCAGAAAATAGCTTATGCTCAGTGGGTTCATCACATCATCATCACATCTTGAAATCAATATTGCCTATCCCCAAAAGCATTCATAAAGAGGTACATGAGCTAGAGTTCCTTAATGCCAATTATATCTCTGGGTTCTATATTCTTAATATTTCAGGCTAGAGTAAAACTATAGCTACACCCCTTTGTCTAAAGTCTCCCAGGAGGGAGCAGTACATTTTTTGAAAGATGATTAGGGTGGAGAATTTTGTCAAATAAGGCTCTACCTGTCTAGATTAAGAAAAACATTTCCAGCTCTAGCACTCTTACCTTCTGAAAAATTACCCAATTATATGAAAATTCTGTTCCAAAATTTCAACAACTGTAATTTACATTTCCAAAAAGAAAGCTACAGTATTTTTATATAACTGCAAGTTTAAACCCTTTTACCAACCTCTACCTATTTTCTCCACCCTTCTGATAACCAATTTTCTACTCTGTTTCTATGAGTTTGACTTTTTACACCCCCCCCCCACCTTAGATTCCACAAATCAGTGATACCAGCACTATTTTTCTTTCTCTGTCTGGTTTATTTCATTTAACATAATGCCCTCCAAGTTCATCCATGTTTTTGCAAATGACAGGATTTCCTTCTTCTCTAAGACTGAATAATATTTCAGTGTTTATGTCTGTGTGTCACATTTTCATAACCCATTCATCTGTTGACAGACACTTAGGTTGTTTCCATACCTCAACTATTGTGAATAATGCTGCAGTGAACATGGGTGTATAGATAGCCCTTCACAATATCGGTGTTATTTCCGTTAGGTATATACCCAAAAGTGAGATTGCTGGATAAAAAGCTATTTTGAAGGTTGCATACATTTTCCTTAAAGAATAGGGTCCTGACCTATTTGGTTTGGCTCAGTTGATAGAGTGTCGGCCTGTGGACTGGAGGGTCCTGGGTTCAATTCCAGTCAAGGACACGTGCCTGGGTTGCAGGCTCCATCCCCAGTAGGAGGCATGCAAGAGGTAGCTGGTTAATGATTCTCTCTCATCATTGATGTTTGTATCTCTCTCTCCCTCTCCTTTCCTCTCTGAAGTCAATAAAAATATACATTTAAAAAAAGAATAGGTTCCTATTTTATAACTCTTGATGGCAAATGAGACATATACAATTTAAATGAGTTTAAGCAAGAGATCAAATGACAGCCATAGACCCCACTTATTAGTGGAGGATATGTTCCAAGACCTCCCTGGGGCAGCACAAGGATACCATTAATCAGGATGGTATACAATTTAAACTGTATGAATTATTTCTAGAATTTTTCATTTAATATTTTCCAACCACCGTTGACCACAGATAACTGAAACTGCAAAAAGTGAAATCACAGATAAGGGGACTATTGTGGGTTGTCTGGGAAGCCCAAATATAGCTGTATCCAGGGACCAAACCAATAGTGGCACCTTTCATTTTCTGTCTGTCTCCACTTAGCTCCTCTGTGTTAGTTTTCTCTTAATTATGACAAACTCTATGAAGCTTAAGAAGATTACCACCCTCATCTAGCAACTTCTACAGAAGGAATCCTCTCTACCATCATCCATTAATCAGATCAGTGAAGGTCGATTAGTCCTGCTCGGATCAAGAACTCACTACAGAATCAATTTCATCTGACTCCCCCCCCTGAAAGCTAGAGGAAGGAGTTACTATGGATCAGGCAATCCTGCTTCATGTGCCATTACTATGGCCAGAAAATGTGAGGCTCTGGGAAATGTTGTCCATCAGAATCACAGGAAGTAGAGGAGAGGAAGTTTCTGTACAGAAGGGAAGTTTCTGCTGGATAGAAAAAATATATAGGAAAGCATAACATCAGGTAAGTCATTACCCTAGAATGTTTTTAGGCATGTATTTGAGGGACCTGTGACAATTAGTGCTCTTCTAATTTGAGAGGGTTAGTAGAGAGGGGAAACAGTAGCCTTCTGACCTAGAACTAGTAACCTTGCATCATAGGAATTTGTGTTGTGTTAACCTTACAGCCTACCTGTCCCATATATCATCTCTTTAATTGTGCTGTTACCTCAGATAACAAATTTAGCTCCTAGATATTATGACTATATCATCTATAAGACAGGACAAGTGGACCCTAATATAGCATGCAGTTCTTTTCTAAAAAACTTTGAAATTCTGGGAATGCCGGGGTTATAGCACATGCTCCAGTGAGCCTGTTAAGATTACTCATGATGACTCTAGGCTATGTTTGGATCCCTTTCTGAAGTGAATAAACAGATGGCCAGCAGTGACTAAAATTGAAAGTAGATTTTAAAATGCTGATAATCAATTACTTTAATACTCTCCAAGCTTTCCTTCAAAAATGACTGGACAATGTTTCTAAGAAACATAGTCCTTCTGGAATGACTTCAGCTCAAGGAGAGCAGATGTACTGTAATACTCTGAGACATGAATGCAAAGTGAAGTGAAAACGGAATTACTGGTTTTGCATCCTTATCACAGAAGTCTTGAAGCATAATTAATCAATGATGATTGCTTCAGAAATATTCTGAGCTAAGACTCCACCAAAAAAAGAGAAGTATTTTTCTCATTAACTTTGTAATAGCACATATTATTCACAAGAAATTCGTAGAAATGGGCATGCTATGTCTTGGAAAAGTGACCCATTTAGTAGTATGCTTGAGCCAAAAACAGCAAAATGGTGGGAAAGGCAGTTTCAGGATTCTAAATCTTAGAAACTATGCCAGTATAATTTTCTAAAGGGGAAAAAATGACAGTGAATCACCCAATCCAGCTGGGAGAATGCAGCTGTGAGATTGTTGAAGGAAATGATAAAGCTGAAGGCAAGCTCATAAAATGTACATACCACCAAGCTGAGAGCAGTATTAGCATACTGGATGACAAAGTTAGCATTTAGAATGATTCTGGCAAGTTAGAGACTTGGGTCTAAAAAAAAAAGAAAAGAAAAGAAAAGAAAAGAAAAGAAAAGGAAAGAGAAGAGAAGAGAAGAGAAGAGAAGAGAAGAGAAGAGAAGAGAAGAGAAGAGAAGAGAAGAGAAGAGAAGAGAAGAGAAGAGGAGAGGAAAGAAAAAGCAGAAAAGAAAAGGAAAAACAGAAAAGAAAAAGGTTTCAACAGGACAGGTCACAGATTGGTATGAAGTAAGAAGCTATAGGAATAACATAGGTCTGTAGGCAGAAGTTGAACAACAATAGAACAAGGTTAACGATACACTAATAGAGAGTTTACAATCTATAGAGATTATTTCATCCAACTAGTAATTCATTTTACAGATGAAAAATAAGTCTTGCCCAGAGAGGGTGTTTCAATGGTCTGTTGCCATTTAATAAATTACACCAAAAACTAGTGAATTTTTAAAAAGCTGTTTATTTGCACAAAATTCTGCAACTTGGGCAAGGTTTGGCAACAATAGCTTGTCCTGCTCCACATGGCATCAGATAGGATGATGCAACTATGATTAGAGAATCTACTTCCAAAATAGACTCACTCACAGGAGAGCAAGTTAGTGTAGTCCATATAATTGGTTAGATCAGCGAGGCTGTTGGCCAGGGATTTGGTTCTCTTCCACGTGGCCTCTCCATGTGGCTAGTTTGGGCTCATGAAGAGGCCATGTGGAGAACAATTGCTCTCAGCATGGCAGTCTCAGGATAGACATATTACATGGCAGCTGGCTTCCCCCTCTGAAAGCTGCTACGTCTTCTTAAAGCTTAAGTCTGTAACAAGTACAATGGCACTTCTTCTGAATTCTGTTGGTTAAAGCAGGCCTCAGGGCCAGCCAAGATTCAAGAGAAGAACACCACACAAGGGCATGAATATCAAAAGGCATGGTTCAATTTATCACAGAAACATGACTTGTACAAAGTTACTTACTGCTATTATCAATTAGAGGGAAATTTGATGCTAATATGTCTATAAAATAAAACAGAAAACAGAGATTCTATGATGCTTCTATTATTTTTAAATCTTTATTGTTAAAAGTATTACATAAGTCCTCCTTTTCCCCCCCATTAACCTCTTCTAATGGTCCTATTTTAAGGAATGTGGTCAAATCTCAGTTTCACCACTTAAAAGAAACCTGGAAGTTTTGGACATAGGTCAGAGGGAAGTAGTAATTATGACTGGAGGTCAGGAAAATAAATTTATGATGAAAGCTTTTTAAAAATGAAATTATATAGCCTGAAGAAAAAAAGACTGGAGAATGACTTAATAATGATCCTCAAAACCTAAGTATGAATATTCACCACTAATTCCTATTCTCTAAGAAAAAAAAAGGGGGGGATATCTAGCTAAATAGATCATGTAAGACTTAGATTGAAAGATATTCCTAGGCCCTAACCAGTTTGGCTCAGTGGCTAGCGCGTCGGCCTGCGGACTGAAAGGTCCCAGGTTCGATTCCGGCCAAGGGCATGTACCTTGGTTGCGGGCACATCCCCAGTAGGAGGTGTGCAAGAGGCAGCTGATCGATGTTTCTCTCCCATCGATGTTTCTAACTCTCTATCCCTCTCCCTTCCTCTCTGTAAAAAATCAATAAAATACATTTTTTTTTAAAAAAGAAAGAAAGATATTCCTGGAATATATGATTAATTAAAAAAAGGAAACAAAATTTTCTTTATAAAAATCCTTAAGTGAGGCGACATTTAAATATATGGAAAAGTTTTCTCTGGAAGCAAGAGTCCTCCATGATGACTCCCTCCTGTGACACTCTTAGAGAGTAGTGAAGCTCTCTATAGATTAATTACCTATACTTCCCATCGGTATTATAATTAATCCTTATGCCACTGTCCTTGCACCCTATAGCCCACCTATATGTCCTAGATCAAAGGTTCCTTGAGAACAGGCATTATGTTTTAATCTCCTTATTCCAGAGCTTACAACTTGCTCTTAACAGATTATGTGCTCAATACATAAAGTATTTCTTTGCCCATGCTAACTGGTAGGATGCTAAGCACATTGATTAAATGATTGTTCATTAATTCAGTTCTACTGATTTTGTGCCAGGCACTATATTACATGCAATGACATACTGTGATAGAGCAAAACAGTGGTGTGATAGAGCCAAACATACCAGTACATAGTTTCTGCCCTTATAGCATAAGAAGATATATATAATTTTTGAAGGAAAACTATAGGATGATGTGAGAGATTAAAATAAGGGGATTACTGATCTGGGGAGATGGAATAGTGTTATAAGCACAGATTCTAGAGTTGGACTGACTGAAAGTTTCTTAACAATTTGAACACTAAGTTTTGTTCTCTATAAAATGGGAATAATGGTATAGATCTCATAAAAGTGTTTCAAAATATAACCTTTGGTATAAAGTCAGTGCCCTTTGGACTAATTTTTTGGTGTTTTAATTTATTTTTTGAGCAGTTCTAAATATTTTTAAGGTTTTATTTTTCATGAAGGTCTTCCTCTAAGAATACTATTTTATTTTAGAGGTCTTCAAAAAACAAAGAAATTTTGTTTTCTTAATTTGTATAGGGTAAAACTCATTCTATTTTGCAATTACTATACAGGTTCATTAGACCCTTATAAAATCTAACATAAATTATAGTATCTTAGTGATCTTATTTTTCTTACATCTTAAAATACTTTTGCTATTTCACCATCTTCAGAACTAGTTCATCTTTACTAACCAATTTTTCTCAACTGATTTTTTTAAAAAACTAAAATAAGAAAATGAAAGAATTATGAAATTACCTTAAAGAATGTGCAATAGTGAAACATATCACCACTAATATATCATTCTTCGGTTTCTTTTTTTAAAATATATTTTTATTGATTTCAGAGAGGAAGGGAGAGGAGGAGATAGGAACATGAATGATGAGACTCATTCATCGGCTGCCTCCTGCACATCCTTACTGGAGATTGAGCCCGCAACCCAGGCATGTGCTCTTGACCGGAATCAAACCTGGGACCCTTCTGTCCATGAGCCTATGCTCTATCCACTGTGCCAAACCGGCTAGGGCCATTCTTCAGTTTCCTATTGAACTGACCGAAATATTGAATCGTCTTTTTTTTTTTTCATTCTCACTTGAGAATGTTTTTATTGATTTTAGAGAGAGGGAAAGAAAGAGAAAGAAAGAGAAACATCCAATAATTGACTCCCACATGCATTCTGACTGGGGATTGAACCCAAAACCTAGGTATGTGCCCTGACCATATCAAACCCACAACCTTTTGGTGTAGGACACGACACTCCAACCACCTGAGCCACCTGGCCAGGGCTGATCATCTTTCAATAAGGTATAAAAGATATAGGAAAAACTATTTTTAAGTCTCTTTTTAAAAGCTTTTTTTAAAAACACAGTTGAGAGATTTGAGTGTACAAGTCAAGTTCAGAAGACAAGAGAGTTCTCTTGTACACATGGCAACAAGGGAAAATAACCTATCTATCTATATATATAAAGGCCTAAGCCAGTGATGGCGAACCTATGACACGTGTGTCAGAGGTGACACGCAAACTCACTTTGGGTGACACGCATCGACAGAGACAAAAAATTGCATAATTCAAATATCTGTCTCTAGCAACGGCCAGAGTTGGGCATCACTCGAATAATATTATTACTCACGTTACTCATGATCAATAATGCAATTCTAAAACCGGATGTAAACATGTGCATCGGTGTTGCATAGCAAAGATACATAGTGAAAACATCCAAGATACATTGTTCCAATATTGACATTAATATAAAAAGGTTAAGAATTGCATTATAAAGAGATTAATCTTTACTCGTGACATTTTATTTTTACTCGAGTGACAAAATGTCCAATTCTGGAAACGGCCTCGTTATTGTCAACATGTGCCTCGGGTAAGCTTCCCGTGCGTTCGGGTGCATTCGGCAAACGGACGCACTTGATCGCCATGTTCGTTAGGAGACAGGAGTGGGAGGGTTAGAAGAAAAAGATATACAGTGCTCGATGAGACATTCTGCGTGTTGGATAATTGATTACAGCACCATATATTTGTTGGTTATACATACTATCTTTGAATTGTTTTGCACCAAGAGTCAGTGCAACAACACTGCAAAAAGTTAATAGGTAAGAAACCTATCAACCTTTTATAAAAAACGCCGTGATTTATATTTATTTATTTTTGCAGCCTTGTGATGGAGAATCAAAAAAATAAAAAAGCAAGATTGAATGATAAAGGAAGTGGAAGTAGCAGTAGCCGACCCTTTCAAGACATATGGACCAAGATGTACGGGATTATCGACAGAAATAACAGATCATTGTGCATACTGTGTAATGAAACGGTAGTAAGCAGAATGTGGAACGTAAAGAGACATTTTGAAACTAATCATTGTCAGCTCTTGAAAAAAAGTATCGATGAAAGGAAGGAATACATTTCTAGGCAGCTACACCTCTATAAAAGTCAATCAAATTCCATCATTAAATTTGTAAGATGCTCTACAAATTTAACATCAGCAAGTTACTGTATTGCTCACTCCATAGCTCAGCATGGAAAAGCCCTCAGTGACAGAGAATTTATTAAGGAAACATTTCTAAGATGTGCACCAGCTCTATTTCACGATATGAAAAATAAAGATGATATTATTAAAAGAATTTCTGAGTTACCACTCAGTAGAAATACTATCAAAGACAGAATAATAGATCTTAACAAAAACGTACAACATCAATTAAAAAAAGACTTAAATAGTTGTAAATATTTTTCGATTTCTCTTGATGAAATTACTGATGTCACATCAAATGCTCGGTTGGCCATTATTGCTAGATATTCTGATGGTCTCACAATGAGAGAAGAGTTGATAAAGTTAGAATCAGTGTCAATAAGTACATCAGGAAACAAAATATGTAAGGTTGTTATAAAAACATTCAGTGACCTAAACATTGATATCTCTAAAATTGTGTCAGTCACGACAGATGGGGCACCAATATGGTGGGAAAAAATGTGGGATTCCTGAAATTGTTTATGGAAGCTTTTAGACATCCACTTGTACCTTTTCATTGCATTATCCATCAGGAGGTGTTGTGTGCCAAATCAGGATCCTCAGAATTGAATGATTTAATGTCAGTTGTAACAAAAATTGTGAATTTTATAGCTTCTCAACCCCTTCACAAGCGAGAATTTTCTGCACTTTTACAGGAAGTTGATTCAACCTACAGTGGACTACTGATGATCAATAATGTAAGATGGCTGAGTCGAGGTAAAGTACTTGAGCGATTTGTAGAGTGCTTTGAAGAAATTACGGTATTTATTGAGAATAAGGATCTGGCAAACTTTCCTCAGATCAATGATCATAAGTGGGTCAGCAATTTGATGTTTTTTACAGATCTCTCTGTTCATATGAATGAACTGAACTTAAAATTACAAGGTTTTGGCAAAAGTATTGACATTATGTTTGGATACATCAAATCTTTTGAAAGTAAACTTAAAATTTTCAAGTGAGATATTGAAACTAAAACTTATAAGTATTTTCCTTGGATAAAAAAGTATTTTGAGAAGGCCACTACGAGTGTAATGGAGTCCATACTTATGTACCAGAATATAGTAAACTCGTTATTTGAACAGCTCAGGGAAAGATTTGACCCATTTAGAAGCCTAGAACAGACCATTAAAATAAATATCCGGATGTAGTTGTTTACAGTACTTTGGAATTAAAGGATTTCCAATGGATGCAAATTGCTGATTTAGAGATGCAACTTACAGGTTTTCAAGGTAGCATTTGGACTCATGTGTTTGTCGACTTAAGGTCGAAACTTGAAAACCTGGAACGAAATCGTTTGAATAATGAAGAAGAGTGCAACTACGAACAAGAAATTTTGAGTGCTTGGAACAGAGTACCTGACACTTTTAGCGACATAAAAAATCTAGCGATGGCTTTGCTAACAATTTTTTCATCAACGTATTTTTGTGAGACTTTGTTCTCAGCATTAAATAATATTAAAACAAACAAAAGAAACCGGCTAACAGATGAAGTTAGTGGCACTTGCTTGGCCTTGAAGTGCACCAAGTATGAACCTGCAATTGAAGAATTAGCAGACAAACTTCAGCACCAAAAAAGTCACTAATTTCTAGTTTTTGTACCATTTGCTTATCATTGTTTTTATTATTATTTTTTCCTAAATGTACATTGTTTTTCTGTTTTTGTTCATCTTATACATATTTTTGGTTGATTTTTCTTTGTTAAATGGCATTTAAATATATAAAGTAAATATCAAAAATATAAATCTTTTTTTTACTATGGTTGCAAATATCAAAAAAAAATTATGAATATTTCTATATGTGACACGGCACCAGAGTTAAGTTAGGGTTTTTCAAAATTTTGACACGCCGAGCTCAAAAGGTTCACCATCACTGGCCTAAGCAACCATCTGACCAGTAGCTATGACATGCAATGACCACCAGGGGGCAGATATTCAATGCAGGAGCTGCCAAGCTACAGTGACTTGGCAGCTGTGGTTCTCAGGTGGCACACCCAGAACCAGAGAGGAGGGAACCCAATTCCAGGATGCACCACCTGAGAACCGCCCTCTTGCAATCCAGGACCCCTCGGGGGATGTCAGAGAGCCAGTTTGGGCCCAATCCCCACAGGCCAGGCCGAGGGAACCCACTGTTGCATGGATTCATGCACTCGGCCTCTAGTTAATGAATAATTAAGATTTAGGAAACACTCCCCTTGATTGTCTTGAAATCCCTGACCTAGAATGTAAAGGCTTGTAATTTTTTATTCCCCACAAGCTGGATTGTGCTAAAAAAAACCAATATGCTTTCAATAAATGATTAATTGAGAACTCAAATCAATCCTTCATGTCAGTAAAGTGGAATGGTTAGAAGGATGAATCTTGTAATCCAATTAACCTGGGTTCTAATTTCTGCCCTGTCACTTAATTACATGTTTGATATTAATCAATTCCTCTGAGTCTTAGTTTTATCATCTGTAAAAGAGAGACAACAACAGTATCTCCTTTATAAGACTGATATGATACTTAAATGAGATACAGAAGGTGAAATACTTTGTAGAGTGGTCAGTAAATGCTAGCCTTTATTATTTTTTCCCAGTTAACAGATATTTTTCATTAGCATAACAGTCAAATGTACAAACCCAAATGTCAACAGTATTAACACAATAGTCTCAAATGAATATTTTTTCCTAGAGGAGAATCCAGCTTTTCATTTATTGTTATGATTTATGATGGGATTACATTTATCAAGGGAATGAATTTAATATCTGGGGCTTGTTTTTCTCTTAATAAACCAGGGAAGAGAGTTTCTTAGGAATCATTGAAAACACTGAATCATATCTTATAAAAGCACAAGAAGAATAAAATTCCCTTTATCATGTGAAAAGGGATTAGTATTCATACCAGAGGAAAACAACCTAAAATTTGGAACTTTTCAAGATCAACTTGATATAATGTATGCAACATTATACATTACTAGAAGCCCAGTGCATGAAATTTGTGCACTGGGGGGGGGGTGTCCCTCAGCCCAGCCTGCACCCTCTCCAATCTGGGACTCCTCAGGGGATGTGTGACTGCCGGTTTAGGCCCGATCCCACAGGCAGTCAGACATCCCTCTCACAATCCGGGACTGCTGGCTCCCAACTGCTCACCCACCTGCCTGCCTGATTGCCCCTAACTGCTTCTGCCTGCCAGCCTGATCACCCCATAACCATTCCCCTGCCAGCCTGATTGACGCCTAACTGCTCCCCTGATGGCCTAGTTGCCCCCAACTGCCCTCCCCTGCCAGCCTGGTCGCCCCCAACTGCCCTCCCCTGCAGGCCTGGTCGCCCCCAACTGCCCTTCCATGCAGTCCTGGTCCCCTCCAAATACCCTCCCCTGCAGGCCTGGTTGCTCCTAACTGCCCTCACCTGCTGGCCTGATTGGCCCACAACTGCTCTCCCCTGCAGGCCATCTTGTGGCTGTGGGCGCCGCCATCTTTGAGGGCGTGACAGTCAATTATCATATTCCCTCCTTATTGGCTGTGGGTGCTGCCATCTTTGTGATGGTGTGAGGGTGAATTAGCATATTCCCTCTTTATTAGATAGGATAAGGTTATAATATTCTTTTTCATTTATACCAGCTTTTATCCATGCTTAATAAAAACAAAGCTTGGGCCCTAGCTGGTTTGGCTCAGTGGATAGATCATCGGCCTGTAGACTGAAGGATCCCAGGTTCAAGGGCACATGCTTGGGTTGCGGGCTCAATCCCTAGTGGGGGGTGTGCAGGAGGCAGCCAATCGATGATTCTCTCTTCGTTGATGTTTCTATCTCTCTCTCCCTTCGTCTCTGAAATAAAAATATATATATTTTTAAAAGTTTGGGAAATAATACCATATTTTTTCAAGACATCTGCTCACTAGGTGAGAAAAATATTAATAATTATGATAATAATAATAGCTAGCTATTAATAAGCACCATAAGTCTTTTCAGTGATTTATCTCATTGAATTAGTATACTGATACATATCACCTACTGGAAAAAAGACACACAAATGATTTTGAATCCTAAGAAGTTGATTCTAAGAATAAGAAGGGTACATGAGGAAGACATTGTGATGTGCCCCCCAGATGCCTCTTCACTGAAGGACTTGTGCCCAAGTTGCTAGGTGGCAGACAGCCTTGCCCTGCGCTCACACCTTTGAGGCATTGCTTCAATCATCCTTCAGCTGTCAGCCAGCCCCTTCAGGAATTGTCTCAGAAACATGCATTGGTTGATTCTTGTGTGCTCAGACTGGAGATCAAACCCACAATCTCAGAGTATGGGGGCAATGCACTAATCAAATGAGCTTCCCTGTCAGGGCTATTTGTTTTTTATTCTTAAAAAATAACCCCAATTATGTTGCTTATGTACTTACAGATGATCCCAAGTGGTTTAAGACACACACACACACACACACACACACACACAAAAAAAAAAAAATTTTTTTTTTGAGAGGAAATAGAACCAAGTCTACTAAAACATGTATCTAAGAGAGTTTTATATTTCACTCTTCAACATGTAAAGGTAGAGATTTTTGGTCACTTGTTTTCTTCATTATTCCTTTTTTAAAAAATATATTTTATTGATTTTTTACAGAGAGAAAGGAAGAGGGATAGAGTTAGAAACATCGATATGAGAGAAACATTGATCAGCTGCTTCCTGCACACTCCCTACTGGGTATGTGCCCACAACCAAGGTACATGCCCTTGACCAGAATCGAACCTGTGACCCTTGAGTCCACAGACCAATGCTCTATCCACTGAGCTAAACCGGTTAGGACTCCTTTTTTATTTTTTAAGTGGGACAAAAAAATTTTGTCTCTGCCTACTCACAGTTTTCTACATGTGAGTGGGACAACACTTTGCCCCATTAGGTTTTTTTCTAACATAGCCCGTTATAATTTTGAATTATTCTTTTTTTCAATAGTAGAGTTCTATTTCTTTTTAAAGAATTATGACTGCTAATCCAACAAACTCAAATATGCCTAGCAAAATTCCATTATCTCATATCCCAAGGGGTACCAGTGAGCTCCACTCCCCCTACGCCCACCCCCAGCCAGGATACACAAGAACTCTTAAAACAGTTCCACATGAATGTCTGCCTCTCCCTTGTGTCCTCCATGGCTAGGAATCACCTCTTTGAAAAACACAATGCCATGCTGAATGTGCATTTTTTCAGTAAATTGTGACCTGTTTTCTGGCTGGTATCTGTGCTCCACATTCAACTAACCCTTTGGCCAAATTCACACCCACTTATTTTGGACATTCTTCTGGCCTAAATCTGCTCTCAGAGCATCTGTTCTGTGCAAAGGACTAATGAAAATTTAAAAATCTGTGTGCAGGTCAGCAGCCAGTCTAGTGACTACGCACCCTCCTTCTGATGCTTGATCAGCCCACAAAATGTCTGAGATAACTAGATATCAGCCACATGGAGTTTATGCCTTACTGTAAATCTTAAAACTTTTATAGATGGAAAGGCAGGAAAAAAAATTAGAGAACATTTTCTTTCTTTCTGTTTCAGTTCTTGACCATTTGATAACCTCTTATGGTTTCTAATATTAAACTCTTAAAGAAAGTCTTTTCTTTAGGATGTTCTATTATAATCAATAGTCTACAAAAATTTAGGGGTTTTTTTTCCACAAGCGGAAAAAAATAAGAAAAATATAATTTTAAATCTCAAAATTAAGGGAAATAAAAGCTTATGTACATTTTCCTTTACCCAGAACTCTTTCTTTTCCTCTTTTTTTCTGTGTCACCTCTAGAAAAAAATCCATAAAGGTAACCAATTCTGGGAAGTGGAACCTAACACATATTTAAGGAAAATGTATTTTTAAAATATAGTGTTGGTATAAATATATCTTGTTTTTTAATTAATGCCATGCAGAAACAGAAAACTGAAGAGTGATTACTAGACATTATTCTCAAATAAAATCTCCCAAGTTATGCTATAGAAATCTTCAGCCAAATTTCCCTCTTGTGTACAGAGTTAAATAGTCATAAAGATGACTAATAAAGTCTCATGTAGTTTTGCCAAAGGAGGTAAGTTTAGGAATATAGAGAGGGAACTACTCTTTTTGCAAACGAAGGTGTAACATTTGTCTCTACCCTTCTGCTATACCAGAACCATTTGCCACCCAGGCAGGAAGGAGACAACACCTTCAGATATCCTGCGGTAGAACTCTGTGAGTTCTTTTAACCAAAACAATGAGAACCCTCTGTTCTGGCCACCTGGTGTTATAGCCATCTCTCTAGATGTCCTGTTGGTGACCTTGACTAGTTAGTTGTCCTTTCACAGCACTCTGTGCTTGAAGTAGCTACTATAATTGCTTCTGATTCTCCCTTCCAGTCTGTGCAAACAGAATTGAGTTTCCTCCCCACTGCTTCATCTCATATACTTAGGGAGGCAAGAACAGAACCTAAGAACTGATCAATAAATGTGGCAGGGGTGACAGTGAAACTACTGTGGAATTCTTGGTTCCTAACACCTGCCAGTAAGGACAGAACTCTGTGAAAAAGCAATTTCAACTCTAATGCACCCCTAGCATTGGCCAAAGACATGGTGAAAGTAATGCTACAAAGAAAGAGAGCAAGAGCTAAAGTAAAAGAGCAAATGCTAGCCACTAAGATACGGTTTTCAGCTCCTTACCCAGCAGAATTCTGGTGCAGCTTCAGTTTATTGCAATTCTAACGTTTTTAAAAAGTGAACCAAGGGTCTACACAAAATATTTTTCAATGTTTGTCTTTTCCTTCAGAGTCAGACACTGGTTATTTACAGTTTAAATAGTTTTCATCTTTTTTATTTAAATTGACACCTTTCAAAGCTTAGTGGATCTGGATGGGAAGTACAACAAATGTAAACATTTGCTCATTTTTTGGGTAGCAGAGCAGAAAAGACAGCTACTTTGCAGAAAAGTATTATCCCAGAGCACCCCCTTATGGCAAAATGCACTAAAGAAAGTGCTTCCATGGAAAAAGTAAAAAAATATTTCAAATCTTCAATATAAGGAGATAGTTCTTACTTTTCCATTTTTAAGACCTTGTCTCCATTTTTTAATGGAAATTAGAAATCATCTTGACACTCAAAAAATAGTTTCAGTTCACTTATAAGTAGACTTATTTACTACTTCCAAAATTAATTTATCTTATGCTAGAACATAGAACCCTACACTTTAGATTCATTCAACCATAGCAAACCTAAACTAACCCAGCTTTTATACTCCTGATGAGCTTAATTCCCAGATGGATTTCTTCGACCAGAAGCTGGACTTTAAGTATTCTGTGAAGTATAATTTTTCATTAAACCATTCACACTCACTAACCTCTGAGCTCCTCTTGGGTGCCAACTTCATAGCCAATTTGTGTTCTGAGCACTCATATGAGCTGTTATTCACTAAACAGGATCCTTGATTCCTATTGTTAAGATCATGAATGGCTACAGTTGTAAACATGGTTCTCTGGAGGGTTTTTGCTGCAGCTGGAAAGACAAGAAATGAGATAATAATTCCGACCCAAGCAGGCAAATGTTTGTAATAATTTATCATAACAGGAAGTTTTCACATAACTTCTGTTTCACATTATTTTTAACCCATTATTTAGACTTTTCAAATGTTCTGCATGTATTAAGAGTAAATTTCTGTGTTCTTGTATTAAACATTAGAAAAAGGCATTTAAATTTAAACCTATGATATAACTTGATTTTAGAGTTTCTTTAAATGATAACCCAGAGAATAATACTGATATTGAGTTTCTACGATCTTCTTATCTTAAAGGGGCAATATAAGTCCCATCATTACAGGGTTCAAAAAGTTCAGGCCTAACTAAGAAAGTCTGAGCCTTACAGAGTTAGGTGTTAAGCATGTGACCCAAACCAAGAGGTGCTGACTTGAGAAATGGGTTCACAGTTACAAGACTAATAACCAGGTCAGAGGAGGTATGGGCAAGAGGGACTATTATTAAACAAAAGGCCCAAACCAAATGTTCAAACCAGCTGTTCCTCACCATAAGAGTAGGCCAGTTACTGCCAGGGTTTAGGAGTGGGCACATGCTGAGAGGTAAGTCCAAGTAAACGTTCTTAAAAAGTTCCAAGGAACAAGCCAGGTAACAAAGGTCAATGTAGGTCCAGTGGGCAGGAAACATGACCCAGAGCCAGAAAAGGAGTCAGGATCGGCCCAGGGCAATCACTGTAAGTGGCACTTGCCTTTTTTGGGGCTGTTGAGTAGGGCTGGATAAAAGGTACAAGGGGAGAGAGACAGAAACAGAGAGACAGAGACTGGGAGATTGAGAGATTATTTAACCTTGAGTTAGAACTTTTTAAATATTCATTTCCTTCTCTTCCTCCCACCAAAAATCCCAACACTCAGAACATAAAATGTGGAATACATACTCCCTCACTTTGCCTACAAGGTCCATCATAACTTCAAATGGTTATTTAAAAGAGATGCGTTGTTTTTTTTTTCTTTCTAAAATCAGTCCAGTGGGTTGGTACTGATCCACTGATCATAACCTTGGTCCTTCTCTAAAGAAACCTTGGTTGCAAGGGACTCAAGGTCTCTTCAAGTCACTTTTAACCAGCGATAAATCTTCATCCAAATTTACCTCCCTCACTTGCCCACCTTTGGTACAGAAACTGACCACACTTCAGTGAAACCTGGGCAGTAGGTGGCTGAATTGCTCATCTAATTTTATTCCTCCAAGCAATTCTTCTTATTCCAGAATTTCCTGGAAACTACCAGGAAAGTCCACTAGAGGTCACTTTACTGCCACATGCAATGGGTGAGGAATTTAAGAGTTTCAATCCCCCTAAAAAAGGCTATGAAATAACAGTGTAAGAAGATATAATCGCAAATTGAAAATTAATTATGTCTTTCCCATGCCACAGTGCACAGTGCTTCTGAAACTTTAAATATACGAGGCTGAATGTGCTTATGGAAATAATGGAAAATTGAGAGGAAATCAGTTTATTGCTTCTCAAAAGCCACACTCACTATTTACGCCTTCATACTAGTTCAGAACCCAGAAGGACACTACAGCAGGCAGGGTTCCTAATATAAAGATGGTACATTCAGGGGTATCAGAAGGTCCGTGAACTTCTAAAATTGTGTGCATTTTTCTGAAGACAGAAAGATCCTCAAAAGGTTTAAGAGATTAGAGAAAGCAACTTTTTTTTAAGTCTTTCTTGACACCAGAGAAAATTCAAGGAGAAATTTGGACTCAGAAACTCCAACTCCAATTATTTCAGCCAGTAAGCGGCCGATCAAGGAATTGATGTTTGTGCCTCTGTTCTTTAGAAAGAGCCTGAATGAGTAAACTGAAAGGCTAGGAAAACCTTAGCATTCATAACCAAACTAAATGGTACAGAATAAATGATAATTGTCAATGGTTAAACCAGAATGCAGACTGAAAACAAAAGGCAGATAAATGAGAATGGCTCCCCAGGACCTGAAACCTAGGCTCTAGGGACAAATGGGGATCACTGACATAGAAAAAGGGGTGGAAATGCCCAGTGTGATGCAGATTTGTTTGAAGCTGATTGACCAGCAACTTGAGAAGGGAGTCCCCACAGGCCAGCTCACTCCTCCCCCACAGCCTGCGTGAGCTCACAATACCTAACCATCTGATGGCAGCTGCCTCCTAGGGATTTAAACTGACCAAAACGGAAAGTTTTGGATGAGCTGGAGCCTGTCATCCACGCCTATAAAGTTCTTAAGTGTGAACAGGTGAGGCTACAGCAGTGGTTCTCAACCTTCCGGCCCTTTAAATACAGTTCCTCATGTTGTGACCCAACCATAAAATTACTTTCATTGCTACTTCATAACTGTAATTTTGCTACTGTTATGAATCGTAATGTAAATATCTGATATGCAGGATGGTCTTAGGCAACCCCTGTGAAAGGGTCGTTCAACCACCAAAGGGGTCGCAACCCACAGGTTGAGAACCGCTGGGCTACAGGAAAGCGAATTCAGGGAACTAATTTGTTTCTGTTCCTTGAGGGATGGAAGGTTGGGGCTTTGATATGTACTTAAACTATCTCTGGGGAATTTGGAGTTTAGGATGTTTTAGAAAATAAAGGTCTTTGTGACCATTATTTCCAACTTTTCCCATATATCGATTATATTTGACTAAATTAACAATATCTAGCAAAAATTCTGTCCACTTGAAGATGGTACTAGGTTTCTTTGTACCTAACTACTCTCCCTAATCTTTTGGGAAAATGAACATATTCTCTCCTTTTGACATTGGTTCCATCAGAACTGGCTAGGCCAGTGATGGCGAACCTTTTGAGCTCAGCATGTCAGCATTTTGAAAACCCTAACTTAACTCTGGTGCCGTGTCACATATAGAAATTTTTTGATATTTGCAGTCATAGTAAAACAAAGATTTATATTTTTGATATTTATTTTATATATTTAAATGCCATTTAACAAAGAAAATCAACCAAAAAAAAATGAGTTCACGTGTCACCTCTGACACGCGTGTCATAGGTTCACTATCACTGGGCTAGGCTAATGAAAGAATTGGGTTTTATACTGTCTTAAAAGCAAGCCAACTGGAAATCCTAGAGTGGTATCATCTCAAACTAGAGGCATAGTCCAGTTTTGGAGCAGTTTGCCATCTGTATGGTCCTAAAGATACTAACAAGTTCTTTTTAAATTAAAAGATTAAACAGGCACCACTGCCTGCAAGCACTTGTGGGGAAATGAGCTAAATTTATACTCTCAAGCCAATAACATCCAGCACACCACACAAACAAGTAGAAACAAAACCAAGAGACTGCAAGATTGATTCCAGCTCCAAAATCAGTTTTGTGACCTCAGGTCTAGTCTTCCTTACCACAGATAGCCGCTTGATCTGACTTTCAGTGTATGACATATAATAAAAAGTGCAAGGATTTAAAGCCATCATGCACAATACAAATAGACCAAGACTTGTATCAGATCTATTGAAATTGTTCTTTCAATCACTTGTAGGACCAATAAGAAGCTACCAGAAGAATAATTCCCACTTGACATCAGGAAAAGTTACCAACAGTGGTCCTAAAACAAAAGGTCTACTTCCTGAAACTGTGAGTTCCTTGTTGCTAGTGGTAGGACATTAGGCCAGGGGACATTGGGAGGGGAGTGAGGAAGGGAGTCAAAGATGTCCAGATAAAATACTAGCCTAGACTTTGTAAGATCTCTTCCAAACCTAAAAATTCTATGCTAGAGAATTACTGAAGGAGATATTATGTTAAAACTACATTCTTAACCTAGATTTCTATCCTTGCTCAACTTCCCAATAAGCATCTTTCCTACACTTGGTTGCACTAACTGAAGAGAAAAAAGGTCTGCATTTCCTGCTTCTTTGCAATTATCCCTAAAAATACTCCATCACAGAAGCTACAAAACTAGCTAAAAAAGCAAAAGCCACATTAATGACATAAAAAAATTTTTGTAACATGATTCAGATTGCTTGGTCAAAACCTTTAAGTGTGTATGTGAATTCAACCTCTAGTTTATATTCTTAATGAGATACTTGCCTTTTTTTATAAGAATTCTAAGAAAAATAAAAATATTTCTTATCAGAGTGTCTGAAGGCCTATTTATATAAGTTTTTTATAAGTTAAAATGAGTCAGAAGCCACCATACCTGAAGTAGAGCCAAGGCAGAGAGCCTCCAGCTGTCTCAGTGTGTGCATGGACCAGGGCACTGTCCTATAGTGGAAATATGCTATGAATCACTGGAGTCACACTTCCTGGATTCAGATCCTGGTGTTGCTACCTGTTAGCTCCATGACTTAAAATAAGTAACTTGATCTCTATACGCCAGTGTATTCATCTCTAAATGGGAATAGCTGTATATACTTCTCGGGCTTAGTGTGAGGATTAAATGACAAAATACTCATAAAGCTGCTTGCACAGTCCCCAGGCATATAAGTGAGTGAGTGTTCATGGAATAATAGCAACCATTAACACAATGCCTCACTCCTTCTAGATGGTTTATGGATTTTAAATGTAGGCCTTTTGAAATATTGTTAAATGAAATTTTTATTATAAAAAAAACAACATAGGCCCTATCCGGTTTGGCTTAATGGATAGAGCGTTAGCCTGTGGCCTGAAGAGTCCCAGGTTTGATTCTGGTCAAGGGCACATGCCTGGGTTGCGGCATGAAAATGTGGAAATGACTACAAGGAATTAAAAAGAACATTAATCACCCCTAATCTGACAGATTAGAGAAAAGGCTGTTTAGTATTTGGTGTATTTAGTCCAAACACTTTTCTTTGCACTTTCACCTAGTTGGGGATCATATGTATACAGTTTAGTAGACTGAGGACTAGAGTGGACTGTATGGATACCACCTTGAAAACCATATTTTCCTCTTTCTAGTCTTCATTATCCTCTTTCTTCAGGAGTTTACTATCTACTTAGAAAGGACATATCCCTATGGCCCCTGGCTTCTTAATGTGAATTTTCCATTTTCAAAAGTATCTCTCCCTAAGCCCCTGAAGAGGTACCTTCTCCTTTACTGTCTGCAATTTCTACCTTTCTCTCCAACACCCACGCTCCAGAGCTCTGGACTCAGTGAGCTCCAAAGCCTGGCCCTGCAGAATTCCTCCCTGGATTGTTGTGGAGAGTGATAGTCACAGCTGAAGCTTCTTCCCACAACAGTTTACTTCAATTATTTTTAACTATGCAAATTACAAAAAGCTTCACAGGTATAATGACCTGTTTTGTCTTCATATTGAACATATGACATGCATAACTTTAATCTGAATAGTAAAGAAATTGATTGCTCCCTACTCTCTAATAAGGTGCAGTGGTTGTTAGAGTTAGAAATCATCTAATCTCTAGTACATTTAACTCTGTAGTTTTTTCCCTATAGTTATTGCTATTGCTATTTTCAGTAATAAAATATGTTGCCGTAATCTACACAAATAAAAGACAAACATGCAAATTGACTATACCTTCACTATGCCTTAAGCCATGCCCACCAGCCAATCTGAGCGACTACATGCAAATTAAACCAACCAAGATGGCAGCTGGCAGCCACGGAGCTGGAGCAAGCAGGAGGCTTGGTTGCCCCAATGATGGAGGAAGCCAAGCTTCCTGCTTGCCGCAGCAGGCTCTGAGCTCCACTCAAAGCAACAAAGTTTCAACTATATAAGATAAATAAACCCCAGATACCTGCTTTCAGCTGGCCGTGGCCATGGAGCTGCAGTGAGCAGGAAGCTTCCCTCCTGCCTGCCCTGGCTGGCTCTGGGCTCCTCTCAAGGCTACAAAGTTTCAATTATAGAAGGTAAATAAATCCCAGAATGAAAAAAAAAAAAGAAAAAAATGAGAGGCTGGGAGCTTCCGTCATCAGGGGGCTTGGCCAGCCTGAAAACGGCCCTTAGCCCCTCACCCAGACTGGCCAGACACCCTATTGGGGATCCCCCACCCTAAAGGGAGTGTGGTCAGCCTGTAAACAGCCATCAGCCCCTCACCCAGGCTAGCCAAACCTCCATGGGGCTTGACCAGCCTGCAAACAGCCATCAGCCCCTCACCCAGGCTGGCCAGGCACCCCAGTGGGGACCCCCACCCTGAAGGGGGTGTGACCAGCTGCAAACACCCATCAGCCCCTCACCCAGGCTGGCCAGGCACCCCAGTGGGGACCCCCACCCTGAAAGGGGTGTGACCAGCATGCAAACACCCATCAACCCCTCACCCAGGCTGGCCAGGCACCCAAGCGGGACCCCCACCCTGATCCGGGACACCCTTCAGGGCAAACCAGCCAGCCCCCAACCTTGCACCAGGCCTCTATCCTATATAGTGAAAGGGTAATATGCAAACTGACCCTAACAGCAGAAGGACTGGGAATGACTGGTCACAATGACACACACTGACCACCAGGGGGCAAACTCTCAATGCATGAGCTGCCCTCTGGTGGTCAGGGCGCTCTCACATGGGAGGAGCTCTGCTCAGCCACAAGCCAGGCTGATGGCTGCCAGTACAGCGGTGGTGGTGGGAGCCTCTCCCTCCTCCTCAGCAGCGCTAAGGATGTCCGACTGCAGCTTAGGCCTGCTCCCCACTGGCAAGTGGACATCCCCCGAGGGCTGCTGGGCTGCCAGAGGGATGTCTGACTGCCAGCTTGGGCCCTATCCCCCAGGGAGCGAGCCTAAGTCAGCAGGTGGACATCCTCCAAGGGGTCCCAGACTGCAAGAGAGCATAGGCCAGGCTGAGGGACCCCCCCCGAGTGCACAAATTTTTGTGCACCAGGCCTCTAGTAATATGTTGCCATAATAAGGTATAATTACCACCACGAACAGACCATCTACCATTTATCATGTGACTAAGTAACTGCCTATGTCTGTTACTTTTTATAGATATTACCTCATTCAATTCTCAAACAACTTTGTGAGATCACCTATTTTGCAGGTAAAGAAGAAGCCAGGGCTGCGAGGGAAGCCCGGGTCCCGGATGCCAGAGGGAAGCCGGTGCCGGCAGCCAGGGGAAGGAAGGCCTACTCTTGCATGAATTTCATGCATCAGGCCTCTAGTATTCCATAATACTCTAACAATCTTTTACATTCATGCTAGAATATTATATCTCAGAGAGAAAGACATAAAAAACAAACAAACCTGTGTCTGGGAAGGCAGTTCTCTTTGGCAGAGTATAGTTTCTAATGGAAAAAAAAAACAAAACATAAAGTAAGGAGATACAGTGAAGGTCCTGTTCAACCAGCCAAATTAGCTAAATCAATCCTGGAGGCAGCTATCACAGCCAGCACAAGCACAGCCTCAGTAAAACAGGATGGTAATAAAATACCTCAGGTAACCAAACCCTTGGAGAGAATGCAAGACAGTCCAGTGTGCCATCGAATGCTACTGACTGCTCTTTGGCTGACAGAATTATGGAGAGGTTCTTAGGTAAATTCTTTTTATATGACAACTACCCCTATCACTTGGTGAAATATTTTCCAGCCCAACGCCCATAATCTGCAGTAACAGTATAATCTGTGTATTTTCTTCTGAGGGCTAAAAAGAAAGTAAAAGCTCAATTTTCCAAAATGCTCTGGGAAAAGTTGCCTTTTGATCCCTTTCCCTGCCCTTCTATGTCTTCTCCTTTACATGGCTGATGGCAGTAAAAGTAGCAAATGATGGTGGAACAAGCTGCTGCTGTCCGCAATTTTCAAGCCTCTCAAAATAAACAAGAAGACAAGCAAAAGAAAAGTGTTTTTAATATCTACAATGTCCTATCTACAATGTCCACCTCTAGTTCCTCCTTCCTCTGTTATTTGGCTTCTCCGAAGTTTCTGACTGGTCTTAGACTCTAATAAAAAAAACTTCCTTGTGACTTTTCTGACTGATAATGGCTCCAAGAGCCAGTTTGGAGAGCACAGCACACAAAACATCCATAGTACACATATGTATACACACATACACATAAGATGGCCCTCAGTTCACACATACACAAAGGATACATGCAGGAACAGCTGTACCACAAAATTAAAGTGGGGTTATGCCAGAGCATAAGCAAAAAGTTATATTTAGAGTTGAAAGGAAATATAAATGGATGCTGATAGTCAGATACATTTTTGTTTAATATATTTTTTATTGATTTTTTACAGAGAGGAAGGGAGAGAGATAGAGAGTTAGAAACATTGATCAGAGAGAAACATCGATCAGCTGCCTCCTGCACATCTCCTACTGGGGATGTGCCCGCAACCCAGGTACATGCCCTTGACCGGAATTGAACCTGGGACCTTTCAGTCCACAGGCTGATGCTCTATCCATTAAGCCAAACCAGTTTTGGCCTGGTAGTCAAATACATTTATGGAAGAAAATTTAATCTCGACAGGTTGACTGAATGGAGGTGTCATTCTCCTAGAACAGTTATCTATCTTTACTAAATGTCTACATAGATGAAAAGTTCAAAAAGGTTGCAAGGCAGACTGATGAGATAATAATACTATTACTACCCATAGTAATATCTTAATTTGATTGTTGCTCCATGTCACATCCATTCTCTCATTAGATCCTTACCACAGTTCACAGGAAGTTGAAGATCAGACATAATTTTTGTTGTTTACATTTAATTCCTTCCCTTCTTCCTTCCTTCACAAAATATAGAGTTCCTAACATATGCTGAGTACTGTTTATCATAGTAAATATTCAGCAGTGAACAAGACAGATAAAAGTTGCTCTTCTTACATTCTAGTGAGAGAGAGACAATATACAACACACATAATGAAGAACATAATATTAAAATGATGCAGTAATTTAGAAAGTATGAAGAAAACTATAGAAAAATAAATCAGGGTAATGGGACGTGCTAGGGGAGGGTTGAGGGTTACAATTTTAAAATGACACTGAGGCGGTGTTATTTGAAGGCACACATCTGGGAGAAGAGTGATCCAACCAGAGGGAAGAGTCTGTTCAAAGATCCAGGGTCAGAAACATGCCTGGTTTGTTTGAAATGCAACAAAAGACCAGTGTGGCCCTAACTGGTTTGGTTCAGTGGATAGAGTGTCCGCCTGCGGACTGAAGGGTCCCTGGTTTGATCCTGGTCAAGGGCATGTACCTTGGTTGTGGGCACATTCCCAGTGGGGGTGTGCAGGAGGCAACTGCTAGATGTTTCCCTCTCATTGATGTTTCTAACTCTATCCCTCTCGCTCCTCTCTGAAAAAATCAATAATAAAAAAACAAAAACAAAACAGTGTGATGGGAAAATGATAAGACATGAGAAATGGTAAGAGAGAAGGGGGAGCTCTAGCCAGTTTTGCTTAGTGGATAGAGCACCAGCCTGCGGACTGAAAAGTCCCAGTTTGATTCCAGTCAAGAGCACATGCCCAGCTTGCAGGCTTGATAGAGGGGGGGACGGGGGGGGGGCAGGACGCATTCATCACTGATGTTTCTATCTCTCTCTCCCTCTCCCTTCCTCTCTGAAATCAATAAAAATATATTTTTACAAAGAGAGAGAGAGAAGGGGGAAAGCCAGATTCTTTAGGACCTTTATAAAGACTTTAGCTAGAGCAATAGGAAGTCATAACCTTCTGGCTGTTAGGATGAGAAAAGACTGTAGAGTGGCAAGAGTAAGAAGGGAAGACTAGTTAGAATGTTGTTACAATACCTAGGCAAGAAGGCGACAGCAGTTAAAGCAGTGGAGATAGTGAGAAATGGATTCTGTATATTTTTAAGTAGAAGGGATTCCTTGATGTAAAATGTGGGTGGTGAGATATATTGTGGCAAGGAAGACTTTAAGTCTTTGGCCTGTGCAACTAAAAGGACAGAGATGCTATTTACTTAAATGATAAAATAATAGAGCGGGTTTGAAAAAATTGAAGGACTTGAGTTCAGTTTTGCAAATGTTAGGTTTAGATATCTAGTCAGGATCCAAGTGGAGAGGTTGAATAGGCAGATATGTGAGTCAGAAGTTAAGGGAAGAAGTCTGGGTTGGAGATAAAATTTGGGAATTTTATTACTATCATTGATTTTTCAAGAAAAGAAGAGATAATGTTGTAAGTGTTTAATGGTTAATTTATACAAATTTCCTTCCTGGGGCATTTTAGAGCTTTCATGCAAACAGATAAAAGAAAACTACATTTGCTAAAAAGACATTGTATGTCACCTTTTCTTTTCTTTTTCCTACTAATTGACTCATTATTTTTCTAAAGATCAGGAGCTATACATTTAATTTAAAAATTTAAGAAATATGTATCAAGTGATTCTTCTGCTTAGTTCTATACACACTAGTTTCCAGACCAAAGATAAAATGAAATAGATGGGGGCTATCTACTTTAAATACAATCTCTTTGCCCATAAGAGTCTCTGGTTAGCCAAAGAAAGGGAGACTCACAGACACCACTTACAGATGGCTGAACAATGATTGTTACTAAGAGGGCCTTTGACCAGAAAGGAAGGAATCTTAAGATGACAGAAAAAAGCAGGGTGAACAAGTTTGAATTGCATATATACATCCTGAATCCACAATATGTGGTTTTCTTTATATGATGCAGTACCGTACTACATTCATCGCTGCTTTCTATTCAGCTGTCTTGTTTTATTCCTCCCAGGAGTAACACTATAGGATTTCAATGTCCAAATGGTTTAGGAAGATGTAGCTAATTATACAAACAACTATGTTTAATCACCCATACTTTCTTTATTCTACATTTTTTTAAAAAGAAGTGGGTTTAAAAACATGTATAGAGTATAAAATAAAACTTAGGTACCTCAATAATCTTCCCTCATGAAAGATTACTCGTATCTTTTCAGCATGGTCAACTAAAGCTTTAAAAGTTAAAATTTCCACCCTAACCGGTTTGGCTCAGTGGATAGAGCGTCGGTCTGCGGACTGAAGGGTCCCAGGTTCGATTCTGGTCAAGGGCATGTACCTTGGTTGCGGGCACATCCCCAGTTAGGGGGTGTGCAAGAGGCAGCTGATTGATGTTTCTCTCTCATCAATGTTTCTAACTCTCTAACCCTCTCCCTTCCTCTCTGTAAAAGATCAATAAAATATTTTTTAAAAAAAATAAAATAAAAGTTAAAATTTCCACTCCTAATGCTTTTCCTTTCCTCTCTTTCTGCTTTTCCAGATCCCCCCTCCATGAGAAAGTGAGACAAAACTTTATTCTGCATGTTTCTCAGAATACAAAAATTAATGTTTAGCCTTTATAAAATATATTTATCTTCCAATTAACTATTACTTTAGTACAGGAGTAAAACTTGATTTAAGGGATTATAAATAAGAACAGAACTCAGTTCTTGACCTCAAGGACCTTTATAGGGTAGTAATAATCTTAAGAGAAATAATAATGATAAATTTTCTCTTTACACCTTAGGAAGCAAAACTTCATTTGATCTTTAAAACAACCTTTAAAGCAGCGGTTCTCAACCTGTGGGTCGAGACCCCTTTGGCGGTCGAACGACCCTTTCACAGGGGTCGCCTAAGACCATCCTGCATATCAGATATTTACACTACGATTCATAACAGTAGCCACATTACAGTTACGAAGTAGCAATGAAAATAATTTTACGGTTGGGTCACAACATGAGGAATTGTATTTAAAGGGCCAGAAGGTTGAGAACCACTGCTTTAAAGGAAGACAGGACAGATATTAGTTTTCTAACTTTACAGAGAAGATAGAGATAAACATGCAACATATTTAAGAACTAAAAATAACTAAACTGTCATACATTGTGATTATAAATAGATCACATGTTATATAATTATATGTGTGTATGTACCTAGATGTGTGGAGTACATGTGTGGCTAACCTCAAACATACATTCCATAGTTTATACTTGGAAAGGCATCCTGGCTTAAGAAAAATCCCTCTGCCTTGCTGGTGTGGTTCAGTTGGTTGAGAATCATCTCATGCACCAAGAGGTCGTCTGTTCAATTCTGGTCAGGACACATGCCCAGGTTGCAGACCCAGGTGGGAGGCGTGCAGGAGGCAGCCAATCGATGTTTCTATCTCTCTCCCTGCTCTCCCTTCCTCTCTCTCTAAAAAATCAATAAAAAACCTTTTTAAAAGAAAAAAAGCCACTGATCTGCCACAATGCTTAAAATTTCTTTTGAGAAATTTCTCATGCAGGTGTCTATAAGGAAGTTCCATTAGAATATAGTCTTAAATATAGAGGAATGCAAATGATTGTTACTGAGAAAATGAAAGGTTGGGTACGGTCCTAGAAAAAAAAATAATGAAAGTTTTCATGGGAGGAAAGAGAGAAAGGCCTTGATATACTGAGGTAAAGCCCTAGTCACAAGCAGCCTGAGGATCCCTAAAAAATTGAGTAGGGTGGATGGAAGTGGAGAGAATGTTAAAGGAAAGACAAACTGATGATCTTCACAATTTTGCTTCCACTAATGCCAAAGCTTTGGGCTCAGTTTCAGTTTCCATAAATCTGCATTGGAAATTCACCTGCAAGGTATGAGTTTCCCTCACAGATCTCCAAATAAACACTTAATGGTCCTTTAACATTCAATCAGGTTTGGTACTTCTCAACTTGCACTTACCCATCTGCCATCACCCTCATTCTTTCTTAGAATTAAAAAAGAAGTCTAATTCTACAGCCATTTCTTTCTGCTCATTTTTTCTCTCTATTTGCTTAAGGCCATATCTTGCCATCTGCTGTTTTATTTATTATTTATTTATTTTTTTTGTTAATCCTCACCCAAAGATATTTTTCCATTGATTTTTGGAGAGTGGAAGGGAAGGGAAGAGAGAGAAACATCCATGTGAGAGAGACACATTGTTTGGTTACCTCCAGTTTGGGCCCTGGTCAGGGCCAGGACGGAGCCTGCAACCGAAGGTACATGCCCTTGACCAGAATCGAACCGGGACCTTTCAGTCCACATTCTACCCATTGAGCCAATCCGTCTATGGCTGCTGTTCTATTTTCAATACTACTCTCTCAATTCCTTTCTTACATATTTGCCACAAGTTTGTTCTTTGGGTAGCTCATTAAAATAAAAATGCACCATGTTGCTACACCTTAATTAAATTTTAAGTCTCAGCTGTTTATTCTTTTTACTTGCTTCCTCTATTCAATCTTTCAACTTCTCATGACATTTAAATGAAAGCTATGGGCATTTCAGTGCATAGCTTGATGCCAGGCACATAGGTACTCAAAAAATATTTGTCAAATGAATCTTTAATAACTTCCAAGTTATTACATAGGAACATTCAGGCTATTCTTAGAAGTAGTTTCCTCAAAGTTAGTAAGCTCATAAATTCATCATTTGTCTATAATTAGGATTCCTAAGATACTTCTCAGATTCATGAAAGACCAGACTAGAAAATTCTGAAAGTCAGCACAAAACATAAAATGCAGCTCAAATGACTGTCTTCAATTCATTCACTCTCTTCTCAAGATACAAGAAACAAAACCAGTTTGTATTGTACCCACTTCAAAAGTTGAATATGGCCTCAGAATTGAGGTATCAAAGTCATTAAGTTTTTATCTTGTCTAAAAAACTGGTTACCTTGGAGAAAGGGCAAATTACCATTTCTCCCAATATGAAAACTGTGGAAACAAGGGAAACCCCTATACATAATTTTTTACAACCCTACGTGATGCTAGAGAAGTTCTAATTTTGTTAATTCATTAAACATTGTAAGAGTATTTTTGGCCAGGACTGTACTATGAGTTGTGGAGAGGTATTCAAATGGAGCAAGTGCACAGTCCTTGCCTCCAAAGAGGTTACAATACAGAGAGAGAGAACCAGGCGCAGAACTATGAACAAAAGCTGTGACTGCATAATAATGGGCTAATGGGGGTGGGGGTAGGGATCTGGAAGCCCAGTTGTTACTAGGAAAGCAGTTTCCAGGAGGTGAAAGTTTTAGCCAGCTCTGAAAGAGGTTGATTGTAATGATTTGCATGAGTGAAAGTTGGAAAGCATTCTACTTAGGAGGTAAGTATCTGCCCTGATTTAGAGACGGGAAGTGCCTGAAGTGTGGGAGACCATAAAGAGACTGACTTCCTAACAGTAAAAAGGTGATTTGGAGAAAGACTGATTCTGAGGATGTCATAATAGGTAAGTCTGGGGATGTTAGTTGTTGGAGGTGGGAAGGGAAGAAGACTTTTTGTTGTTGTTGTTGTTGTTACTGTAAAAAGCTTAGAGTTGACGAGGTGGGTAAGAAAACAGAAAAATTACATAATAAAAATGATTTTTATGACAGCTATGAAAAAATGAGATTCCAACAGGGAGGTCATGCAGCTCGGGAAACAAGCTAAACAATCCATAATTTAGGTCTAGGTTGTTAAACCTGAAGTAAAATGGGAGCTGAGGAAATTCTCAAAGTTGAATAATATCAATAAAGGTAAGGTTATATGAAAAATTCCTTATCTCCAACTTTCCCCTTTAGAACCCAGCACCTCGCCCTAGCTTACAACTTTGTACTCAAGACATTTTATTAAGGACACCCTATTCATTACTCTCCACCTATGCCGTTACTCAGCTTGTCTTTTGTCTTCTCATTCCCTCTTCATTTATTCAAATAATTTTAGTCCTTAAAAGACCCAGCCTAAGTGCCAGCTTTTCCTGTATGCCATTTATGATCTCAGAGAATTCTTTCTCTGACCTTCTGTCTTCTAGTCACTTTGACTACATAAAACTTATTTTCTGCTTAGAATTTTTGACTATTGATGGTCTTCATTCTACTTACCTCCTTAAAATAGTTTTTAAAATTATTGTAAAAATGTTAGGGGGAAAAAAATCACTTGTAATCTCTCCACCATTAAAATGTTAATGTACTCCTTCAAGTGTTCAAAGTGAATAATTTATGGATACATATTTTAAAATACAGTATATACATTGTTTGCATTCTGCTTTTAGTTTTTACTTTTATAGTTATTTTAGAGACTCCAAAGTCCAGTCTACTCAGCACCCTGTTACTTGCTACTACTGCCTGTTCTCTCTAACTCAGCTGCTATTCTATATCCTCTGATGACTCATGGCTTCTGCTCCCTGTGGCTCTTGCTGCCCGGTGTCCACTGCTTGCCTACTCAATGTGCTTTTGAGCCATTATTCAGTCTACCTCACCCCTCTCTCACCTTGCACTGTTTGGGTTTTATGACATTAAAATAAGAGCAAGGGATTTTAACCTTTATGATATTTTGCTTTCTAGAAACTACAGGAAAAACTATACTGCATGCCAGAAATACTTAATTGGAAGAAATGCTTCCTTGTAGGAGACGCTCTCATATAATGCATTCCGTACATCTTAGAGATGAAGGTGGGGGGGTGGGGAGTCACAGGTAGCAGTGTATGTTTTGAGCGGGAGGAATGCACGGGGCACAGAATTGAATCGGGAGGAACTGTTATGCAGTTAAACGTGTTGAAAAAAGAATGGAAGGGGTACTAAACTATACAAATTCACTCCTTAGCCTTAATCTTTGTGTGCATAACTACATTTCACGCAGTTGAATCTTCATGTACAGATTTGGTATGCTTTCAAATATAAATTGATCAGAGTCTGTTGTCATTCTGTTACGAATTCCTGAGGTTAAATATGCCAGATGTTAATTAGCCATTTCCCTGTGATTAGACTTTTTTCTCCCCTTCCAATCTTTGTTCTTTGGGAAATAATGCTATGAATACCTCTGCGTGCTCCCCCCCGCCCGCAGCTCTCACCATTGAAAGATATTCCCCAAAGTGGAACTGCTGATTAAAAGATATAAACAATGTTACCGCTTGCCTTATACAGTATATCGCAAGATGCCGTGCTGCACTGACACGTTATTAACTTTGCACGTCTGTCTCCTGTTTCGTTGAGCTCCTCTCAGGAAGTCTGTCTTTTCATGTTAAATGTTCTGCACGGAGCAGCGGAGGTACAACTGGCTCGGAGCTCGGCGCAAAGCAAACGCTCGAACTGTTCGTGGATTCATCCCCTTGTGTCTATCTGTAGGCTTGACTTGACTGTCTTCCAGATTTTTCTCCCTCCGTCTCTTCCTTTCCTCCTTCATCATCTTAAATTGGCAACTTTGGACTGAGGTGCCGCTTCCTCTCCTTTGCCACCTTATTTCTCAGGAAGCTCCCGGTCCCGGGACCGCATTCGCCCGACGGCCGCCCGAGGAAGCCGGACGCCAAGCAGCCCCCGGGGGCCACCTGCGCTCACACCCCGGTACCTCGTCGGGAAGGAAACGTCGGAAACAATGTCTGCGCCGGGGAAGCTGGGCAGATTCTGAAGGTAAAGGCACTGGCCCGCATTTCTGCCGGATAATCCGATGCCGGACGAGCTACCCCGAGGGCGTCGCGGCGTCGCGGAATACTCTGCCTCTCGCAAGCTCTCAGGAAACACTCACTGTCCTTCCCGGCCCCGGCGCTCGCGACAGGTGCAAAGCCTGGCCGGGGCGGAAACTCTGCTGCCCGCGTAGAGCCCCCGGCGCCCGGGAAGCCGGTACCTGCGGCGTCGAAGCCCCGCGCCGTCTCCCCGAGGCTCAGGCCGCCTCCCCTCAGGCGGCTCCCGGCAGCGGCCCGTAGTCGCAGGGCAGAGAGCGCCCCCTCCCGCAGGACCCCCCTCCCCCCCGCGCATTCCACAGGCGAGGGGGCGGGGCCTGCCGGGCGTCACCGATGACGTAGCCGCCGGACCGGGCCGCCGAACCCCGGTTGTATGGGGGTTGGGGGTGGGGGGTCCCGGTGGCGAGCGCCAAGATGGCCGCTCCGGCGCGGGCCGGTGAGTTTGCGTGAGCGGGGCGCGCGCGCGGCTGCGGCTGTCGGCGGAGCGAGACCCGCTGCGGGAGCTCACGGAGCCCGAAGGCACCTGGCGGCGTTTTCCCGCCGCGCAGGTTGCAAAGTAGGGGCTTGAGGGAGGGGGCGCCGCGGGCCACCTGCTCCGCGCGGCGCGTTCGGCGAAATTTAGAATTGGCGCCTCTGGGAAGTTTCGGGGGGCGGGGCGCCCTGGCGGGTGTCCTGGTGGCCGGCCCCCTCGTGAGCGCCCGGAGATGCTGCGAGGAGCCGTGTCCCCTGTAACAGACACCGTGCAGCCACCCCGCGCTGGGCTGCAGGGGGAGAGAAGGCGACATGGGGGCGCCTGAGGGGATGCGCGTGGGGAAGTTGTGCCCCGACTCGGGTTCTGGAGCGTCGGGGAGCCGCGATCGCCGAGCTGATGCGGGCTGGGGCGCGTGCGGAGCTGGCCCAGTCGGGAAAGCACCGCATCCTGGCGCCGGCCGAGTGCCGCCGAGGGATGCTGGAAGCCAAGGGTGCTGCGGAAGGGCGGTTCGAGGCCTCTGTAGAAGGAGCGTCTGTCCCCCCCCCCCCCCCCTCCGCCTCTGCGGTTCGGGTCCCAGCGCTGCCTGCACCTGCTGCCACTTAGAGACACGACTTTTCTATACGCTTCCTCACCCGTTCCCGCCGGCCTTTGGGGAAGGAATGTGAATAGGCTAAACTCGTTTGAAGGGGCGTAAGAAACGTGTCCGCAAGAGAAGAAAAGAGATTGCTCGAGTTTAAGAGATGGTTTCTAAAGAGGAAACTGAAAAACATGGTAATTGGTTTCAACTGCAGTTTGAGCAATTGTATCCTCATTGGATACCTTCTTGCAGTTTTCATTTTGGAAGTAAAAGTACAATTTAGCAGGTCTTGGGAGCGTCCCTTTATCCCCAATCCCCCCTCCCCCCCTTTTAAACTTTAATTGTCATTTCTTGGCAGTAACGGGGGTTGTGAAATTAGCATGGAAATAGGCTTTCAGGGTCTGCACTTGAATTTATTATCTGTTAAGTAGCTGCCTGTGGGGTAAAAGTAGGGGGGTGGTAACTTTGAGCCTGGATTTCCATTTTGAGTTGTCTTTAAAACCAGCATTTGCTGTAAACAAGGAAAAAGCTTGGGCTATTCATTGTGATCCAATTCAGAAAGCCAAACATGAGTTAAGCATCTGTTTATAGAATATTTAATGATCTCTATAAGATTCAGTCTTAAAAGAGATGGAAACTTTGTATTATTGGAACTCTAATCTTTTCATCTTAATTTAGTATCTCAGGATTTGAAAGAGATTCTAAAACGTTTTTTTGCTCATGTAGCTCCTCTCCCCTGCCCCCACTCTTTTTTTAGTTTGTGTATACTAGCTATTATTACTTTTGCAATGGATGGCAGATTTTTCAATCCAATATTTATCATTGTAGACTATATATTGCAATTTAGAGAACTTCTGATATGGAACAAATATTTCAATGCATACATTGTAGAAAGTTGAAATGTTTAGATCAGTGGTTCTCAACCTTGGCTGCACATTAGAATCACCTGGGAATCTTTTTAAAATCCTGATTTCTGGGCCTCATCCTCCGGAAATTCTGTTAATTTGTTACTAATGTTGTGGCCCCACCCCATAACAAAGAAACAGAATTTCTGGAGGATGAGGTCCAGAAATCAGGATTTTAAAAGGATTCCCAGGTGATCCTAATGTGCAGCCAAGGTTGAGAACCACTGCTCTACACACTTGAATCTTTGAATCTTATTGAGTATTATAGCATTGGTCCTCATAAAAGGACTTTCTGCTCCTTGGGTTGTTTGAGGGCTGAGTCTGATTATAATTTAATTTTATTCCTAGCACCTAACTGCTTAACATGGGAGAAACCTTGTCAATGTTTGTTGAATTGGGTTTTTTAATAGTACAGAGATATAGAGAAAGGCAACATTTTGGCTTCTTGGTAGCGGAAGAAAAAGTGCTTTCCAGTATTCCTCCATCCTGTAATGTTAGGCAGAATAAATGTAGTTTCCAGATTCTGAAGAAGTTGACTGGTTGAGGGAGACTAGAGAGAGGCTGGGGCCACTGGTTTAGGAGTCTGATCGAGATAGGAAATGTGTGCTCAATCATTCTCTGAATTTAGTAATGGGGGACAGTTTGCCATTAGGCCCAGACTAAATAGATGACAAGTATCTAAAATATAGGATTCTACAAATACTCGTTTTCTGGCAAAGTTTAAAATTATTTTAAGAAGTGCAATTGATTTTTCACAGCACCTTCAGACACCATAAAAATTTTATTTTAAAGATCTCATTTTTAATGAACTTTTACATACCATAAGAAAAAAAATATTTATAGTTCAAGAACATACTTGTCAGGCCAAGTCATGGTTATACTGGAATGATAGAATAGAGAATCTAGGCATTTTACACAAAGTATTTTAACTCAATTTACTGGATCCATAATAGAATCTTCAATCTCTTTGTGAATGTTTTCCCCATTGTTATGAAGTTAGCAGCAGCAGACTGCTGTATAAGTAGGATGGTGTGACACTAATGATAAATATTTTGGGACAATATTGCCCATGAATGAAATGCTTGCAAGTAGTGATGGGTGAAGAAATCAAATAACCTGGTGACAGAACTTGCTTTCTAGGAACTTTTTCTTAGAACCTCATGAATTAGATTCAAGCTCTGTGCTTCAGGAGAGGCACGTTTGAGACATGAAGAAGGCCGGGGGCAGGAAGGGTGCACATTTATTATTTAATGAGGAGTTTCGAACAAGATCAGGGTAATTTTTGGATTCTAGATCTCTGGAGGAAGAAAGAATAACTAGGGCCTTTCTAGGGATAAAGGAAAGGAAATGCATCATGACTGACAAGGAGCATCATGACTGACAAATGCATCATGACTGACAAAGCACATGATAGGCATAATAATATACCTAAGGGGAACAGGGAACGTTTGAGAGCCCATTGTATTCAGTTGTTCAATAATTTGTTTATTCAAAAATATTGAACCCCTTTGTACTAGTATGTACCAGGCACTATGACCCTTAGTATTTTACAGACATTTCTTAAGAGGATAGGGGTACTATGGTGGTTTCATGAAATAAATGGAAACTTGAAAATTGCTCATAAGCCTTAGCCAGTTTGGCTCAGTGGATAGCGTGTCAGCCTGTGAACTGAAGGGTTCCAGGTTTGATTCTGGTCAGGGGCTCATGCCTGGGTTGTGGGCTCGATCCCCAGTAGGAGGCATACAGGAGGCATCCAATCAATAATTCTCTCTTATCTATCTCTCCCTCTCCTTTCCTCTTTGAAATCAATAACAATCTTTTTTAAAAAAATAAATAAAAATATATTTTAAAAAAGAAAAAAAATTGCTTATAAGTCATGGGTAAGGTTTGCCCTAATTACTATGGATAAAGTTATTTTCATTCTTACCCAAGTACATGTAAAGATTGTGGTGGTTAGCAATTCCTAGGGCCGACTTGCTATTAAAATTGCCATTTCTTCCTATCTTTTATTATCGAAAATAATATATCTTTCAATTTTAATAGTTTTTAGAAGATCTGCTTAGGTTATTTGGTACTGATAAAAGAAAAATGTTTTTGCTCTAGCTGGTTTGGATCAGTGGATAGAGCATTGGCCTGGGAACTGAAGGGTCCCAGATTCTGGTCAGGGCACATGCCCGGGTTGTGGGCTCGATCCCCAGTGGGGGGGGGGGGGGCGTGCAGGAGGCAGCCAATCAATGATTCTTTCTCATCATTGATGTTTCTCTCTCTCCCGCTCCCTTCCTCTCTGAAATCAATAAAAATATTTTTTTTTAAAGAAAAAATGTTTTCAGACTCAGTAAATACTGAAGGAATGCCCCATGTCATTGCAGCATTATTTAAAACTAGGGGCCTGGTGCACGAAATTCGTGCACTGGGTGTGTGTGGGGAGGGGAGTGTCCCTCAGCCCAGCCTGCCCCCCAGCTCTTAGCTCCCCCCTGGGTTTCCGATCACTGTCAGTGGCAGGGGGCTTCTTCCTGCTTTCCCTTTCGCCTCCCTGCATTGTGCCTACATATGCAAATTAATCGCCATCTTGTTGGCAGTTAACTGCCAATCTTAGTTGGCAGTTAATTTGCATATAGCCCTGATTAGCCAATGAAAACGGTAGCGCCGTACGCCAATTACCATTTTTCTCTTTTATTAGTGTAGATAGTCAAGACATGGAAACAACCTAGGTATATATTTACAGATGAAGGGAGAAAGAAAATGTATAACACACACACACACACACACAGGCATACTATTCAGCCATTTTTATATATTTTTATATATTTTTAAATATATTTTTTAAAAAAGAAGAAAAATGTTTTGCTATAAATATTATTTGTTAAAATGAAGAGTCAACATATGCCTACTCTTTAATCTTTTGGGGACGTCCCTCCCTCTCCCCCTCCTCTTCCCATTCCTCTCTTCCTGTCTCTGAAATCAATTTAAAAAAAGAAAAATTTTTAAATACTGTTTATACATATGTTTTTTTTCTTTAATTGCAGTAGGATGTATATATTTATATAAAATGTGCAGACCCATTTCCTATGAATGGATTGTGTGTGGGAGTCAACCCATTCATGTTTCTCTCTCATTGATGTTTCTCTCCCTCTTTAAAGTCAATTAAAAAACATTTTTAAAAAGTATATATTGTGCCACAATTTGAAGGCTCTTATATGCCATGTTAATTTTAGATTTATCTTATAGTCTTTCAAGATTTTTAAACAATCCTTTAATAATTATAAAATATAATTATAAAACTAGGCCATAAGACACACTATGAATTATATAAAATATAGATGTTATATGATGATTATTTTGACTAAGTATGAGCTATGAAAGGGCGAAGCTTCTTAATAGAGCATGATGATGTTACTTTAGTGTCTATTCAGATTTTAAAATTTAAATTCTTTTTAAGAATATTATTAGCCATTTCCCTTGTTCTGTGTCACTTTTCGAAGTATGATTTAGTTTGGCTGTTTTTTAAAATATTTTTATTTTGTTTTCTTAATCATCACCTGAGGATATTTTTTCCATTGAGTTTTAGAAAGAGTAGAAGGGAAGGAAGAAGGAAGGGGAAGAGAGAGAGAAACATCAATTGGTTGCCTCCCACACACTCCCAACCAGGGCTGGGTATCAAACCTGCAACCCAGGTAAATGCCCTAGACTAGGAACCAAACCCTCGACCCTTTGGTGTGTGGGCCAGTGCTATAGCCACTGGGTGAGCAGCACTGGCCGGGGCTAAAAGCTTTTTTCTTTTTTAATCCTCACCTGAAGATATGTGTATTAATTTTACAGAGAGGAAGGGGGAGGGGGGAGAGAGAAACATGGATATATATGCCCTGAGGGTGTATGCCCTGACTGGGAATTAATTGAACCTGCAACCTTTTTGGTGCATGGGACAACTCCAACCAACTGAGCCACCCAGTCAGATTTTAGTTTGGCTGTTTTTATATGTTTATTTTTCA